>NC_045155.1:29396203-29763703 GCF_900700415.2 Clupea harengus
TAAACGTTTGTATTTGTACACCGTGCAACCCTAATGCCAAATATGTACATTCGAGAAGCGAGTGTGTGTGGGTATGTGTGAGACGTTTGTATTTGCACACCGTGCAACCCTAATGCCAAATATGTACATTCGAGAACCGAGTGTGTGTGGGTATGTGTGAGACTATTTGTATGTGTCTGGGTGTATATTGTAAGTTGCTTTGGTAAAGTCTACTACTAAATACACACATGCTAAACACAAAAAGAGTCACTGGTGAGGGGTGAGACTGAGAGATGAAGAACCGTCTCACCAAAGAGGACCCTAGTTGGCTACAGATCTAGAGCTATATCTTCAGAGGATGGTATCTATGATTTGAGGAAGTCATAGCTGTGGTGTCAGTGACAGAAAGAGTTACTGGTAAGAGGTGTGACTAAAAGATTTAAAACAATCTCACCAAAAAGAGCATATGTTACTAACAGTATCATTTCTTTTTTTATTAGCATGCAATATGTGTGTCATTCTGGTACATGAATTCATGTCAATTGTCAATACAAATTAAAAAAGAAAAACAAGCTATGACGAGATCTTTATCATTCCCCAGTGACACAAACATTTATTTATAGATATTTATGTACTTGTATGTACGTTTTTAAGAGGGTTTACTTACCAGAGGGTTGGGATCCAGGGCTCATCTTAGGGGTCCTGTCTGTCACAGAGATGCCCTCCGCTTTGCCTGTCTGTTTTGATGTTGAGATCTAGTTTGTGTTAGAAGGACTGCAGTTCGCATAGGCACTCAGCTCCATCAGTAATCTTTTCTCTGAACCTGTGCTGCGTTACTGAGGTAACACTAAACTCTTTT
This sequence comes from Clupea harengus, assembly GCF_900700415.2. Taxonomy (NCBI): domain Eukaryota; kingdom Metazoa; phylum Chordata; class Actinopteri; order Clupeiformes; family Clupeidae; genus Clupea; species Clupea harengus. The sequence continues at coordinate 29,397,042 of NC_045155.1, forward strand.
GTGAGCGCCATGCAGTGCCACCACACAACCAACAACACCTTTTATACAGCCTGCCCACAAGCCATCCCTTTAAAACATGAAGGTATATTCTTGGGAAGGTTGTTATCTTTGTGTTATCGGTTTGTGGTTACAGAAAACCTGACAGGGGAAGACCCACCCTGAATCAGTGTTAGATAAATTAATATTAAGACGTTAATATTAATGAGACATAGACCAGCGATCATAATTTCAATCAGCGCTTTATCTTTTGCAAAAGAGGGAGAGTGACACAACCAATGTCATGAGCCAAACCCCAAAGTGCAGCTGTGCACAGCCAGCTTTGATACAAGTGTTCACATAAGCTTATATGGGCATGTTCATATTATGTTCATTCTGCTCAGGGTTAGGGTTCTGCAAATGTCTTGTGTGTGCAAGATATCGATTTGCAGTAGTGATTTCAACCGCAACTGGCCTTTAGCTCAGAATATCTTGTGCAGAAACACTTTAGCTCAGAATATCTTGTGCAGAAACACTTTAGCTCAGAATATCTTGTGCAGAAACACTTTAGCTCAGAATATCTCGTACAGAAACATGAGAATAGAATGTGTTTAAAGCAGCAAGAGCGTTTCAGAGAACACATTCTTTCAGCATTACACTTGTGTCTCTTACACAAGCATTCTATGGATTATACATAATAATAACATAGTTAAACTTTTCTATCAGTCAGTGACAAACCCTCAACTCTTATCTAAAACAAACATATATTCAACATACAGTTCAATTCAATTCAATTCAATTCAATTTGAAATTGCAATTGCCTCTAAGTACTTTACAGCAGGGGTTCTCAAACTTTATGGGGCCAGGGACCCCTCAAAGGGCAGAACATTTTCCGAGGACCCCCTCATAATCGCATCCCAAATTAAACCATATAGGCTCATAGCTATTTGTAATGTTATATGCTTTTGGACTCTTTTATTCTAAAATCATATAGTACTAATATCACAAGAGTTTTAGATAGTCATTTTATTACATTTGGCATTACCTGACAGTATGTAGGATACATTTTTAAATGATCTTTTTGTAAAATGTGCTTAGAAGCTAAATAATGTTTACCTTACATAAAAACATATTGATGGAAAAAATGTTTTTTATCAAAGCAGATTGTAGGGTTTTCCAATAAAACCCAGATTGTAGGGTTTTCCAACGGAGATGATTCTGAATATTTATTTTTAACAAAGACATTAACAAACATGAAATATCCACCTACTGTTATCAAAAACTTGATAAACTCTTTTCAGTGGTGGTGTTGTGTTTGTGTGTGTGATCAATGAGAAGGGTGTGTCTGTCTCTCAGCACATAGTTTGTCTAGTCTTGTTGTCACTGAACGATGGCAACCTTAGGAACCAGATATCTGCTGTTGTTTTATGGCTGATGTGATGAGCAGTTGTCTGTATTAGGGTTGTCACGAACACTTAACAAATGGCATTCATATTAGTATTAGCCTCCAGCAAGATATTAATGAAAACTGCATGGTGACATCATAGCATAGGAGGTGCTTAGCCATATTTGACGTGTTACCTCCCTTTGCCTGAGTGGCTTTGAAGCATGTTTTCACAGTCTGCTTCCTATCCGAAGTAAATCCAGATCTCACTTCTTTTTTTTCAACAAGCCGAGGACGGTCGGCAAGAGCTTCTGCACATGAGGACATGTATCCCCTGAGATCACTCGCTGTGAGTGAGGGCTGCCTGTTGCATGTGTGAGAGCTGGGCAGCCCCACCCTTGCAGTCAATGCGTGCAGGCAGCCTGACAGGGAGCGGAACAGTGAGTGCGCTCTGATTGCGTGCTATTTTAATGAAGTACCTATACTAAAAATATGCAAAATCGTATCGTTTTTTACGTAAGGTTTCCGCGGTACCTTTCTAGTACCGGTACACCGTGCAACATTAGTCTATATGTTTTGTATACTGTATTGCAATAAAATAAAATAAATTCAATTTAAAAAAAAAAAAAAACCTTTGGAAGTCAGACTTTTTCTCGGACCCCCAGGCAAGGCGTCGCGGACCCCAGTTTGAGAACCACTGCTTTACAGGGTCCAGAGCCTGAGTATTAGCGTGCATGTAGTCTACATACATGATACATACAAGATGTACACACACAAACACGTACTAAATTGATAGTGGATAAAAATGGAGAGAGCCAGCATTCAATGTATTGATTGTAGAACAGCTTAGAGGTGTACAGTGTGCTCATCTTTAGTTATACACAGGAGAATATCTTAAATTCCTTGTGCTATTGGTTGGGGACTTCCCACAACAGCCAATCCTCTCACTGTCACATGCAAATACTCATACCCAACAACCTAACCAATATAACAACTGGCCAACCACAGAACCTGAGCAGCATGATACAACAACAACAGCAAAGCTGCCTTCTTGAGGATTCCACTGGGGTTTCCAAGCAGTGTGGGGTGGGGTTTCATCAGTGTTTCGATGCATTCGGGGGAAAAAGTGGTTCAGGAGGTAGAGGAGTCGTTCGGCAATCAGATGGTTGCCAGTTTGATCCCGACTCAAGTGTCCTTGAGCAAGACACAGGCGCCCGATGTGCAGGTTGGCACCTTAAATAGTAGCCTCTGCCATCGGTGTGTGAATGGGTAGCTGTGTGAGGCTGTGTGCTCTATGAGTAGAAAAGCGCTTTATGAAAGCAGTCCATTTACCATTGGGCCCACAAAACCTCCTCCCATCCCAAACATACCCCCCTCCATACTCATGATGGTGTAGGACACATGCCACTACCACAGACAACAACGGATACACCTCAAGATACACCACAAGATTTCACATATCTCAGTGTTAGTTTCTGACCCCAAGTAGTGTGCGAGTGCCATAATCACTGGCTTGCTCTTTCAGCAGCCCCAGACAACGCTTTTAAAGCTCCTTTGAGTGACTGCACTCTACAACCAAAAGTCAACAGATATGTTATGGTTGACTTGATTTAGCTACAAAGCCTCTAACACCTATCTCCACTGGTCTTGTGTGTGCTTGCCAACCTCGTTCCCTCACTTCCACTACCAGTTCGGCATACTTTAGCTTCTTCTTTTCAAAGGCTTCCTCAATCGTATCTTCAGAGGGAATAGTTGACTCAATAAAGTAATCAATGTGCTTACACTCTGAAAAATAATTCCACAACTGCAAAGTGAGTTTTAACATGTGCTTTTATTGAATCAAACAATGAGCATGAAGCAGTTTAAGTATAAGGCTGGAAACTGGAAAAAAGACTTGAAGATTCCCATGTATAATATTCTCATTTGCACACATGGAATTGAATTAGTTTCCCCTCCCTCAACATCCACATCTGAAGTGCCCTAGAGCCAGACACCCCCAACTCCCTGGGCAAGGCACTGCTGCTGCCCACTGCTCACCGCTCCTCATGTGTGTGTGTGTATGTCCTCACTGCTACTACTGCGTGTGTTTGTGTGTGCTCACTGCTACTACTGCGTGTGTGTGTGCGCACTGCTCCTCATGTGTGTGTGTGTGTGTATGTGCTCACTGCTCCTCATGTGTGTGTGTGTTCACTGCTCCTCATGTGTGTGTGTGCTCACTGCTTGTCATATGTGTGTGTGCTCACTGCTCCTCATGTATGTGTGTGCTCACTGCTCCTACTGTGTGTGTTTGCTCACTGCTCCTACTGTGTGTGTGTGTGTGTGCTCACTGCTCCTCATGTGTGTGTGTGTGTGTGTGTGTGCTCACTGCTCCTCATGTGTGTGTGTGCTCACTGCTCCTCATGTGTGTGTGTGCTCACTGCTCCTACTGTGTGTGTGTGTGTGTGCTCACTGCTCCTACCGTGTGTGTGTGTGCTCACTGCTCTTAGTGTGTGTGTGTGCTCACTGCTCCTAAGTAAGGGATAGGTCAATTACAGAGGACGTGTTAAATGCAGAGGTTGAATCTCACTGCTCACTGAAAGAGTGTGTGTGTGAAAAATAAAGAGAACTTAACTTACTTAAAGGATAGGATGCAAAGAATTTTTAAAGCATGTTATTCAGTTATATGTAGGAACACTAGAAGACAATGCTAAAACTTTTCCTGAACTGATAAAAGACATTCACCTAAATCATGCATGTGAATCCCATGAACTTCTAGTGGTTTAATTCACCCAGACCATACACTTATAATGCTGGATGTTTTTTCTCACACATGATGTAATTCCCGGCGCCACATGTGTAGTCATGGTAAGTAGTCTTGGGATTTGCATGGCTCAGAAAAGCAACACAGTTCTCCGAGTCACTGCCCAGGCGCCCAGTACCTGGAACAAAGGCAAGACATTCTTAATATTAACAGGTTCTTGTGCAGTATTAGTTCCTGATCAAATAAAAACTCCCTAACTGGAAACAGTGGGAACAGTCTAACATTATGGGAAAATATAACAGGGATTAATTAGGGACACAGCCCAACTGTTGACTCAAGCTGGTTCTATTTCATTTCTACTGACCGCCAGAGGCGGTGCTTTCAGCACTGGATGTCCATCACGTGTACGTGTAGTTCGAGTGTTTGTATCAACAAAGTCACCTGTGACCTGGGTGACGTATGCCCCTTGCCCCGGTACTAAAGGCACGTTCACCCAGGACTTGACCCTTTTTTTCTTCTCGCGTCAGGTGAGTAGTTTTTCCACAGGTGAGTGTACATGCTTATCGTTGGGAGTCTTGAAACCGTAGGTTGGAGCTGCGCATTTTTGCCCTCTAAAGACTGCGATTAGCATTCTAAATCAACGCTGGAGAAAAAAAGTGAGTTTTGCCTCTTCTAATTTTTTGCCGTGTGTAGTATTCACACTGGGGTAATGGTTTAAGAGCCATTGGGGCTATCAGTACAGGTGTTTCTCGCCTTAAACTGATACTTAAAATCACTTAAGCGAGTTGAAAGTTCCTCGCATAATTTGTTTTGTTTACCGTTGTGAGATGCAAGCGGTGTTCTCGCCATAAAGCATGTCGATTGCGGTTAACACTGATTGGTGACTGGTGGGCTACAGGTGTTTCTCGCCTTACAACTGATAGTTAAAACCATGATGAGAATTCCTCTACTATTTTGTGCCGTTTGTTGTGTTCACGCTCGGATGCGGCTGTAATGGTTTAAGAAGCATTGGGCGGTCAGTGCAGGCGTCTCGCCTTACAACTGATAAATTAAACCCACTTGTTAAGCGAGTGGAAGTCCCTCGCATAGTTTGGTTTTGTACCGTTGTTATTATGAAGATGCAAGCGGAGTTCTCGCCATAAGCATTCAATTAAGTAAACAAACAGGATTTTACTCCTGTCAACTTTGTGTTAACGCTAGAAGCAGGCTACGTTTACCTACTGTTTGGATAACTGTTAATTGGTAACTGTTAACCCTCCTATTATGTTTGGGGTCAATTTGACCCTTTTCAATGTTTAACGTCTCTAAATAAATGATTAGCATCGTTTTTTTTGCTTCATATTTAATGACTTTTCGTAATCTAATGGGGACAACTGGGTAAACACAAAATGAACATGATGATATGTTTTCAATGTCCTGTACACATGCTTTACGCATAGGTGTTGTTTGGGGTCAATTTGACCCCAGGCTGTTTTAATTGTATAAAATATATAAGAAATATAAACTTTTTTCATCACATTGTTACTATTCTTGATAACAGAAATAGTTTTCTATTCCATATGTTATAGATAACAACAATATGTACTTAGAAATAATATGGAGCCATAAAACACCAGAAGGATATCTCTTTCCAATTTTAAGTCAATCAGTGAGATTTGATGGTGATCTGCATATTTCTCCATAGTAGCATAACATGTATTCTGGATGTATAAGGGGGGTGGGTGGGGGTATTGTTTTATTTTTAAGGGCTATTTAGGTAGTCAACAAACAAACCTAAGGTACCTGACACATAAACTTGGGTAAAAAAAAATATTATAATCATTTTTTGGAGGTTTAAATTGCTGGGGTCAAATTGACCCCAAGCATAATAGATGTGAGTAAAATTTGAACATAATAGGAGGGTTAACGAGTGTGTCCACTCTTAAACAAGACAGGATTAACTCCTGTCGGCTTTGGGTTAATGCTATAAGCAGGCTACGTTCAACGCCCCGCAATTTCAGTTCTAAAAAAAAAAAAAACAGCTATGTTTGGGTAACTGTTAATTGGTAACTGTTAACGAGTGTGTCCACTCTTAAACAGGACAGGATTTTACTCCTGTCGGCTTGGTTTAAACGCTATAAGCAGGCTACGTTTACCTGCTGATTGGTGACTGACGGGCTACGCCCGCAATTTCAGTTATAAAGCATCTCATTTTGGAAACCGTTAACGAGTGTGTCCGCTCTTTCTAAACGGAAGCCTACCTTACGTACAGGCTACGTTTACCTACTGATTGGTGACTGACGGGCTACGCCCGCAATTTCAGTTCTAAAGCATCTAATTTTGGTAACCGTTAACGAGTGTGTCCGCTCTTTCTAAACGGATGCCTACATTACATAACGTAAGAGGAATCATTGCCGTGATCAGGTTTAATTCGCTTGGTTAATATTGAGGCTTGGTCCATAATAAACTACCTAGTTTGAGTGGGTGATTGTCTTCACCCCGCAAATTTCAGTTCAGCATTTATTATTTTATTTATTATTTCAGGTGACTGTAGAGGAGTGTGTTCGCTCTTAAACAGTAACCTATCTTATATAACAGAGCCTAGTGTTATTTCGCTAAGGCTGCTGGTAAAATATCACTCCTATGAAAAATAAAAATAAATAAATCTATGTATAGATATTGCAACATGTTCATTACATGCACTGTTGCCGGGCCCCTCTGGAGCCAGAGGCAGCCACGATAAGTGTCCCTCATGCCTAGGTGTTGAGACAAGGACTTACTGAGCTGGCATGCATGAACTGCAGCTGCATGAGTCTAGCTGTGCGTTTGGAGAGGCTGGCCTAGCCAGAACCGCCCCGGCACAGAGACGCAGCGACATGTCTCCTAACTAATGCAAACGCCGGAGACTGATTCCCGGGAAGCCTCGGGTAAGGCCAAATGCAGGAAAATTGATCCGCTTGCCCAGACGGTAGACACTTCGACTTCGGAGTTCGCAGAAATAAAGACTCTGCGTCTAAATCGGCAACAACCTGCTACACAGCCTGCTACAGCTCCACAGTCTCCTTCGGAGGTGCTCCCTCCAATACTGTCGCCAGCTTTGGAGATCCTCAAGGAGGATGTTCTCTCCACCAGGGCTTCAGAGAGGCCCCTATTACTCTCATCCCAGTTCCCTGGGTACGAGCCACACCACATTGAAGGGCTCCGTATTGAACCAGCCGTTGCTGCCCTGGTTCTGACACCTGGTGAAGCACTCCGGCCTGATGCTTGCTGCCCCCGGCCACAGTGCCGTTTGACAGACGACTACATGGTAAAATTCTACGACGCAGCAGCGCGTATTGCACGTCTTGGGTATTCAATGTCACACCTGGTACTAGCCCTGTCCCAGACGTTACAGACTTCTGAGGCTGACCCCTCTGCACAGAGTCTGAGTGACACCTCCCTGCAGGCGTTTGCCTACATGACCAGGGAGTTGGGTAGGCTGTCTCCTCGTTAACCCAGGCCCGACACCAGATATGGTTGGCCCAGTCTCCACTTTTGGAGCTGGGCAGCAAAGCCCTTTTGTCTCTTCCTGTCATTCCAGGACAGATGTTTGGTCCTGCCGCACAGCAAGCTCAAACGCGCATCTCAAGATGTTAATATTCCACATGCTGCGTACAGCAGATGTGCTGCAAGGCATCAAGCAAGGAGATTGGTTTACAACCATCGACCTAAAGGATGAATACTTTCACGTCCTTATCACACCTCGGCAAACAGTTCCTTCGTTTTGCTTTCGAGGGCAGGGCTTACCAGTTCTGTGTGCTCCCATTCGGAATCTCGCTGGCACCAAGGGTCTTCACCAGAGGTGTGGCAGCGGCACTGTCCCCCACTGCAGGCCAGGGACGACTGGCTGAGCCGTTCCCAGTCAAGGGGAGAGGCCCTCAGAGAATCAGCATTGCTGATCTCCTATGCTACCAGGCTAGGGCTAAAAATAAACCAGGAAGAGAGCTCCCGGTTGCCCAGTCAGCAGATCGTCTTTATTGGCATCCAGCTAGACTCACGGCTGATGGTTGCTACCACTTCTCAACAACCGGTCAACAACACCCTCAAGCTCATCAGTCATTTCAGGAGAGGCAGGGCTCTGGCCCTCAAATCATATCTGAGACTGCTGGGTATGCTCACAGCGGCCTCATCGGTGGTCCCTTTGGGCCTTCTGTCATTGCGGCCTCTTCAAATTCGGCGGAACGATCTTGGCTTGCACCGCACTTATCACAGGCACAAGCTGGTCAGAGTTACTTCCAGTTGCCTTGCAAAGCTACGCCCATGGAGGGGAGAGACATATCTCACCCAGGGGGTCCCCGGGGTCCATACCTTCTCGCAGAGAAGTGGTGGCCACTGATGCTTCTCTGGCAGGGTGGGGAGCTGTATGACGATGCAGGACTGTCAGAGGTCTCTGGAGTCCTTGGCAGCAGGAACAACACAAATGTATTGGAGCTGCAGGATGTATTGCTGGCGCTCAAACATTTTCTTCCAGTGCTGAAAGCACGTCCTGGTAAGAACAGCCAACACTGGTCTACCAGGTAAACCACTAGGGGAGGTCCAGACAATCCTCGAGGCTGACCCAACAGCTGCGGTTGTGGGCATATCCTCACTTTCTGAGCCTGAGGGCAATGCATTTGCCAGGCACTCAAAACACGGCCGAGGATTTGCTATCCCGGGAGCACCCACCTCCTGGGGAATGGAGGCTGCATCCACAAGTGGTGGAAGCGACCTGGCAGAGATATGGCAAGGCAGGGGTGGATCTTTCGCCTCACAGTCGACGACGCACTGTCCCCTCTGGTTTTCTCAGGGGGAATCTATAAGCCCCTTGGGCCAGGATGCACTGGCCCATGCGTGGCAAAATCAGCTGCTGTACGCCTTCCCCCCACTACCACTGATCCTGCCCACTATGGAAAGGATCCTCAGAGGGAACCATAAGGTGTTACTAATAGCCCCCAAATGGCCGGGACGAGTGTGGTTCCCAATCTTGCACAGATTACTAGACGGGGAGCCGTGGTGCCTCCCTGTGAGGCTGGACCACCTCTCACAGCTGGAGGGTCGAATCTGGCTCCCGAACCCAGCTCGTCTGCAGTTTTGGGTCTGGCCTCTGAAGGGCCAGAGCCATTGTTAGGGTCATGTGACCCAGCGGTTGTACGGACCATCCACAGCTCCCGGGCACCCTCCACCAATGCGCTGTACGCTAACAGGTGGAAGTTTTTTTTTTTTCTGTGAGTGGTGCCAAGCACAGAAGCAGGACCCGACACGGTGTCCTGTACCGGTGATACTCCGCTTCAGCGAAGCGCAGTGCCCTCTTGGGACTTGCCTATAGTCCTAAAGGCACTCAGTCAGTCCCCATTTGAACCTCTAGAGAGGGTGCAATTGAAATGGCTGTCTATGAAGACCGCTTTTCTCTTGGCCAGGGCATCGGCTAAACGAAAGCCAAGCCAAGAATGCCTATATTGGAACCCTGGAGGCACAGGGGTAACTTTGTGGCCGAATCCGGCCTTTCTTCCAAAGACATTTTCATCATCCTACACAAACCAGCCCCGCTTTTGAGCCCCCAGCTCAGGAGGATGAGCAGGGACAGAGCACATACCTGTTGTGCCCAGTGAGAGCACCATGGGCTTATATTGATAAGACTGGAATTCCGCCAGTCTGATTCACTGTTTCTCTGTCATTTAGGACAAAGGAGAGGGCACAGCTTATCCAAACAACGTCTATCACGTTGGATTGTGGACACTATTATTTGTGCCTATAGGAGCAGTAGCCTCCCGGTCCCTCAGGTCCGAGGTCACTCAACTAGGAGTGTATGTACATCGTGGGCGGCCCTAAGAGGTGTCCCCCTTTCAGATATCTGTACAGCTGCATCATGGGCATCAACCTGCACATTTGCAAGGTTTTATAGGGTTAACGTGGTCCCTCATAACCCAGTGGCAGCAGCTGTTCTTCCTACTTCCTTACAGCGGGAGTAAGGTAAGATTTCCTCGTGACTTTGTTGGTATTAGTCATCCAGTGCTGAAAGCACCGCCTCTGGCGGTCAGTAGAAATGAATCAGAACGCTAGGTTACGTATGTAACCGTGGTTCTATGAATTTCGGATGACCGCCAGAGCTTGGCAGTCACTCGGAATATTTGCGAGAAGATTGCCAAGGGTCAAGTCCTGGGTGAACGTGCCTTTAGTACCGGGGCAAGGGGCATACGTCACCCAGGTCACAGGTGACTTTGTTGATACAAACACTCGAACTACACGTACACGTGATGGACATCCAGTGCTGAAAGCACCGCCTCTGGCGGTCATCCGAAATTCATAGAACCACGGTTACATACGTAACATAGCGGTTTCCATCATATGCAATTGTGTGCACTTCCATCAGCTATGTTATGAGAATTAGAGATTGTTGTGAATTGGACTTGTGAACAGCTGTGGGTTTAAAACATGAGGATGTCAGGACAACTTTAATGGAAAACACGTTATAAACTCAAAACAAATGCAATTTGATGTGAATAAATGAGTTTCCATCAACCAAATCAGTTACCATCAGTCAAATCAGTAGTTAATCCATCCCCCTCTGGCAGATACATTTCTGATTTGACTTCTTTGATTTCATGCGCATTTCAGATGTTTCCATTCGTGATTTCCAATTCAAATGTTCAACATTCTCATTAGAGGGTTGGTTGGAAACCCGGCTGCTGTCTCATTGGGAGCACAGCATAATGACTCTAGTTGCCATATTTGTCTCATTGGGAACACAGCATAATGACTAGTTGCCATATTTGTGTCGTTGGGAACACAGCATAATGACTCTAGTTGCCATTTTTGATACCAGACAGCTTGCGCCTCTTACCTCCTACTAACATCTGCACCAGACTGGCACTGGTCTTTTACCAGACGTCCACTGTTTCAATAATGAACTCAGTTCTGAATTACTGGTTCTCAGCTGGTCCCTCTCTGTCTGTAGCTGGTTTCTCTCTGTCTGTAGCTGGTTTCTCTCTGTCTGTAACTGGTTTCTCTCTGCAGTAAGTTGAGAGTTACTGTTCTGTAGTTGGTTTGTCCTGGTTTGTAGTTGACTCTTCTCCACGATCAGGTTGGAATTACTGGTCCTCAGCTGGTCCCTCTCTCTCTGTAGTTGGTTTCTTTCTGTCTGTAGCTGGTTTCTCTCTGTATGTAGCTGGTTTCTCTCTGCAGTAAGATGCAAGTTACTGTTCTGTAGTTGGTTTGTCCTGGTTTGTAGTTGACTCTTCTCCACGATCAGGTTGGAATTACTGGTCCTCAGCTGGTCTTTCTCTGTCTCTAGCTGGTCCCTCTCTGTCTGTAGTTGGTTTTTCTCTGTCTGTAGCTGGTTTCTCTCTGAAGTAAGTTGAGAATTACTGGTCTGTAGTTGGTCTGTCTTGGTCAGAAGTTGATCTCTCTGGTTCCGTAGTTGTTTTTTCTCTATGGCCAGGTCCGAGATATTGGCCCTTAGCTGCTCTTTCTCCATCTCTTGCTGGTTTCTCTCTGCAGTAAGATGAGAGTTACTGGTCTGTAGTCGTTTCTTCTCCACATTCAGATTGGAATTATTGGTCATCAGCTGGTCCCTTTCTGTCTGTAGCTGGTTTCTCTCTTCAGTAAGATGAGAGTTACTGGTCTGTAGTCGTTTCTTCTCCTCAGCCAGGTTGGAATTACTGGTCATCAGCTGGTCCCTCTCTGTCTGTAGCTGGTCCCTCTCTGTCTGTAGCTGGTTTTTCTCTGCAGTAAGTTGAGAGTTACTGTCCTGTAGTTGGTCTGTCCTGGTTTGTAGTTGACTCTTCTCCACGATCAGGTTGGAATTACTGGTCTTCAGCTGGTTTCTCTCTGTCTGTAGCTGGTTTCTCTCTGAAGTAAGTTGAGAATTACTGGTCTGTAGTTGGTCTGTCTTGGTCAGAAGTTGATCTCTCTGGTTCCGTAGTTGTTTTTTCTCCACGGTCAGGTTGGAATTACTGGTCCTCAGCTGGTCCCCCTCTCTCTGTAGCTGGTCCCTCTCTGTCTGTAGCTGGTCCCTCTCTGTCTGTAGCTGGCTTCTCTCTGTCTGTAGCTGGTTTCTCTCTGCAGTAAGATGCAAGTTACTGGTCTGTAATTCATGTGTCTTGGTCTGTAGTTTTTTCTTCTCCAAAGCCAGGTTGGAATTACTGGTCCTCAGCTGGTCCCTCTCTGTCTGTAGCTGGCTTCTCTCTGTCTGTAGCTGGTCTTTCTCTGTCTGTAGCTGGTTTATCTCTGCAGTAAGATGCAAGTTACTGGTCTGTAGTTCATCTGTCTTGGTCTGTAGTTGTTTCCTCTCTATGGCCAGGTCTGAGATATTGGTCCTTAGCTGCTCTTTCTCCATCTGTTGCTGGTTTCTCCCTGCAGTAAGATGAAGGTTACTGGTCAGTAGTTGGTCTCTCTCAGTCTGTAGTCGTTGCCTCTCTATACCCAGGCCAGAGATACTGGTCCTTAGCTCCCCCCTTTCTTTTTGTGTCTGTTGCTGGTTTCTCTTTACATTCAAATTAGATTAACTGGTCAGTAGCTGGTCTGTTTCTGTGTGTAGCTGGTTTCTCTCTGCAGTTAGATTGGAGTTACTGAGCAGTGGCTTGTATTTCAGCTTTTTAGCAGTGGTCTGTACTTTTTTAACTGGTTTCTCTCTATCTGTAGCTGGTTTATCTAAGTGGTTAGGTTGGTATAACTCTCTACCTCTAACAAAATTAGACAACTGATCAGTAGTTTGTCTCACTCTGTTTGGTGCTAGTTCACTAAGTCAAATTAGAATAACTGGTCAGTAGATGGTCTAAATACGTTTTTTCTCTGTTGTCAGATTTCGGTAATTGGGGTCTGTCTGTCTATAGTCTATTGCTGGTTTTGTCTATACAGTGAGATTGGAGTTACCGATCAGTAGCTGGTCTTTCTCTGTCTGCAGATTGTTTCTCTCTTCAGTCAGATTAGAGTAACTGGTTAGAAGCTGGTGTCTCTCTGTCTGAAGCTGGTCCTTCTGTATAACATATATGACACACAGTCCCGTTGTTACCAGCAGCAGCAGCAAACACAGCAGTCCCAGACAGATAGTGGTCCATCTAGAACAGGTACTCCCAGCCCCTGAAACAAACAACAGCTTAGTTACGTTCCGGAAGCAAGTGTGTTTGTGTGAGGGTATGTATGTATGAGAGTATGTAAATGCATGTGTGTGTATCTGTGTATGTGTGTGTGTGTATATTGTAAGTTGCTTTGGTAAAATATTCTACTAAATGCTCACATGGCAAACACAAAAATAGTGTCTGGTGAGATGTGTGACCAAGAGATTAAAAACCAAAGAGGAACCTATGTAGCATTAGACCTGGACAGTGGATGGTAACACTCAGCATTTGTCCTGAGAGTTAATTTATTACAGCCATACAGTTATTGATATAATCATATATTTTGGATAAAAATACGTACTTAAACTATGCTACATACTTGACTATAACCAGACCCTCCAGGATGTTGCGATGTGGCGATGGCAACTATTACCGCAAATTCAACCATTCCCCGCGAATTCAGCGCAACGTTGCAATTTTACCACATCACCGCAACTTTACCGCAAATTTGACAAGTCAATGTAGTCTCCCACAACTCTCTCTATAAGTCTTGGAAATCTTTTGTTTGGCATGTTGGTAAGGTTATTTAGAGAACCATCTCTCAATGGTTTTGTTCTTTAATGAATGTTTGTTTATAAATTACTTATTTTTGAACAAATAACTCGATTATAATTATAAAGAGGGAAATTCGCAACTTTTTATCGCAACTTTCATTTGCTCCCGCAATTTCATTGCAACAAACACCTAAAAAAACCGCAACTTTCATCGAAACTTTTAGAAAAAGCTCCCGCGAAATCAGGAATTTTAGCCCGCAACTATCTCAAAAAGGCAAAATCCTGGGGGGACTGTATAGCAATAGAATTATGAAGGGTTCCATTAGCTCAATTGACCTATGGCTAAGCCCCGCCCCTCGAACGCAGATGAGCCAATGGCAGTTTAGTAACAACTGCACTCGGACATCTTGAGTTTACAACTCCATAGAGTAGCATTAGAAACCGTAATTCTTCACTTGTTTTATGGGGTTTGTTGTAATGTAAGTTGAACAAAAATGGTCAAACGATGTGCATGGGGTAGATACAACACTTATACGAGGTATCATGAGAGGATAGGCAATGGGGTATATTTTATCCCATTTCCCAAACTAAAACAAGGCACGGCCAAATGTCTCCGGTGGATTAAGTTGTGTGGCAGACCACACAGTCAACTCTACGTTCATTAGCTATCTGCCATACTCTTGTTAGGTTGGAATTTTCCTCTGCTAAAGCAATCAACTAAGCCTACATGATCATAGGCATACTCATTATTCACATTATTGTCATAGACAGTACCGGCTTACTTTCACCACTGATGTTATACTAGGCTTAGGCAAGTTATCTCTGGCAAAAACGGTTAAAACTAGCTAACGTTAACGTTAGCTATTCACTAGCTGCGCTAGCGTAGCTATGTCAGTTATCGGACAGTTTGTTAAAAATCAGCCATTCTATTAAACAATCGATATGCACAAGTATACATAAGTTTAATAATGAATTAACATGACAACGTGAACATTTGCCGATAACACACGCATGTTACCGGTTACGATAGCTAGCTAGACAGTTAGGACACTGTCCTGTCAAGGGCAGGTTAATGCTAGTTATAATAAACGTAGGTCTACATCTCAGTGCCTCTCCAGATTAGTTAAATTAACTGAAGGTAAATTAATTTAATCTTTCCCTGCGGTGCATGAACAATACTGGTATTGGATGTATTTATCTGCAATCGTGATGACCGTGAGATGAGGCTTCTCCCTCTTGCATAGTGATCTGTACATTTTCGCCTCAAATTTAAGCTTGTTATCCACCATATCTAGTTTTAAATTTTATAAATATCCCTCAATTGCATAATGAAGTCCCTTTTGAAGGCTTCTAGACGAAAATCAGGTTCTTTTGTCTCCAAAAGTTGTCTAGAGCCTCTTAGGATATCGTTTTGACACTGATAGCTGCCATTGTAAACTCTAGTCAGCTCTGATAACTTGTCCGAGTTAGCAACAGTAACTAAGGGGGGCGGGGCTTAGCCATAGGTCAATTGATCATGTAATGTACTGTCAAAAGGGAACAGTAATTTGTTTCTTTATGAGGGAGCTAGTGGAGTGTGTGTGTGTGTGTGTGTGTGTGTGTGTGTGTGTGTACTTTAAGTTGCTTTGGTAAAATCTTCTATTAAATGCACACATGCCAAAGACAAAAAGAGTCACTGGTGAGAGGTGTGACCAAGATATTAAAAACCAAAGAGGAACCTATGTAGCATTAGACCTGGACAAAGGATGGGATCTTTGGTTTGAGGAAGTCATAGCTGTGGTGCCAGTGACAGAAAGAGTTATTGGTGAAGGGTGTGACTGAGAGTTTAAGAACCATCTCACCAAAGAGAGGAACTTAGGTGACCTTGAAGTGTGGATCTTGCATTTCCATTAGCTGGAACATATGTTACTAACAGTATCAGCAGGACAAGAGCATATGCTTTGTGTGAACTTCATCATGATGTTTAGATAATAATACATAATAATGGCTGAATGTTATCAACATCAGAAACCAAGCATTTATGATACCATGCCACATGATCTGATTACAATAAAAAGCCATGCAAACTTTGATTTAATTCTGCATTGTGTACCATGTATCTAGCTCTAATGTAAACTGCATTCCTCTTTCCCATAAACATAGACACACACTTCAAGCAAAGCAAATACATCTCTACAAATTACTATTGAACAGACTCGAGGTTGTTTACAAAAGCACACAATATTAAAAGTTGCATTTCCTAAACTTCTTCACACAGTCATTAACCCTTTAAGTATAAGTACCCTTTCTCTGGGAGATGGCAGAAGTGTTTTCAATCCGATACCATCACTGGGAACATAATCCCATACCATCCCTGGGAACATAATCCCATACCATCACTGGGAAACAAATCCCATACCATCACTGGGAACATAATCCGCATGGTGCTAACAACACCAAGGTCATAGGTTATATACACAGGATCATACTGAAGGCCTACATAATATAAACTAAATGGAAATATTTACTTACACTGTTCTGTAAGTGGCTTTAAATAAAAATGGCTGCTAAATGAATCCATGTTAAGGGGAACGATTGCTCTGCTCTCTCGACATAAATTCATTCATAGCATGTCAACAATGTTCATCTGCAATACTCTAAACACATCACTTTGTTTGGATAATGTCAAGTAAAGATAAATTATGAGTCAATACAGTTGCTTGGGACTAATATGAGATTCAGATACCCACAGCCCCTTTACGTATCTAACAGAAAGAAACAAATAAAACTGAAAAAACAATTTGATTTTATTCATGTAATTCAATTTCTTAAACTGAACAAAAATCAATTCTGTGAAGTGTTGACAGTGCCACATTCCTTTGACATTACAATCTCACGAGCATGTGCTTTATAAGGTAATTAAAAATAAAAACAAGCTGTGATGAGAGCTTTTTCATTCCCCAGTGACACAAACATGTATTTAAATTGTGTTGCGGCAAAAACCAGCCACTATCTTGCAATTCCACAAGAGGAGACTGAATGTGTAGATCTGAAGTTTATTGCAGTCACTAAGCAACAAAATAAGATGGTCCATGGTGTTTGGCTATTCCTTATGGACAATTAAAACTAACTCTGTCCTTTAACTTTTACTCAATCAGAACTTGTTGCATGTTTGGCACCACTCCCATTTCCTGGGATAAATCAAATAATCTAATTTACAACCTGGCTGTCCACCTCTCAACTGTCAGCTTTTTTTGGTATCATTTTGAGTGAGGCTAGTCCTACATTCACGAGTTAATCCATCAACTATTAAAATGACCACAGTTGTAAGAGAGTTTATTTACCAGAGGGTTGGGATCCAGGGTCATCTCAGGGGTCCTGTCCTGTCACAGAGATTCCCTCTTTTTGCCTATCTGTTTGGATGTTGAGATCTTGTCCCGTGTTAGAAGGACTGTTTTTCTCAAGTCATTCAGCTCCATCATCAGTCTTCTCTGAACCGGTGCTGGGTTACTGAAGTAACACTAAACTCTTTTGTGAGCGCCGTACAGTGCCACACCAACAGCCAACAACACCTTTTATACAGCCTGCCCACAAGCCCTCCTTTAAAACATCAAGATAAATTCTTGGGTAGGTTGTTCTCTTTGTGTTTTGGTTTGTGGTTACAGAAAAACTGATAGGGGAAGATCCACCCTGAGTCAGGTGACAAACCCTCAACTAATTGTAAGACAAAATATTGTTTGAACATATTCACCTGCCAACGCGTTCTTTTTTTAATTCCTCATTGTAAATAGGAAACATTATTTAAAGTTCCTGTACAACTGAAGAGCAATTCTATAGATCAGCATTTCAACACTGCACAAACAGTGTTTATGACAGCTGTGCAACCATTATTCACATTTCATAAATGTGTTTAGGATATTTAGGTTTTGGAAACATAACTAATGCTTCAAAATATAAAATGTAACCTGACGAACATTATAGGAGGTAACTTAAAGAGGTTATACAAGTAAGGTTACTTACTTCTAGCTGACTTACTGTTACAGTAATCTGACATTTAATATATGCATTTTGTTGCATTATGCATACTGCTTAATTTCTATTTTCTATCAAAGTTTAGTAATTGACTTTTATTTTATCAAATGTTTTGCAGTTCGCTGAATCTAAGCTATAACAGCACTGGCCATACTCATAAATGAACTGTTTAGCATCTCTTTATTAAATATCATTGGCAAATTAACATTTTAGTTTACATCTAGTTTACATTAAACACCTTGGTTCAGCAACATGGTGACACAATTGAATTGAGTGATAGAGATTACATTTATACTTAAAGAAGGAGCAACACAAGACATATATTAAAGCCTGTTACTGATGTTGTCACGGAATGGCAGACGACACAGATGGCAGGTAGAAGGAAGATTAATGAACCAGCACGTACAGGGTTAACAGGGAAAAACACAGGGCACAACACAAAAGCAACTTGGGGTACCAAAGCACAGAGAGAAGTCCAAAACGGGGAAAGAACAGAGAAAGACAGAGGGGAACTAAGAATAACTGTCTGCCGTATGGCCCCTCTCTAAATTTATGAATGCCCAGGACACAGAAGTACTACCAGTATTTAATTATAAAATAGCTTTATTTTTATAAAAAGGTTGAAGATAATTTATATTCTTTTTTGTCATTTAAGTTTTTTATTTGTTTTCAAGATGCAATTACATATATACATAGAATATACACATATATGCTACAAAACATCTCACATTTTAAAGGTGAAACAATAAAAAACAAAACAAAATCTTAAAGGCAGCCCATGTTAACCCTCGCAGCACCCCAAACCCATTACAAATGTAAAAACTTACAAATATACGTACATTAAGTGTACTACATATACACCCATCTCAATTATATTAATTAAAGTCCTGCATCCCTTCTAAGCGTTTGTAACAATACTGGAGACAAAATACAGCCATGCTTGGCTGGTTTTGCTTGAATTATTCTGCACCCTTTCTATCATGAGTTCAAAAGAGGCTATCTCTGTCATGAGCTTGAGCCACTCTGTAACCTCTGGTCTGTGTGGACTCTTCCACGTACGTAGAATCATTCTGGCTGCTACCATAAAACCTGTTATTATCATTCCAATTACTGCTTTAGCCAGGACCTGTGGGCATTTGAGACCTATCCCCTAAACAGGCATAAACCGTGGGGATTCTGGCAGGGGTTTGTCCGAGCCAGCTTTCCAACTTTTGCACAGTACTGCCTTCCAAAAAGGCAAAACTAAGGAAACAATCCACATAGCATGGAGGAATGTACCCATTTCTTTGTTACACTTCCAACATTTTGTTGTCCTTAGTTAGACCCATTTAAACTTATTAACAACTTATTAGGAGTAAAATAGTATCATATGAACAATTTTTATAATGGATTCATTTATTTCTAGCATCTCTTGTAGCCCTTCCCACATTAGAAATATCCTGCCACCACTCCTCATCGATTTCCATACCAAAATCTTTCTGCCATATTACTCTTAAGCCTTCACACATTTATGGTCTCGATACTTGATATTGTCTTATAGAATACTGACACAGAGTGTATTAATATGTGGAGAATTAAGGAACTCCCTGTATCACATTTTCTTTTTCCTCTTTCCCTCTCCAATCCAAAAACAGCTCCCACACACTACTCTTAGCTGTAAAATACTTCCAAAATCCCCTCTATCTGTTAAATTTAAATGTTCTTTAAGGTCTTCAAATGACATAAATGGTTGTTCTCTGTACAGATCTCGACACCGCCCGTATAGCCTTTCATCAACCATGCTTTGCCATAAGAATACCTTTTTCGCAATACGGACTGAGGGATTATTCCATATTGAGGAATAGCTTTGTTTATATTGTGATATTCCCAATATCTTGTGTGCTCTTGCCCATGCCCACTGAGAATGGTGTAGAATTAAGTTTTGTTCTGCTGTCTGACACTCTGTATTCTTTTGTGACAATAGTTCCATAACACTGAATGGGCATGCAAGCCCCTCTTCTATCTTAATCTATGCAAGTTCCCCAATGTCTTGCTAATTCATTTATCTCAAATGCTATGCTATACAGTTCCACATTTGGAAGTGCTAATCCACCACAATCTCGTGAAGCTAGTAGTTTCTTAAGTCTAATTCTGGGCCTTTTTCCATTCCATAAGAACTCTGTAATTAACTGAATTGTGGAGCCACCACCATCTTAATGATACTAATTTTCCCCCACAGTCAGGTTAAGTAACTTCCATTTGTCTAAATTTAGCTTTATTTTCTGTATTAAAGGGGACATGTTAATATTAATTATGTTTTCTAATTCTGGACACAATTTCATACCTAAATATTTCAGTCCAGTTTGCACCCACTTAAACTGAAATGTGGCAAATATTGATTGACTGCATCTTTTCGATATCGGCATACACTCAGATTTCTGCCAATTTATTTTATAGCCTGACAGTTTTGAAAAAGACTCTATTGATGCCAGAAGATGAGGTATTGACAGTAAAGGATCCTTAATAACCAATAGAATATTGCCGGCATAGAGGAACATTTTGTGTCTCTTCCCCATGTAAAACCCCTTTAATGCTGCTCTCTGCCCGTATTTCAATGGCTAGGGGTTCCAGAAATAATGTAAAAAGCAGAGGACTGAGAGGATCTCCCTGTTTAGTTCCACGTGTTAATTTAAAGAAAGGGGATATCATGCCATTTGTCATAACTGCCGCCCTTGGGTCAGAATAAATTCCATAAAGCTTCATTCCACTCTATCGAATGCCTTTTGGGCATCCAAAGATATGGCGGCTATTGGTGTTTTTTTATTGAAATGAATCTGCATGAGATGTAGTAGACGTCTAACATTATCTGTAGATGACCTGCCTTTTATGAAGCCTACTTGATCGGGATGTACTATGTGTGGTAAGATGTTTTCTAGTCTATTAGCAAGAACTTTTGTTATGATCTTACAGTCCACATTAATAAGACTGACTGGTCTAAAACTCCCTGGATCAGTAGGGTCTTTATCTTTTTTAAGAATCAAGGATATCAAAGCTTCATTAAAGGTATTTGGCAGGTTTCCCACTGAGAATGATTCCTTATACACTTCTGTTAAGAAGAGAGCCAGTGTGTCACTATATTACTTGTAATATTCCGATGGGAAACCATCCAAGCCAGGCGATTTTCCAGCCCTCATAGCTGAAATGGCCCTTTTGACTTCATCTACTGATATAGGACGGTCCAATGACTCCTTCTGATCCTCTGATATTTCTGGCAGTTCAATCTTGGAGAAAAAAGCATCAAAGTCACTCCTCTCTGGGTTAACCTCAGATTTGTATAACTGGTTATAAAAACTCGCAAACACTTTGTTAATATCACTTGTGCTCATCATCAAGTCCCCGCGTAGTTGTCTGGCTAATAATTTGCTAGATTTTTCCCCACTCATAGAAATTACCCTTAAGTCTAAACAGGGCATACTCTGTCTTTTTATTGTATATTTCATTTATTTGAAATTTCAAGTCACATACTTGTTTCAGTAGAAGATTACTATGTTTCTCAGCCAGAGCGTTCTCCAGGTCCTTAAGTTGGGACTTTTTAATCGTTGCCTTTGCGCTCTTTTTTTCTTACTTGAATGTGCTATAATCTTGCCCCTGATATAAGCTTTAGAGGCTTCCCAAACTGTCCCCACTCTTTCTGTTGTGCCCATGTTCACCAAAAAGAAATGGTCAAGTTCTTCTTTAATTTCACTATTTCTCTACTGAATATTGGGTCCTGAAGCAGAGATACATTCATTCTCCACCTACTTCCTTTGTTGCCATCTTGTCCCATTACCAGACCTAAGTGCACTGTTGCTGTCACGGAATGAACAGACTTCGAGATGGGATTCTCGTGAACAGAGTTTATTTGCAGATGAAGACAACCAGGGACACACAGTACAGACAACAGGATGTCGACACGTAGATGCTGCGGCAGTCACAGGGGATACAGTCACTACTCACAGAGGGGCGCATGCTCGTGGCCCTGCCGAGACCCAAGAGGGCTGGCGATCAGCGTGCAGAAAAGAACACGTAGAAGCAACCTCTGTAGGATCGAATCTATAAACTATAAACGCCGTTGCGGCAAACAAAACACGAGTCACACTCGGCAAAGGATTAACTAAACTGAAACTATGATTGAACACAAAACTGAAACAAAGGCGAAGCTCAACACAAATGCAAACTATGCCAGGAAAAGCGATAATCCAAGAGTCAGTCAGGCTGCGGGAATTCTCCGGGTTGTTATCCGTTGAAGTGCGATACCAGACACCGCGTGAAGGGAGTGTGAGGTATATGTAGGGGCTGTGACAGGTGTGGGTGATTAGGAACCAGGTGAGTGCAAGTGCGGTGCAGGTGAGTGAGGATGCAGGTGTGACGGCCCATTCACACCTTTGCGTCGGAATGCGTTGATCCGTTAAGGGCGACGGATCCCAATTCACTTTGAATGGGGTGTCGTCATCCTGTGCCGAACTGAATTGTGGCTCCGTTCAGTTCGGCAAAGGATGACGTCACCCCATTCAAAGTGAAAGGGGATCCGTCGCCCTTAACGAATCAACGCATTCGGACGCAACCGTGTGAATGGGGTCTGAGTGATCAGCACTCCGGTGACTGTGAGAGTGGTGCTGGTGAGTGAGGCGAGAGAGTGGAACAGGTGTATGTGCTTGTGTGATTGGGGACCTGAATGCAGCTGGGAGAGTTAGTGAGCTGAAGGGGGCGTGGCTGGAGCAGAGCTTTGCAGGAACAAGACAGTTGCATGATTAGTCAATGCTATTGGACCTATTGAGCAGTCAGAAACACTGTTAACCAGATTTTTGCTAATCAAAAAATAATCTATCCTGGAGTGAGATTTATGGTTATGAGAATAAAATGTATATTCTCTATATCTGTCAAACCTATATCCTCCATCAGCAGCTCAATGGCCATTCTATATTTGGGTGTTATTAGAAAAAGTGGTTTTATCTAAGGCTCCATCTAAAACCTGATTTAAATCCCCAGCTATGATTGTATACCCATTACCAACATTTCCCGCTAGTTTGTTTAGTTTATGGAAGAAACCTGGGTCCTCCCCATTTGGAGCATAGATATTGCATAAATTGATTTTTACTTCATTAATCTTAGCTTCTACATATATCACTCTTCCTTCTTCATCCTTTTGCTCTTTTATAAGCACAAAATTCAGATTCTTGTGCACCAAAATAGCTACTCCATGTTTTTTACTAGAGTATGAGCTATGATATATCTGGACAACCCAGTCTCTTTTTAATGTAACAGCCTCTGACTCAGTCACATGAGTCTCTTGTATAAATGCAATGTGGATTTGAGGTATGATAAACATTTCTTTCTCCTAATGGGATTTTGTAATCCATTAACATTCCAGGATACTATTCTCATACAGTTACTCATAATGTAAGATTGGATGTTGTGACTTCCATATTGATATGACATTTCTCGACAGGTGCAGGCCTATATAGACTATAAATTATTATGGGTAAATGAAAAAAGAGGGGGGGCTGCCCAGCTGCCAATCAACAATAATAACACACAAGTGAACTACACTCATAAACCCTTTTAGAACAGGGAACATAGAAAATAATCCCATACCCACCCCATCTACCCTTGAGAGACCCTCCACACAGGCGGTCCATGACGCACATTGAAGTGGTCTATTGCTGGAGTTTAGACAACCTGCCCAGACGGAATCAGCCTTTTCCACTAGCCTTTATTGTTCTCAAAATAGAGGCCACTGGCTCTTAATGACTGACTAAAAACATCAATGTATGCATGAGAGGGGGTGTGACAACTTGTAACTGATTTAGAGTGCTGTGTAATATAATAGTATTGTATGTGTGTAAACCCGTCTGTAGTTATATAGGGAAACGTAGGGATTGAATAATGAGTTGGAATACGTATTTTATCCTTAATTGATTTGCGATGTGTAATGGTTCAGGTAAACAAATACCGGCGCAGAACTAGTGTTCGGGAGCGACGAGTTGGGGGAACAACTTCCAACCCCTCCAGAGGATCTATGTGCATTGTTTAGTTTGGAGTGCTACACCTGGTTATGTAACTCAGGATAATTGAGAGTTTACTTTTACCTTGTTGAAGCTGAATTGTTTAGGGAATTATTTATTGATTGAGTTCTATGGTTTTGGAGTTTTTGTTCGTTTTTCTTTTCTCCATTCTGGCGTGTTTGCCTGCTGCAACCGGCATTAAAACCTTTACCATTTACCAACAACCATCTGAGACACTGCCTCCATTTCTGTTTACCTTGCCGCGAGGCCGGCCATCCTACAATGAAACACTGGGAGAGACCACATAATAAACACAAGGAAGTACACAGTCATTCACACATCACTTCCGCTA
The DNA here is from genome assembly GCF_900700415.2 of Clupea harengus. NCBI lineage: Eukaryota > Metazoa > Chordata > Actinopteri > Clupeiformes > Clupeidae > Clupea > Clupea harengus. Next base: position 29,421,135 of record NC_045155.1, read on the forward strand.
CACGCCATATTGTTCTTTTTACTTTTTTTTCATTTGTTTTGGAAGTCGCTTTAGACAAAAACGTCTGCTAAATAACTAAACTATAACAGTTAACTTACTCAGATTCAGGGAGTCGTTTTCTCTGTCTGGAAGCCTGGCCACAGGGTGACAAAAACTCCACTGGGTCCACTCATTCCAGCGAGCAGGTTCTGGTCAAACACAGCATTGAATGTGTCAACCAGATTATGAAGGCTTCTTTGAATGTGGAAATGATGCATATTGACTTTGTAACAGACACAACCTTGAGAGGTATTCAAGGTGATGAAGAATACACTGTTGTTGTGACTTACTTTTGCAAGGCTTTGAAATATCGTAGCACATCCTCTGTTCCATAAGCCTTCCATTACATGGTCTTCCATCACAGTCCCTGAACAAACAGCTCCTTCGTCGACTCTGTGTTCCACTTTTTTTAGTGCAGGTGATGGATCTGGGGTATGTACCTTTAGTACATGTTCCACTGGGGTTTTCAAGCAGGTACCCTCCTTCATCAGTGTTTAGATGCATTCGGGGGCAAAAGTGGTTCAAAAGGTAGAGGAGTCGTTTTGCAATCGGAAGGTTGCCAGTTTGATCCCGACTGTCAAAGTGTCCTTGAGCAAGAAACGGACGCCCGATGTGCAGGTTGGCACCTTAAATAGTAGCCTCTGCCATCGGTGTGTGAATGGGTAGCTGTGTGAGGCTGTGTGCTCTGAGTAGAAAAGCGCTTTATGAATGCAGTCCATTTACCATTAGGCCCACAAAACCTCCTCCCATCCCAGACCCACCCCCCTTCCTACACCTCAAGATTTCACATATCTCAGTGTTAGTTCCCGACCCCAAGTAGTGTGCGAGTGCCACAACCGCTTGCTCTTTCAGCAGTCTCAGACCACACCTTTAAAGCTCCTTTGAGTGACTGCCCTCTGAACCCAAAAGTCAACAGATATGTTGTGGTTGATTTAGGTACAAAGCCTCACACACCTAAATCTCCACTGGTGTTAAAAAGGCTGCCTCCACCAGCTGCATCCAGCTGTGCACCCCACTGTGAGGGCCACTCACGGGATCTTGGGTCTATGGAGAGGACACCCAATCAATTGATCCCAGGGTTCTGTGGGGGCTCGTAAACAGTTTCAAGACAGTTTCAAGGCTCCCCCTTCAGATTATGCCCTGACATGCCCCTCATTCACCCTCTCCCCTATATAAGCTTAACCCACCTCTGGCCAGCTGTGGGTCAAGAGACGCTGGAGAGGAGCGTCAAGGAGTTCATCGGACAATATCAACATCAGAAACATTCACTTGCCGTGCGTCTTTAAGATAGTGAGTGTTCTGTTGGTATATGTTTCATTTAGCTATTTAGTCAGTTCATATCATTGTAGATAGTATCTGTTATTTACATTTATCATTCTCATCTGTAGCATTCATATTTCACTCTGTTACTGCCAGTTCAACCAGTTACTGTTGTTACGGAGATATGGAGTGTTCACCATTACGCGGCACGGTATTAAAGGGACAGATATACGTACTTATATCATAGCCGTCAGAATCATCGTGTTGTATATAATATTTCATCTTTATTGTATTTAATTGTATATATTTGTTATTCATGTCATTCATAGAAACCACGGTCTTCAATCATTCAAGGATTAATTGTTGGATATAAGTCCTTTACACTATATTCACGGTTAACCATCAGTGTCACGATCATCATTCATTCATATTATTTTCTTGCGAGTGTGTGTGTTCAATAAACACCGTCATCATTGGAACTTCACATCCATTCTTTTTCTTACCGGACAATCTGTGGCGATTGTCACCTATTCATTAATCTGTAGTACAGATCCTTTTGGGATTCATCAATCAAATATCCCCTATTTTATAACTGGTCTTGTGTGTGCTTGCCAACCTCGTTCCCCAACTTCCACTACCAGCTCGGGATACTTTAGCTTTTTCCTCTCAAAGGCTTCCTCAATCGTATCTTGAGAGGGAATTGTTGACTCATAAACTAATCAATGTGCTCACACTCAAGAAAAGATTCCTCAACTGCAAAGTGAGTTTTAACACGTGCTTTTATTGAATCAAACAAAGAGCACGAAGCAGTTTAAGTATAAGGCTGGAAACTGGAAAAAAGACTTGAAGATTCCCATATATAATATTCTCATTTGCACACATGGAATTAGTTTCCCTTCCCTCAACATCCACATCTGAAGTGCCCTAGAGCCAGACACCCCCAACTCCCTGGGCAAGGCACTGCTGCTGCCCACTGCTCACTGCTCCTCATGTGTGTGTGTGTGTGTGTGTGTGCTCACTGCTCCTCATGTGTGTGTGTGCTCACTGCTCCTCATGTGTGTGTGTGTGTGTGTGCTCACTGCTCCTCATGTGTGTGTGTGTGTGCTCACTGCTCCTCATGTGTGTGTGTGTTCACTGCTCCTCATGTGTGTGTTTGCTCACTGCTCCTCGTGTGTGTGTGTGCTCACTGCTCCTCATGTGTGTGTGCTCACTGCTCTTAGTGTGTGTGTGTGTGCTCACTGCTCCTAGTGTGTGTGTGTGGTCACTGCTCCTAAGTAAGGGATAGGTCAAATACAGAGGACGTGTTAAATGCAGAGGTTGAATCTCACTGCTCACTGAAAGAGTGTGTGTGTGTGACAAGTAAAGAGAACTTAACTTACTTAAAGGATAGGATGCAAAGAAAGCAATTTTTAAAGCATGTTATTCAGTTATGTGTACAAACACTAGAAGACAATGCTAAAACATTCCCTGTATTGAAAAAGACATTCACCTAAATCATGCATGTGAATCCCATGAACTTCTAGTGGTTTAATTCACCCAGACCATACACTTATAGTGCTGGATGTTTTTCTCACAAATGAAATAATTCCCGTTGTGACATGTGGTCTCAATCCAAGTAGTCTTGGGATTTGCATGGCTCTCAAACTCAACACAGTTCTCCGAGTCACTGTTGAGCTGCCCAGGCGCCCAGTACCTGGAATAAAGGCAAGACATTCTTAATATTAACAGGTTCTTGTGCAGTATTAGTTCCTGATCAAATAAAAACTCCCTAACTGGAAACAATGGGAACAGTCTAACTGGCAAGGCAGTTTCATTAGGGAAAATCTAACGGGCTAATTAGGGACACAGCCCAACTGATAACTTAAGCTGGGTTTCCATCATATGCAAGTGTGTGTTCCATCAGCTATGTTATGCGATTAGAGATTGTTGTGAATTGGACTTGTGAACAGCTGTGGGTTCAAAACATGAGGATGTCAGGACAACTTTAATGGAAAACACGTTATAAACTCAAAAGAAATGCAATTTGATGTGAATAAATCAGTTAAATCAACCAAATCAGTTACCATCAACCAAATCAGTAGTTAATCCATCCGGCAAATACATTTCTGATTCGACTTATTTGATTTTATGCGCATTTCAGATGTTTCCATTCGTGATTTCCAATTCAAATGTTCAACATTCGCATTAGAGGGTTGGTTGGAAACCCGGCTGCTGTCTCATTGGGAACACAGCATAATGACTCTAGTTGCATTATTTGTCTCATTGGGAACATAGCATAATGACTCTAGTTGCCATATTTGACACCAGAAAGCTTGTGCCTCTTACCCTCTACTAACAACAGCTTACACCCCAGACAGTGCACCCCGCGATTGTTGCTTGCAGCGTGTTGATCTGTGCCTGAAGCTGGTTGTTTGCTCTCTGTAGAGAGTGTTTCTCTGTCCATAGCTTGTTTCTCTCTACAGTAAGTTGAGAGTTACTGTTCTGTAGTTGGTTTGTCCTGGTTTGTAGTTGACTCTTCTCCACGATCAGGTTGGAATTACTGGTCCTCAGCTGGTCTCTCTCTCTCTGTAGCTGGTTTCTCTCTGTCTGTAGCTGGTTTCTCTCTGCAGTAAGATGAGAGTTACTGGTCTGTAGTTGGTCGGTCTTGGTCTGTAGTTGTTTCTTCTCCACGGCCAGGTAAGAATTATTGGTCCTCAGCTGGTCCCTCTCTGTCTCTAGCTGGTCCCTCTCTGTCTCTAGCTGGTACCTCTCTGTCTCCAGCTGGTTTCTCTCTGCAGTAAGATTAGAGTTACTGGTCTGTAGTTGGTGTGTCTTGGTCTGTAGTTTTTTCTTCTCCATGGCCAGGTAAGAATTATTGGTCCTCAGCTGGTCCCTCTCTGTCTCTAGCTTGTACCTCTCTGTCTCCAGCTGGTTTCTCTCTGCAGTAAGATGAGAGTTACTGTTCTGTAGTTCATCTGTCATGGTCTGTAGTTGTTTCCTCTCTATGGCCAGGTCCGAGATATTGGTCCTTAGCTGCTCTTTCTCCATCTGTAGCTGGTTTCTCCCTGCAGAAAAATGAAGGTTACTGGTCAGTAGTTAGTCTCTCTCAGTCTGTAGTTGTTACCTCTCTATACCCAGGCCAGAAATACTGGTCCTTAGCTGCTCTCTCTCTTTTTCTGTCTGTTGCTAGTTTCTCTTTAGAGTCAAATTAGAGAAACTGGTCAGTAGCTGGTATGTTTCTATCTGTAGCTGGTTTATCTAAGTGACTAGTTGGTATAACTTGTCAGGAGCTGGTCTCTCTCTGCCTCTAACCAAATTAGACAACTGATCAGTAACTAGAACTAGAATAACTGGTCAGCACCTGGTCTAAATACGTTTTTTCTTGTTGTCAGATTTCGCTTATTGGGGTCTGTCTATAGTCTATAGCTGGTTTTGTCTATACAGTGAGATTGGAGTTACCGTTCAGTAGCTGGTCTTTCTCTGTCTGCAGATTGTTTCTCTCCTCAGTCAGATTAAAGTTACTGGTCAGAAGCTGGTCTCTCCCTGTCTGGTGCTGGTCCTTCTGTATAACATATATGGCACACAGTCCTGTTGCTACCAGCAGCAGCAGCAAACACAGCAGTCCCAGACAGATAGTGGTCCATCTAGAACGGGTACTCCCAGCCCCTGAAACACACAACAGCTTAGTTACATTCCAGAAGTAAGTGTGTGTGTGAGGGTATGTGTGTGTGTGAGAGTATGTGTGTGTGTGTGTGTGTGTGTGTGTGTGTGTGTGTGTGTGTGTGTGTGTGTGTGTATACTGTAAGTTGATTTGGTAAAATCCTCTATTAAATGCACACATACCAAACACAAATAGAGTGTCTGGTGAGAGCTGTGACTAAGAGATTAAAAACCATCTCACCAAAGAGAGGAACTTAGGTGACCTTGAAGCGGTAGATCTTGCATTTACATTAGCTTGAACATATGTTACTAACAGTATCAGCAGGGCAAGAGCATATGCTTTGTGTGTACTTTATATGATCTAATCACAATAAAAAGCCATGTAAACTTTGATTTAATTCTGCATTGTGTTCATGTATCTAGCGCTAATGAAAACTGCATTCCTATTTCCCATGACATAGACACACACTTCAAGCAAAGCAAATGCATCTCTACAAATGACTACTGAACTGACTTGAGGTTGGTTACAAAAGCACACAATATTAAAACAGTTTTATTTCCTTTACTTCTTCACACAGTCATTAACCCTTTAAGTATAAACCCAGCAGATGAGGCCCTTCCTTTGGGAGATGGCAGAGGTGTTTTTAATCCCATACCATCACTGGGAACATAATCCCATACCATCACTGGGAACATAATCCCATACCATCACTGGGAACATAATTCCATACCATCCCTGGGAACAAAATCCCATACCATCACTGGGAACATAATCCAATATATTTTACTTTGTATCTCAACTGGTGCATGGTGCTAACAACACCAAGGTCATAGGTTCTATACATGTACACAGGATCATACAGAAGGCCTACATATTATATACTAAATGGAAATATTTACATACACTGTTCTGTTAATCACTTTGAATAAAAATGGCTGCTAAATTAATCAATGTTGAGGGGAATGATTGCCCTGATCTCTCTTGATATCATTTCATTCATAGCATTTCAACAATGTTCATCTGCAATACTGCAACACATTACTTTGTTTGGATAATGTCAAGCAAAGATTTATTATGAGTCAATACAGTTGCATGGGACTAATATAAGATTCAGATACCCACAGCCCCTTTAAGTATCTAACAGACAGAAACTAAATAAAACTGAAAAAAGTTTATTTTATTGATGTAATTCAATTTCTTAAACTGAACACAATTCCATTCTGTGAAGTGTTGACAGTGCAACATTCCTTTGACATTAAAATCACACGAGCATGTGCTTCATAAGACACTAAAACTATAAAAACAAGCTGTGATGAGATCTTCATCATTCACCAGTGACACAAACATTTATTTATAGATTTGTATCTATTTTAGTTGTGTTGTGGTGAAAAAAAACCAGCCACTATCTTGCAATTCCCCAAGAGGAGTCAAGAAACTGAATGTGTAGATCTGAAGTTGATTACAGTCACTAAGCCACAATAGAAGATGGTCCATGGTGTTTGGCTATTCCTAATGGACAATTAAAACTAACTCTGTCCTTTAACTTTTACTCAATCAGAACTTGTTGCATGTTTGGCACCACTCCCGTTTCCTGGGATGAATCAAATAATCAAATTTACAACTGGCTGTCCACCTCTCAACAGTCAGCTTTTTTGGTATCATTGAGGCTAGTCCTACATTCATGAGTTAATCCACCGACTATAAAAATTAGTTTATTTACCATAGGGTTGGGATCCAGGGGTCACCTCAGGGGTCATCTCAGGGGTCATCTTAGGGGTCCTGTCTGTCTCAGAGATGCCCTCCACTTTGCCCGTTTGTTTGGATGTTGAGATCAGGTTTGTGTTAGAAGAACGGTGGTTGTCATAGTCATTTGGCTCCATCATCAGTCTTCTCTGAGCCTGTGCTGGCGTTACTGAGGTAACACTAAACTCTTTTGCAAGCGCCGTACAGTGCCACCACACAACCAATAACACCTTTTATACAGCCTGCCCACAAGCCCTCCTTAAAAACATGACGATATATTCTTGGGAAGGTTGTTATCTTTGTGTTATCGGTTTGTGGTTATAAAAAACAGGACAGGGGAAGGAGCACCCTGAATCAGGTGACAAACCCTCAACTAATTGTTATACAAAACATTGTTTGAACCTATTCAGCTGCCAACCATTCTTTTTCGAATTCCTCATTGTAAATAGGGAAACATTATTTCCTCATTGTAAAAAGGGAACATTATTTCCTCATTGTAAATAGGGAACATTATTTAAGTTCCTGTACAACTGGAGAGAAATTCATTGTTTATTTCAACAATGCATAAACAGTGTTTATGACAGCTGTGCAACCATTATTCACATTCATGAATGTGTTTAGGATATTTAGGTTTTGGAAACATAACTAATGCTTCAAAATATAAAATGTAGCCTGACGAACATTACAGGAGGTTACTTAAAAAGGTCATAAAAGTAAGGACATTTAATGTATGTTTTTTGTTGCATTAGGCATACTGCTTAATTTCTATTTTCTATCAAAAGTTTAGTAATTTACTTTTATTTTACCAAATGTTTTGCAGTTCGCTGAATTTAAGCTATACGAGCACTGGCCATACTCATACATTATCTGTTTAGCATCTCTTTATTAAATATCATTGGCAAATTAACGTTTTAGTTTACATCTATTTTACATTAAACACCTTGGTTCAGCAACATGGTGACACATTGGAATTGAGTGATAGAGATTAAATGTATCCTTAAAGAAGGAGTAACACAAGACATATATTAAGTTTGATGAACCAGCCAGTACACGGGGCAAAACTCAAAAGCAACTCGCGGTAATAAAGCACAGAAGATAAGTCCAAAACGGGAAAGAACAAGAGAAAGACAGGGGGGAACTAAGAATAACTACTGATACTAAAACTACACTGCGCCGTTGCACAGGACAAGACCTGTATATTTCCAGTGATGATCTACTGTTCTACTGTTACATATGAATCTTCCCCATCTCCCTCTGTTACAGCTTTAGTCTGCTTCGCAGGGCACATTTGTATCCACCAGAGGGCGCCAATATGTATGCAAGACCCCAAACTCTTTTCACACCTGCTCACCCAACCACGTTTCTTTAAAACTTTATCCCAAAGTGACTTACTGCACATATGAGTTGTGCAGTTTTGTCAGTATGTGGGCCATAGGGACATACACCCATGTTTTTCTTACATGTTCATGACATATGTCATTTTTACTTTTTATGAGCTGATGGCTTGGCAAAGGTAAAGGTGAGGTAATTAAGCAAATTGACTTACAGACAACCTGCAATCTGGGTCCCCCGCTTCCAAAGCCGTGTGCTGCGAATCACTGCACCACCACACCCAATAGTGGCCTATACAAAATTAGTGGTATACATATAAAATCATGTTTACATATTAAACACAGGGTATCTCTTCATAGTAATTTATTTTTATACTTGCATTAGAAAAGCGTTTAAGAATAATTGTCTTAATGTTTCCCACTATTGAAAAAAAAAAACAAGGTAAACCTTTAATATCCCGAATACAACAATTGTGTGTCATATCATTCCCAACAGAAAGGCAGGCCAACAGATTTCCCAGCAGAAGCGACTTGCAACATGTTCCTCTGCGATGTTTTGTTGTTTTAGCGAGCATCTGAAGAGGTGGATTTTATAGTTCACTACACATAAAGCTGCATCTGAAATGGAGAAAGACATCAAACCTTCAATCCTGTATGTAGCAAATGTATTTCTCCCAGTTACTGACGAAATTCAGAACAGTACAATAAAATCGTAAATGTAAATGTCAAGCATCATTATAACTGGAAAAACTTTTATAATGTTTTCACTCAAAATTCCACCCTATGCACCAGTAATGAAGCCATGTTTGTTAATGCATGATGACACTCCCCCCACCTTAAAGTCCCAATTTGTACATGTTTAAGTATTCACATCATGCTTTGCTTCTTCATTACCTTCCATTATCCCACAGGATGAGTATTGCATATCCTAGCATACAGGAACATCAGGACAGTCTTCACTCTGTGTTTCGTTGAAACATTCTCTGATGAGTGTGGGTTCCCCAGAGTAATGAACCCATGTGCCCAAATACACAAACATCACGAACACACATAAAGGTACAGAGGGTACGATTTATGGAACAATCATGGGGGGAGGGGTTTAAACGTTTGTATTCACACAGTGGGCTACATACAGTAGACTCTGAAGCCTGATAGGCTATTTCTTGCAGCATGTTAAAGCATGTGCTAGCTTAAAAAGACTAGCTAACATTAAGACCAGGTTTGCATTTCAAGCCCTGAGAGTTACAGTTGGCTAAACTAACTGATGAAAAGAGAGCTTTCTTTGTGCCCTCTGCTAAAGTGTTAACCAGGTAGCTTACTAGACGGCAATGTAGGTACACCTGGAATTCGTCCATTGTGTTTGACTTTAATCACAGAATTGCGTAAGGTTTAATCGGAAACCTACGTCAACAGTCAGCCATTACTGTAACTGTAACCTGATGCTACTCTAAAGCACTCCCCTGAACTGGCCTACAAGACCACCAGTTGCGTCCTTTTGTTCTCTCTCTCTCTCCGCTGGCGTTGCCAGGTATACACCTCTCACCTCAGGCATCGCCTGCAGCACCTCTCTACTGCCACCGTCAACCGGTGAAGACCTACTCTCTTTGTTCTCTCGCAACAAAGAGAACACTCTCACTTTTGTCTACGGCAAACAAATGCCTAAGATTTCTCATTAGCCAACAAACTGCTAACTGAGACAAAGTAAGTTTAGCGTAAGCAGCTAACAAGAGATCTGCTAGCTAACTCTGCAACGGAAGCACAACAACGAAATTGCGGAGACCTGCAACGGAATGAGCGATCAAATCCTCCGACCTAAACTACAGTGAAACAAAGACATCACAGCTAGGACAACTTTCTCAAAATACGGACATCATCATCTCTTCTCTGCCTCATGAACATCGGATTCGCCAACACGACTCCTTTTCCTTTACACACAATTGCACCCACATTTACCCGGCGCCTGCTCACAGGGTAAGGTACCTACATAGAGGCTCGTACCAATTTCACCTACAGCAACTTGAATAAATCACGCCACCCAAATATTAACCCAAAATAGGAATGTGCCCCATTCTTAACACTTATGTGTTAAAACGCATCTTTCACCCCTTGACTTATCCTTCTTAGTTAACGACAACTTGTTCATCACATTTTTTCTAGGATTTTTTTCGTGAGGCCCCTGTAAAATACAACAATATCCTTCACTGAATCCTTTACATTTTTCTCTCATTTGGCCCCTGGACAATTTGCACCCTGAAGGTCACATGTGCTATGCAATCTTACTTGTTCCTTCTTCCGTGTTGATGACTACAAGGTCAGCTCCAAGAGTCGTGTCTGATTTGTAGGTCTGAGATAGGGTAAATACTTTGTTTTCTGACCCGATTAAAACTCATTGTTCATGTTGGTTTCGGAAAAACTCTTCAATAACTTCAGCAAACCGGCAGAGTGTGGAGCAAAAAAGGTTTATTTTCCCAGTGCAATACCAACATCATAAACCTGAGCAAGTCGCAAGACTATACTGATGATATCACCAAGGTTTAAACATCGTTTAATACAGTTGTGGCGCCTCTCCTGTCACCATAGATCACCCATGGCCCTTCCAATAGGCCATTTGGCCTTCCAGTTGGAGTTACGGACATATGTGGAGTCCTCTTTTATCTCTTTCATCTGGAGTCACCCCTTTCGGTTAGCTACCATTGCTTCCCCTCCCTCCATGGCCGAATCTTGGCCACCTGCACCAAGACGTACTCTAAGTAACGTCTGTACTGTAAGTAACCTCTGAGCTGGAATAATGCCTTGTTCTCTAGGAGGCCTCTGGGTTGGAACACAGCCAAGTACAGTATAAGGGGGGGGGGTCTGGCTTTCAGGGCTGTATATTGAGGATCCCCACAGCCCTCAGCGTTGTTATTCCTTACACACACAGTGCCTAGCCTTGTATTTACACACAGAATGAGCATTCTAACCTATGTTATGGTAGCACAGTGGTATTGATAGCTTGTTACCGTGAATATCCTAGTGATTATGCTGAGTGTGAGTGTTCTACTTATACTGATTATTACATGGATTACATGGATTACACGCACATTTTTAAATGAATTAATCGCGATTAAAAGTTTGTTTTTCTTCTTAAGACTAAATCTTATAAATAAACAAGTAATCACTTCAGACAGCGTGTATTTTAGACACTGTTGTTTAATTGTATTTTTTTTAAACACAATGGTGCCCCTCGACGGTAAATCGTAAGAATTTCCCCTGAAGCAATTCGAATCACCTCAATCAGCCCACTGTCCTCAACTATGTTGATGGGCCGACAGTCACCGGCAACCCAGATGGTAACGTTTTCACGGACTGGTCTAGTTATTTTCCTAGAGAAGTCGTGGAGTGTGGGTTGGCGATCATCTAACCTGGGACTGCTTTCTGTCGGGTGATAACTTCAAAATGAGCTGCTTCTGTGATAGCTAAATTCAGCTTGACAAATGCTACATACAAATTTAGTTTTGTCGATTGTTCCGTCATTTTGGCTTGAGACTTTCTGCCCAACAATCCCTCAGCTCTCTCCATCTTCAACTACCACAGTGGTTCTCAAACTTTTTCTGTCATTCCCCACTTTGAATAAAAACAAAAAAAAACGTTTTAAGTTGCGTTAATTGCGTTAAAATATTTTATCGCGTTAATCACGGCCGCATTAATCACATAGATTAACGCGTTAACGTTGACAGCCCTAGTTATTACACATTGGTTATGAGTTTTTCTGTTAATATATTTTCCACCACATTTCCGTCCTGTGAGACTCTCATGGTCTCATCTTATGTGGCTCCTGTGAATCACCTATACCTCTATAACACAAAAGCAATACATCTATCAGAGTAAAGTCGTAGCAAACATTTCAACACTATCATGCAACAAACATGATGACTTTCGGTTTCGTGCGTGTGGGGCTAGTCCCTATAGTTTTCATAGCAAGCGGGTCAATACTATCATGTAAATTACATCAAACATGATGGCTTCTTTTCTTGCGTGTGGGGCTAGTCCCTCTAATCTAGGAGTAATCTATGTTTCATGTGCTATATCATTCTACGTTCTACTTGAATTCAAGACATACCATGAATATACGAGATAATTGTAGCTATATGGAGCAGATATGTATCATTAACACATTCACTCTCTTGTGGTAGGGTGAGAGGCTTCTCTTTTGAGATCGAACATGCAATTATAAGTACTAAAGATTACAGAAAACATGCAATTGCATATAAAAATAACGAATGAAAACAACCTGTCGCCTTAAATATTCCCATGGAAGTCTGCACCGGCACACACTCTGTGTACACGTGGATGTCCATGCAAACCCACCCATCCACATCATCAACTTGCCTCTTTTAATTACTGTCAATTGGTGGAAATAATTGGTCACTTTCCTGCAGCTGGCCATTGATTTTGAACTTGGACAACCTCCAACTGTAACATTAAAGTAACAGTATGTAGCAATTGTACTTTAGGGTTAGGGTTAGGATTAGCAATTTTACCTTAAAATAACAGCTTTGAAAAATGGGGGCGCTACAATGACGTTTAATATGGAGAATGGCCTCTGTGCCATTGCTATACCAGGGTCCATAGGCATATTACTTCGCCATGTAAGTTTCTGGAAGCCGCCCGAGTACAACTCTCTGCCGGACTAGTAAGTAACTTATTTGCCGTCTTGCTTTGTCTTGTGTTGTACTTGCTTGATGTTTGACTGTGTTAGGAAAGTTGTTGACACCAGTTTGTCATAGTGTCAAAGTAAGCAAATTTCAACAGGTTTCTCTATGTTTAGCCGCTAGCATCTCATTAGCGATTAGCAATTACTCCGTTGTGTTGCTTTAAAAAACACATTGTTTTACGTTTATAATAGTGCTGTCAAACGATTAAAATATTTAATCGCGATTAATCGCATTTATGTCATAGTTAACTCAAAATGAATCACGATTAATCGCACATTTTTATCTATTCTAAATGTCCCTTCATTTATTTATTTTTTTCCATCATTTGATTTTTATTTTAATGCCCTTATCAACATGGAAAAGTGGATTGGCTTGCTTTATGCAAATGTTTTATTTTATTGAAAACATTGCCAAACAGGGCGGTACAAAATTAAATTATAAAGTGCACATTTCAGGTAAACAAGGACTCAGCCTATAGTGCAGTTAAACCATGGCTTAATATTTTCTTTTTTTCAAGTTTGCTGGGAACATAGCAGTCAGGCCTCTTATTTCAGAAACAATGAACCGTGACAGTTAGGTTACCAATAAAAGGTAAGCCTACTACTTCTTTGCTTTCAGCCAGCTGCCTTTTGACATTTTCACACAACAGTGAAGCTCGCTTCTTTTGCACAACACAACTTTTAAAAGTAAACTTTCTTTTTATCATCCATTTCGCCGTATCGTGTCCACCATTCACTCATATCGTAACGTTAGCCTGCTACACAGTTTGCGAGGCCAAAAAGAACGTGAATCTAAAAAAAAAAATAATAATAATAATCTCGCGTTAATCCCGCGTGAAAAAAAATGACGGCGTTAAAATGGGTTTGCGTTAACGCCGTTAATAACGCGTTTAACTGACAGCACTAGTTTATAATTAGCACCGCTTGTGTTGTAGTGCTTTTATTTAATATTACAATATTATTGAAAATGATTTATTGTGTTTACAATGATTGTAGGGTGGGGCAACTTTACGTCCCCCCCTGTCCCCCCCCGGGATCTCTGTCTATGATGCTATGCTTACCGCAGCCTGGTCCTGGTGCCCATGAAGCTCTTATTCAGCTGCATAACTTCTTCCTCCAGTCCACTCAGTTCTCTTTTTCTCTTCAGAAGTACAACAGGTACTCTTTCCAGTCTTGAGTATCTGCCGTGTGGCCTCCAGCTTTTACTTTTATACTCTCTCCTAACTTCAGCATTGGGGATGGAGGTGGCCTCATCTCTACTTCACACAAACTGACAATTAAACTTCAGGTTTTCTTCCTCTCCTTTCCTGCAATGTCAGGGTGACCTTTCCCTGTAATAAGCTATTTGCTGTGTATTATCATCTACCTCTCCCTTTTATGTTGTGATGGGAAACTGTCCTGTTCTGAAAGGATTCTTCTCACCTGGGTAGGGAGGAGGACTGGATGGCCATGGAGGAGCTGTGGGTTGGGTTTTCTAACTGCTCTTCTCCTCCTCCTTCTGTTGTTAATACTTTCCGCATTTGGAGGTGCCTTCTCTCGACCACCGTTTGCCTCCTGCAGTTCGATTATGCCACTTTCTCATGCAAGAATAGATTTGCTCTTTATGTTCAAGATGGCGTTTCATGATTATCTCCATCTCCATCTCCCTCTGTCACTCATCGCTCTCCCTGTTACTCTATCCTGTTTGGCACCCATGGATCCTTCTTGCACACTGTTGGCTAATGATCTAAACATTTTGGGATTGCCGCTTGTGTAAATTCCCCCTTTTTATCAGCTGAATTAACACATTTAAAATGATAGCACAGGTTAATTGGTTAACAGGTTGTCTGTCTTGCTGGTGTAGTAACACCAATATGCGTTTTAATTCCTTGGATCTCTAGGTCACCACTGCAGATAGTGTTCCAATGTTACTATTCAATCTTTACTGTTATCTCCTTCACTCATGTATGCGTTTTCCTCCTGCTGTTCAACACTACTCTATTAATGTTTACCTCAATATTATACAAACTTAACTTTTTGGTTGGTATCTATGTGCATATGTACATATAAACAAACATACAACCCAACATCAGCTTCTGTTTAGAAGCGTCGAATATAATAACAGTTTCATATATAGTGTCTGTCTTTTCCCTTAAAGTACAGACGTTGTAGGTACTCCCTACAGTTCCACCTGTTTAGACCAGTAACTCATAAAACAATAGCAGAATTTACATGCGTTATTTACACTTTTGGCCAATATCGCCGTTCCCGTAGGCCCCTTAGCGATGCACGCTTCAACCCCCTGCACGTAACAGACCTCTCCTTCTCTGGGAGGCCTCGGCACTCAGCTCAGGCGCCACAGGACGGATAAGCGGTATCCACAGGTGTTGTTTTAAATATTCGCCGTTCCCGAAGGCCCCTTAGCTAGGGTGACCAGACGTCCTCTTTTACCCGGACATGTCCTCTTTTCGAGACCTAAAAAATGCGTCCGGCAGGGATTCCAAAATCGTCCGGGATTTTGCCTCGTCGGATATTTGTGTTTCTCTGGGTCTTTTACAAACTAGTTATGACGTCCTTACAAGTTTTGGAAAGGGTATCTCCCTTACGTTCCACCTTCTTGCGCAAGCTCTGACTGTAGAGAGAACTGTCATTGGTCGACTGCCTTCCCAGTGTTGCCAGATATGATAATTATCCTCCAAATATGATAATTTTGAGCCTTTGATACGATACGTCATTTCCAATCTGGCAACACTGAGCACCTTGCCGCCTCCACTAGTTGCATCGTTTACAATAGTACATGACATCTGCATGTGAAAAAGATGTCAAAACTTCGTTGCGGGGGAGGGGGCGGGGTCATCTGCATGTGAAAAATATGTCAAAAAACTCGGTCGCGGTGGAGGGGGCGGGGTCCCGCGATGAAGTGTCCTCTTTTTCACAAACTCAAATCTGGTCACCCTACCTTAGTGATGCACGCTTCAACCCCCTGCCTGTAACAGACCTCTCCCTCTCTGGGAGGCCTCAGCAATCAGCTGAAGTGTCACTGGATGCTAGAGCGGTATCCACATGTGTTGTGCCGGACTTTCAATTTTTTTTTTTTTATTTTGTTATTAGCGATTTATGGGTTAATTCTATGCCCGTGCAGACCTCCCCTTCTCTGCGAGGCCTCAGCACTCAGCTGAAGTGTCACAGGATGGTAGAGCGGTATCCGCAGAAATTATGCCAGCTCTATATTCTATTTCTTTTGAGAGTTCTCTTAATAATTAGTGGAAAGTTTTCTTTTTTTTTCTGTTTACTCGTTTCCCTCACACAATATCAAACTTTCCTTTACCAATCATAGCAGACATAACTCTCAGACCATTCATTCATTCACTTCTTTTTTTCACTCTTAGGGTGATTTAACATCTTTTGTGATGTTATGTTCAGGCTATCTGGTGTGCCATCTGCGCAGCACCTTTTGGCCGAGGAGTTCTTGCACTCGCTGTGGATGGCTTTCTCACCAGATGCACAGATATGTTTTACCGGTCACACTTAGTTGGTCTGGTGATTCACCAACGCGGCTACCTTTTGGCCAAGGAGTTCTTGCACTCGCCGTGGGCTTTTGCACCAGACGCACTGGTGTGTCACACTTAGGTTATCTGGTGTTCCAGAAACCTAATTCAGGTCACAGCGGCCCACACGTACCCGCTCGGTCCTTTCAGGGAGACTCGATCAGGCGGATGACCCACAGGCTTTTCACCTTAGGGCCAATCAAGCTTCTACCTGAGAATCTACCCGTATCAAGGCCTTACTGGGAGCCGGTTCCTTGTAGAGAACACGGGTTCTCACTTCTACCAGGACCCACTTCTCCCTAGGGTTTAATGCAGGCAGCTGAGACCTATTCTATCACGCAGTCACCACGCTCACTATTTTCAGCATTGGTCCACAAATAAACCACAATTTTCAGTTTTTTGTTTTGTTTGCTGTCAAACAGTGCTTCAACTTTCCATTAATTATTGTGTGTGTTTAAAATATTTGATGGCCTAATAATTAGTCTTTAATTTTTCTGTTAAAATACTTTGACTGTTCCACCTCCTACTCTTACACTGCACACAAAAAAAACCTCTACTCTGATAATTCACGATTGGAATTCCACAGTCACACACACACACACATACACACACACACATACACATACACATACACACACACACACATACACACAAACACACATACACGCACACATACACACACACACACACACCATGGTTTTCAGCATTCAGATAAGCGTATGTCATCCACAGGGTTAGACAAAGTCTTGCAGGGTTACACTTAGTTTTGACTGGCTTTGAGATATTGAGGCTCCCCACAGCCTTCAGCATAGTTATTTCTTACACACACTGCGCCTAGCCTTATATTAACACACATAATGACATACCTATGTTATGGTAGCACAGTGGTTTTGATAGCTTTTTACCATGAATATCCTAGTGATTATGCTGAGTGTGAGTGTTCTGATATACTGATTATTACATGGATTGTTAATTATACACACATGTTATTATACATTGGTTAATGAGTTTTTCTGTTCATATATTTTCCACCACACAAGGGTTTGGCAAACTTGTCTGCTCTCAGTCCAGCTGCGGCTCTCAGTCTTCTGGGTGTAGCATCTGTAGCTGAAATATGTCCATCCAGTTTCACATGGTGACTCTTGTCAGGAAAAAAGGGGAAATGCTTACTTACAAAATTGTATCTAGATCAAGACAGACCATTCACTATTTTAGCTAGGAATTAGATAGTTGTGTTACCAAGATGAAGGATTCTGGCCTGTTGCTGGTCTTTGATGGCAAGAAGCTGTTTCTTCTCCACGGCCAGGTTGGAATTACTGGTCCTCAGCTGGTCCCTCTCTGTCTGTAGCTGTTTTTTCTCTGCAGTAAGATGAGGGTAACTGGTCAGTAGCTGGTCTGTTTCTGTCTGTTGCTGGTTTATCTTTACAATCAAATTAGAGTAACTGGTCAGTAGCTGGTCTGTTTCTGTCTGTAGCTGGGTTCTCTACGCAGTTAGATTGGAGTTACTGAGCAGTGGCTTGTACTTTTTTCAGTTTCTTCTCTATATAATCATATGTTTTGGTTATTGTTATTATGAAGAGTTCCTTTAGCTCAACTGATAATGTAGTGTACTGTCAAAAGGGAACAGTCATTTGTTTCTTTATGAGGGAGCTAGTGGAGTGTGTGTGTGTGTGTGTGTGTGTGTGTGTGTATATTGTAAGTTGATTTGGTAAAATCTTCTATTAAATGCACACATGCCAAACACAAAAAGAGTCACTGGTGAGAGGTGTGACTGAGAGATTAAAAACCGAAGAGGAACATATGCAACATTAGACCTGGACAATGGATGGGATCTTTGGTTTGAGGAAGTCATAGCTGTGGTGCCAGTGGCAGAAAGAGTTATTGGTGAGGGGTGTGACTGAGAGATTAAGAACCATCTCACCAAAAAGAGGAACTTAGGTGACCTTGAAGTGGTGGATCTTGCATTTTCATCGGTATCAGCAGGGCAAGAGCATATGCTTTGTGTAAACTTTATCATGATGTTTAGATAAGACATAATGGCTGTACGTCATCAACACCAAAAACCAAGATCTGTTTTCAAAGCATTTATGAAGCCATGCCATATGATCTAATCACAATAAAAAGCCATGTAAACTTTGATTTAATTCTGCATTGTGTTCATGTATCTAGCGCAAATGAAAAGTGCATTCCTCTTTCCCATGACATAGACACACACTTCAAGCAAAGCAAATACATATCTACAAATTACTACTGAACTGACTTGAGGTTGGTTACAAAAGCACACAATATTAAAAAGTTGCATTTCCTAAACTTCTTCACACAGTCATTAACCCTTTAAGTATAAACCCAGCAGGTGAGGTCCTTCCTCTGGGAGATGGCAGAGGTGTTTTCAATCCCATACCATCACTGGGAACATAATCCCATACCATCACTGGGAACATAATCCACTAAATTTTCTTTTTATCTCAACTGGTAGAGCATGGTGCTAACAACACCAAGGTCATGTTCTATACACAGGATCATACTGTAGGCCTACATAATATATACTAAATGGAAATATTCACTTACACTGTTCTGTAAGTCACTTTAAATAAAAATGGCTGCTAAATGAATCAATGTTAAGGGAAATGATTGCCCTGATCTCTCTTGATATCATTTCATTCATAGTATTTCAACAATCATAGCATATCTGCAATACTCTAAACACATTACTTTGTTTGGATAAGGTCAAGCAAAGATTCATTATGAGTCAATACTGGGACTAATATGAGATTCAGATACCCACAGCCCCTTTATGTATCTAACAGACAGAAACAAAATGTACCGTATTACATTTTATTTTCTTCATGTAATTCAATTTCTTAAACTGAACACAAATCCATTCTGTCAAGTGTTGACAGTACCACATTCCTTTGACATAAAAATCTCACAAGCATGTGCTTCATAAGATACTAAAACTACTGTATAAAAACAAGAGATGACGAGAGCTTTATCATTCCCCAGTGACACAAACATTTGTTTATAGATGTTTATCTATTTTAGTTGTGTGGCGGCGGAAACCAGACACTATCTTGCAGGTCCACAAGAGGAGTCGCATGTTTGGCACCACTCCCATTTCCTGGGATAAATCAAATACTAATCAAATTTATAACCTGGCTGTCCACCTCTCAACAGTCAGCTTTTTTGGTATAATTTTGAGTGATGCTAGTCCTACATTCATGGGTTAATCCACCAACTATAAAATGTTTTATTTACCAGAGGGATGGGATCCAGGGGTCATCTCATGGGTTATCTCAAGGGTTCTGTCTGTCACAGAGATTCCCTCTTGTTTGCCTGTCTGTTTGGATGTTGAGATCTGGTTTGTGTTAGAAGGACTGTTATTCTCAAAGTCATCCAGCCCCATCATCAGTCTTCTCTGAACCTGTGCTGGCGTTACTGAAGTAGAACTAAACTCTTTTGTGAGCGCCGTGCAGTGCCACAACACAACCAATAACACCTTTCATGAAGCCTGCCCACAAGCCCTCCTTTAAAACATGAAGATTTATTCTTGGGTAGGTTGTTCTCTTTGTGTTATCGGTTTGTGGTTACAGAAAAACTGATAGGGGAAGATCCACCCTCAGTCAGGTGACAAACCCTCAACTAATTGTTAGACAAAACATTGTTTGAACATATTCAGCTGCCAACCATTCTTTTTTGAATTCCTCATTGTAAATAGGAAACATTATTTAAGTTCCTGTACAACTGGAGAGCAATTCATTGTGCATTTCAACACTGCATAAACAGTGTTTATGTCAGCTATGCAACCATTATTCACATTCATTGATGTGTTAAGGATATTTAGGTTTTGGAAACATAACTAATGCTTCAAAATCTAAAATGTAACCTGACGAACATTATAGGAGGTTACTTAAAGAGATTATACAAGTAAGATTACTTACTTCTAGCTGACTTACTGTTACAATAATCTGACATTTAATACATGCATTTTGAGCATTATGCATACTGTTTAATTTCTATTTTCTATCAAAAGTTTAGTAATTTACTTTTATTATATCAAATGTTTTGCAGTTCACTGAATCTAAGCTATAAGAGCACTGGCCATACTCATAAATTAACTGTTTAGCATCTCTTTATTAAATATCATTGGCTAATTAACGTTTTAGTTTAGATCTATTTTACATTAAACACTTGGGTTCAGCAACATGGTGACACATTGGATTTGAGTGATAGAGATTACATTTATCATTAAAGAAGGAGCAACACAAGACATATATTAAAGCCTGTACTGATGTTGTCACAGAATGGCAGACGACACCAAGATTTCAGGGAGATAAAAGTTAAATGAACCAACCAGTACAGGGTTAACAGGGGAAAACACGGGGCAAAACACAAAAGCAACTCGGGTAATAATACAGTTACATTTACATTTACATTTAGTCATTTAGCAGACGCTTTTGTCCAAAGCGACATACAAGCGAGAGAACAGTCAAGCTAAGAGTAATAAAAAACATGGTGTAACAATAAATACTACTTTACATAAGAATTAGAAAAACGACCTAGAAAGGAAAAAGAAGTGCAGGAATGTAACTGCTGAAGTGCAAGTTAAGCGCTAGTCAAGGTGCCAGTTAGGAAGGGAGGTGCTCTCTGAAGAGTTGGGTAGAGGTAAAGAGGTAGAGAGGGACGCCCCTGCTCTGGTAGTACTAGGCAGTTTGTTCCACCAACGTGGAACTACAAATGAGAATAGTTTGGATTGCCGTGCTTGCACAGACGGCAGTGCCAAACGACGCTCACTAGACGAGCGCAGCGTCCTGGGTGTAACATTTGCCCTTACAAGAGCATTTAGGTAGGTGGGAGCAGAACCAGCAAGCACTCTGTAGGCAAGCATAAGTGACTTGAACTTAATGCGAGCAGCTACCGTCATCCAGTGGAGCTCAATGAGTAGCGGGGTGACGTGTGCCCGGATGGTTGAACACCAGACGCGCCGCCGCGTTCTGGATCATCTGTAAATACACAGAAGAGACTCACAATAGTATACACAGACTGCACTATTGCACACTCACACACAACTACACATACATACACACAAACACACCCTCTTACCTGTCTTCCCGTCGGCAACCGCACCTCCTTCACACACACACACACACCTATGGTTCCTACTTGATAAACCAGATTGTTCACCAGTCAACTTAACAATGAAATAATTACCAAGCATGAATCTAACTTGTATATTTCCAGTGATGATCTACTGTTACATATGAATGTTTCCCATCTCCCTCTGTTACAGCTTTAGTCTGCTTTGCAGTGCACATTTGTATCCACCAGAGGGCGCCAATGTGTATGCAAGACCCCAAACTCTTTCCACACCTGCTCACCCAACCACGTTTCTTTAAAACTTTATCCCACAGTGACTTACTGCACAGATGAGTTGTGCAGTTTTGTCACTATGTGGGCCATAGGGACCATGGAAATATTTACTTACACTGTTCTGTAAGTGGCTTTAAATAAAAATGGCTGCTAAATGAATCAATGTTAAGGGGAATGATTGCTCCGCTCTCTCTTGATATAATTTCATTCATAGCATTTCAACAATGTTCTTCTGTAACTCTCCAAACACATTACTTTGTTTGGATAATGTCAAGCAAAGATTACTTATGAGTCAATACAGTTGCTTTAGACTAATATGAGATTCAGATACCCACAGCCCCTTTAAGTATCTAACAGACAGAAACTAAATAAAACTGAGAAAGTAATTTGATATAATTCATGTTGGGTGTGACATTCTTTTAAAAATGTAATTTCTTGAACTGAACACAAATCCGTTCTGTGAAGTATTGACAGTGCCACTTTCTTTTGACATTAAAATCACACGATCATGTGATTCCTAAGATACTCAACTCATAAAACACATCAAAACTCAATGACCCTAGGAAAAACACCTTTCAACCAATAGTACTGAATATGATAAAGGTTTGGTATGAGGTACTTCTAATAACATGTCTTGTTTTAGCCCCATTCGGGGCAACTCAAGTTTTAAACCAGGGCGGCTTGATGCAGGGTTTAAGGTTTGGGCATGATAAAGACAATTGCAGAATTATACTCCTTCAATCAGCTCAAGTCCTTTGAGAAAATATCTCTCTTTTGATATTCCTAGAAGACACTTCTTTAAATACTAACAAATAAGACATTTCATCTCTACCTCTCAGCAGAGCTCTTTAAAGATACCCCCTCTATCTATTTTAGAGAGGTAAATGATAAAATATTGTTCACTTTATGTGTCACGACCCTACTTATCCGGCCTGGGGCTCCGCCCCAGAGGAGTTATGAGTCATACTGAGTCATATGAGTCATACTGAGTCCGAGCCATTTTTAGGTAGTCTGACATGCCTTGATGTTTTTGTATTTGTATTTTGTTTGAGACAAAAGTGGCTTTTATGATTATATTCTAGAAGACCTCAGCAATAATAACATGAAAGTAAAAGGAATGTAGTAAAACTATTTTATATTGAAATAAAATCTAAACATACCCTTAAAAAAACTCCATATCCCTGGGTAGGGAGCGTGGACCCCAAAGAGGTTTAAGCATGATTCCAGTGTACCTAAGTATGATTCTAATCACTGTAATGAGCAGGTCTTGCTATGTAATGAGTGCGCATGCGCGAGTTTTCAGACCTGAAGTTATACCTAGTAAATGGTCAACCTTAACAAAAAAAAGAAGGAAAATGAGATGTGGAATGTATGTCTAGATATGTGTTGTGAAATGTGTATCTAGATATAAAATATAAAATATATGAAGTTCATTTAACTAGTTTACCTATGCTCATGTTTACAGATGTTAAAGGTGCCAGCTATCCCCTGCGTTGTTGGTAAAATCAGCATTAGGCTTTATTAACATATGATTTAAGTTTTCTGTAAAGATCCTGAAAGTATCAGTTTAAAAGGGGGAGATGTAATGAGCAGGTTTTGCTATGTAATGAGTGCGCATGCGCGAGTGTTCAGACTTGAAGTTATACCCAGTAAATGGTCAACCTTATGCCTTGGTCTCTGGTCCATTCATTATTAATACTATAACGTACAAGACAATCACGAGGATGGGAGAGAGCCAGCATTCAAAGTAGTGATTGTAGAACAGCTTAAAGGTATACAGGGTGCTCATCTTTAGTTATACACAGGAAAATATCTTAAATTCCTTGTGGTATTGGTTTGGGAAATTCCCACCACAGAAGCCAATCCTCTCACTGTCACATGCAAGTACTCATATCCAACATCCTTACCAATATAACAACTGCCCAACCATAGATTGTGCAGGATTGTGCAGGATACAATAGCAACGCACAACTGGTTGGTGAAAGCCGTAACACGCGCTGCATGTTGTACCCAGGATCCGTAAAGGCCCCCCTTCACAGTACAGCATGCGCTGTCTGTAGCCCACAACTGCTAAACACATCAACATAACTGCCCAACCATAGAACCTGAGTAGCAGGATACAACAACAACAGTAAAGCTGCCTTCCTGAGCATTCCACTGGGGTTTTCAAGCAGGCACCCTCCTTCATCAGTGTTTCGTTGCATTCGGGGGCGAAAGTGGTTCCCCCACATCGATGGATCCGTCCAATTGGGACTAATTGGACCAATTTAGCCGCATGGGGCCCCATGGCTCTAAATTGGTCCAATTAGTCCCAATGGGGCTGCCTTATTAAAAGGTGCCCCTCATTGTTCAGGGGGAGAGAGCTGGACAAGCAGGAGCGCAGGAGAGCAGGAGACTGGCACATAGAGCTGTATCTAGCTGTGTCAATCTAGATGTGTGGCTGCCAGGCCCGGGGTGGGTAATCGGGAGAATCGGGAGAGTTCCCAGTGGGCCGCTTCACTTCTGGGCCGGTCGAGAATTACATTTTTTGACATTTGTCACGTTAGTCCATCTTCTCTTAAAGTAGGCTACACACGTTCCGCATTCTGACACCGCAACCTCTGCATGGGTTGTACCATGCGAGGAAGTTCTCCCCTCCCAAATAGAGTTGGTTGGGTCCATAGCCCGTCTTTTCCAAAACGTTTTCTCAGATACGCTACCGATGGCTGGGCCGGCCCTACCGCAACGATACGCATCAGGGAGGATGGATGGGAGGAAGAGGCCAGGAGGGGCTGAAAAAGCCAGATTGAAAAAAAGAAAGGCATTGGAGGAGGATGCTGCCAAATGTGCCAAGCTTACCGATTTATTTTCAAGAGGACAAACACAAGTGGCAACTGGTAAAGAGAGACATAGGCCTAATGATTAGCAACGTAACTATTCGGCTAACGTTGTAGCGTTGGTTAATATCGTTGTAGCGTTGTCAACCTATTAGCAAGCAAAATATTAAATTGAATTTAAATATTAGCCTTTTTATATCACCCAATATATGGCGATCTATAGACTTTGCAAATATTTTGCAAATATTGATAACAAAACTCAAACTTGAACTGTGTATGCAGTAAAATGACTCTTAATTTTTCTTTGTAGCTTTTGAGCAGCAGATAAGCCAGTCTTCTGCTGAAAATGATGAGCCCGAAATTTGCAATGAGGACCACAAAACATGTGTCCGTTTAATACTTTCACAGTACAACCTCCTCACAGATGCTTATCATGTCATTGGGTTAGCTTGCATATAAGTTTCTGTTGACTTTGTCCATCACACAGGTTGCATGTGAGAGAAGCTTCTCAATCATAACATTTGTGAAGAATAGGCTACGAAGCTCATTGAGTCAGGACAGCTTATAGGCTTTCATGTTAATGTGCACAGAGAAGGAAATCCTCATGTCTATAAGCAATGACACAGTTATAGATAAAGTGGCTGAAACGGTGCACTGCTTAGGCGGTTACTGACGCTGTAGATGCTGTTGGTGCTATTCGCAATGTAACTGTATACTGTACTGTGAGTTGAACTGTAAACATTAGTTCAATATGCCTCTTTGTTGAAGAGTGGGATACGTTTCAAATGCTTTATTTATTTATTTATGGTTTTGTTAATTTGTTAATAAACCTATCCTTGTGGAATAGTGGAATATTTTGTGTTAACTTCTCAGCTTAAGTGGATTATTATTTAACCTTTACATTATTTGTTGAACAATGGTATTAATTAAAAAAAAAAAAAACCTACAGGCTAGTAAGAGCTGAACTGTTGCTTCATTTATCCAATTTCCACTACCATGGAAAAAGTGGGCCGGACTTGGGCCTGAAATTCCCGGGCTGAAAAGTGGCCCCACTCCAGCCCTGGTGGCTGCAGTATGTGCCTAGTCTTCTTGTGGTTCGTTCAGTTTGTAAATATGTTTTGGGGTTTCAATACCCCTTGTAAATAAATAGCTATTTTTGTAAGGAATCCACCATCTCCTGCACTGTGTGTTTTCCCTCTTCACATCCAACCTCAGCCTATGTCCCACAGACGTGGGATGGCCGACTCGGGCCTTTTTCACAAGGATACATGCCACTACCACAGACAACAACAGATACACCTCAAGATTTCACATATCTCAGTATTAGTTCCCGACCCCAAGAGTGCCACAACCACTGGCTTGCTCTTTCAGCAGCCTCAGACAACACCTTTAAAGCTCCTTTGAGTGACTGCCCTCTGAGACCAAAGTCAACAGATATGTTTTGGTTGATTTAGGTACAAAGCCTCTAACACCTATCTCCACTGGCCTTGAGTGTGCTTGCCAACCTCGTTCCCTCACTTCCACTACCAGTTCGGCATACTTTAGCTTTTCCTTTCAAAGGCTTCCTCAATCATATCTTCAGAGGGAATAGTTGACTCAATAAAGTAAACAATGTGCTTTCACACAAGATTCCTCAACTGCAAAGTGAGTTTTAACTTATGCTTTTATTGAATCAAACAATGAGCATGAGTATAGGCGGGAAACTGGGAAAAAAGACTTGAAGATTCCCATGTACAATATTCTCATTTGCACACATGGAATTTAATTCGTTTTCCTTCCCTCAACATCCACATCTGAAGTGCCCTAGAGCCAGACACCCCCAACTCCCTGGGCAAGGCACTGCTGCTGCCCACTGCTCACTGCTCCTACTGTGTGTGTGTGTGTGTGTGTGTGTGTGTGCTCACTGCTACTACTGCGTGTGTGTGTGTGTGTGCTTACTGCTACTACTGTGTGTGTGTGTGTGTGTGTGTGTGTGCTCACTGCTACTACTGCGTGTGTGTGTGTGTGTGCTCACTACTACTACTTGCGTGTTTGTGTGCTCACTGCTCCTCATCTGTGTGTGTGTGTGCTCACTGCTCCTACTGTGTGTGTGGTCACTGCTACTACTGCGTGTGTGTGCTCACTGCTCCTCATGTGTGTGCGTGTGTGTGTGTGCTCACTGCTCCTACTGTGTGTGTGGTCACTGCTACTACTGCGTGTGTGTGCTCACTGCTCCTCATGTGTGTGTCTGCTCAGTGCTCCTCGTGTGTGTGTGTGTGTGTGTGTGCTCACTGCTCCTACTGTGTGTGTGTGTGCTCACTGCTCCTACTGTGTGTGTGTGTGTGTGTGTTCTCACTGCTCCTCGTGTGTGTGTGTGTGTGTGTGTGTGTGTGTGTGTGCTCACTGCTCCTACTGTGTGTGTGGTCACTGCTACTACTGCGTGTGTGTGCTCACTGCTCCTCATGTGTGTGTGTGCTCAGTGCTCCTCATGTGTGTGTGTGTGCTCACTGCTTGTGATGTTCAGTGTGTGTGTGCTCACTGCTCCTAAGTAAGGGATAGGTCAAATGCAGAGGACGTGTTAAATGCAGAGGTTGAATCTCACTGCCCACTGAAAGAGTGTGTGTGTGAAAAATAAAGAGAACTTAACTTACTTAAAGGATAGGATGCAAGTAAAGAGAACGATTAAGAAGGCGATTTTTAAAGCATGTTATCCAGTTATATGTAGGAACACTAGAAGACAATGCTAAAACATTCCCTGAACTGAAAATGATATTCACCTAAATCATGCATGTGAATCCCAATAATTTCTAGTGGTTTAATTCACCCAGAACATACCCTAATAGTGCAGGATGTTTTTCTCACACATGAAATAATGCTTGGTGTCACATGGGTAGTCATGCCAAGTAGCCTTCGGATGCTCTTTTGTCTGAAACGTCACACAGTCCTCCGAGTAAATGTTGGGCTCCAAAGGCGCCCAGTACCTGGAACAAAGGCAAGACATTCTTAATATTAACAGGTTCTTGTGCAGTATTAGTTCCTGATCAAATAAAAACGTCCTAACTGGAAATACTGGGAACAGTCTAACTGGCAAGGCAGTTTCATTAGGGACAGAGCCCAACTGATGACTCAAGCTGGGTTTCCATCATATGCAAGTGTGTGCGCTTCCATCAGCTGCGCTATGAGAATTAGAGATGGTTGTGAATTTGAACAGCTGTGGGTTCAAAACATGAGGATGTCACTACAACTTTAACGGGAAGCACGTTATGAACTCAAAACAAATGCAGTTTGATGTGAATAAATCAGTTTCCATCACCCGAATCAGATACCATCAACCAAATCCGTTACCATCAACCGAATCAGTAGTTAATCCATCCCCCTCTGCCGTATAGATTTCTGATTCGACTGATTCAATTTTTTGCACATTTCAGATGTTTCCATTCGAGTTTTCCAATTCAAATGATCGAAATTTAAAATCAGAGGGTTGGTTGGAAATCTGGCTGCTGTCTCATTGGGAACACAGCATAATGACTCTAGTTGCCATATTTGTCTCATTGGGAACACAGCATAATGACTCTAGTTGCCATATTTGTCTCATTGGGAACATAGCATAATGACTATAGCTGCCATATTTGACACCAGACAGCTTGTGTCATTTGTCCAAGAGGAAATAGCTCTTCCTCTTACCCTTTACACAGCTCTGTGTTGTCCACCCAAGTCCAGGCACTGTTTTGCCAAGTCAGGCCGATCCACCCAGCTACACCCCACTGTTCGATGAAGGTCTGTTTGCATTAAAGTCAATTGGATTAGTATAATCACCTGGCACATGTGCCCACATAAACATCACAAACACACATTGTGGCATCATGAGAGGCTTTACCACTGAGCTGGGTGTAGGGCAGTGCGTAATTAACAGGACAGAGCAGGCAAAAGTGCTTTCAAACGAGGATCAGGTTTATTCACAAACACAAAGTCTTTCAGGAAGCAAACATAAAAGTTCTTCAAAGGCAAAAACATAGGCTTCATAAAGTTGCTCCTCACTTACATCCCACCCACTGTAGTTGCAGCTTAAAGTTCCTCCGTCCAGGTCCTTCCCGGCTTGGGGCTAGCCTTCCCCCTTCCGGATGCGGCTTAGCGCTTCAGCAAGCGTTTCCACAACGGCTTCACCCGCACGTCAAGTGCTCTCTGTTCTCCCTTCTGGCTCTTCCTGCTCTCGTGGCTCGCTCTCTCACAACAGGCACCACCTGTCTTAAATGCCCCTTCCATCAGGTGCCTTAAGCAACTACACCTGGTTGGGTGCTGCTGCATTCTGGGAGATGTAGTGCCACTGGCAGCCATCTTGTGGTGTGGCAGCCAGACCTCCACACGAACACCACACCCCTCTGCCAGCTGGCCCATCGTGATGCCACACATCCCTCTCCCCGGACCTGACGCCCTCGGCAGGATAAACCAGGTCCAAAAGGCATCACGGTGGGACAGGACATCTGCTTTTCCACTGCGCCCTCCTGGCCTGTGAACGACAGAGACATTAAACGGATGGTGGCTTAGAAACCATCTACTCACCCTGCCGTTTGTTTCCGTCTCCCCTGGTTTCTCTTTCTGCTCCTGTTGTGCACTGGGGACCATGCCAGTGTCTTCCCCATCTTCTGCCGTCTCCTCAGTCGCCATCTCCTGACAATTCACCGGAAGTTGCCAATTCAAATGCGCCTTTGCTTCCAGCTTCTTCCGCTCCACATACGTCACGTCAGGGAAGTAATCGCCCACCTCTGGCAGGGCGTAGAGTCCCTTCCTCTTGAGCACGGCGCGTTCGGGGACATCTTTGCCATCCGTCTCCGTCTTTTTAGGAGTCTTCTCCTTGTAGGCCTCGTTTGTGTGGCACACTACTACCACCTTGCGCTGGTAGCCGGCCCACATCTTTCTCCTCTGGGCAGAAGTCGACACGTTGGTCTGATCAAAGACATCCCCCTCTTCTCCGAGGTCGTTGTCGCCTTCGGCACCATCGTCTGGGTCATCTGCCTCTTTATCGTTGTGGTCTTCCCCAGGCTCTTCTTTAGCAGGGGCTGCCTTGGCAGCAGACTTGGCTGGAGCTGCCTTTTTACCTGGTGGGACCTCTGACTCAGAGTCATCTTCCCCTGCTTCGTTATCATCAGCAGGATCTTCGTCATCAGCAGGATCTTCGTTTTCCGCAGGATCTTCGTCATCAGCAGGATCTTCGTCATCAGCAGGATCTTCGTCATCAGCGGGATCTTCGTCATCAGCAGGATCTTCATCCTCCACCTCTTCCTCAGCAATTTCATCATCAACATCTTCATCATATTCATCATCTTCATCACCATCAGTATCACCTTCATCTTCCTCATCGACATCATCTTCATCATCGTCACCTTCATCATCGTCACCTTCATCATCGTCACCTTCGTCATCATCTTCATCACCATCAGTATCACCTTCATCTTCCTCATCTTCATCATCGTCACCTTCATCTTCATCATCATCATCACCATCGTCAGCTTCATCATTGGCATCATCTTCATCATCGTCGAAATCACCGACCTCTTCATCACTGACATCTTCACCATAGACATCATCATCGCCACCATCATCGTCCCACTCTTCATCACCGGCAGCTCGGACCACCACTGTTGCACTGCGCATCTGGCTTAGCTTTTCCTGGGCCCTCTCGAACATCTCCCCAGACCGGGCGTGCTTCTTCTCTGCCTCCTCTAGGTCATCTCTAGTTGGATTGTCCTTCTGCTGCATCTGCAGCAAGGCTGCACTGGTCTCCTGCTGGGCCCTCTGGCTCTCCCACAGCATCATCACCAGTTCCTCCATTTTGGGTTTGGTGCTCCTTTGCGTGAAGTCCTGAAAAAAGTTCCACCAAGTCGTCGATTCCTTCACTTCTGCTCATTCGCACCTACGCCCTATGCCCGCATTCTCCACCATATGTGGTATCATGAGAGGCTTTACCACTGAGATCCCACCCACTGTAGTTGCAGCTTAAAGTTCCTCCGTCCAGGTCCTTCCCGGCTTGGGGCTAGCCTTCCCCCTTCCGGATGCGGCTTAGCAAGCGCTTCAGCAAGCGCTTCAGCAAGCGCTTCAGCAAGTGTTTCCACAACGGCTTCACCCGCACGTCAAGTGCTCTCTGTTCTCCCTTCTGGCTCTTCCTGCTCTCGTGGCTCGCTCTCTCACAACAGGCACCACCTGTCTTAAATGCCCCTTCCATCAGGTGCCTTAAGCAACTACACCTGGTTGGGTGCTGCTGCATTCTGGGAGATGTAGTGCCACTGGCAGCCATCTTGTGGTGTGGCAGCCAGACCTCCACACGAACACCACACCCCTCTGCCAGCTGGCCCATCGTGATGCCACAACATAAAGGTACAGAGGGTGGGATTTATGGAACAATCATGGGGGGAGGGACTTAAACGTTTGTATTCACACAGTGGGCTACATACAGTAGACTCTGAAGCCTGATAGGCTATTTCTTGCATCGTGTTAAAGCATGTGCTGGCTTAAAAAGACTAGCTAACACTAAGACCAGTTGTTCATTTCAAGCACTGAGAGTTAGAGTTGGATGAACTAACTGATGAAAAGATAGTTTTTTTTTGCCCTCTGCTAAAGTGTTAACCAGGTTGCTCGCTACACAGCAACTTGAATAAATCACGCTTACCGATATGGTTACAGCAGATGTCAGACATTCCAGCTATTAACACAAAATAGGAATGTGCCCCATTCTTAACACTAATGTGTTCAAAAGCATCTTTCACCCCTTGACTTGTCCTTATATGTTAATGACAACTTGTTCGTCACATTTCTTCTAGGATTTTTTTGTGAGGCCCCTGTAAAATATGATGATATCCTGCACTGAATCCTATTCATTTTTCTTTCATTTGTCCCCTGGGCAATTTGCACCCTGAAGGTCACATGTGCTTTGTAATCTTACTTGTTCATCTTCAGTGTTGATGACTACCAGGTCAGCTCCAAGGGTTTGGCAAACTTGTCTGCTCTCAGTCCAGCTGCGTTTCTCAGTCTTGTTGATGTAGCATTTGTAGCTGAAATATGTCCATCCAGTTTCACATGGTGACTCTTGTCAGAAAAAAGTGGAAAATGCTTACTTACAAAATTATAGTTCAAGACAGACCATTCACCATTTTAGCTGGCATTAGATAGTTGTGTTACCAAGATGAAGGATTCTGGCCTGTTGCTGGTCTTTGATGGCAAGAAGCTGTTTCATCTCCACGGTCAGGTTGGAATTACTGGTCCTCAGCTGGTCCCTCTCTGTCTGTAGCTGGTTTCTCTCTGCAGTAAGATGAGTTACTGGTCAGTAGTTGATCTCTCTTGGTCTGTAGTTGTTTACTCTCTATGGCCAGGCTAGAGATACTGGTCCTTAGCTGCTCTCTCTCTCTCTCTCTCTCTCTCTCCGTCTGTTGCTAGTTTCTCTTTACAGTCAAATTAGAGTAACTGGTCTGTTTCTGTCTGGAGCTGGTTTCTCTATGCGGTTAGATTGGAGTTACTGAGCAGTGGTCTGTCCTTTTAAATCTGGTTTCTCTCTTGCTGTAGCTGGTTTATCTAAGTGACTAGGTTGGTATAACTGGTCAGGAGCTGGTCCCTCTCTGTCCGCAGCTGGTCCCACTCTGTCTGTAGCTGGTTTCTCTCTGCAGTAAGATGAGAGTTACTGGTCTGTAGATGATCTGTTTTGGTCTGTAGTTGTTTCCTCTCTATGGCCAGGTCCAATACACTAGTCCTTAGCTGCTCTCTCTCTTTTTCTGTCTTGTTGGTTTTTCTTTACAGGTAAATTAGAGTAACTGGTCAGTAGCTGGTCTGTTTCTGTCTGTAGCTGGTTTCTCTATGCGGTTAGATTGGAGTTACTGTGGCTTGTACATTTTTTAATTGGTTTCTCTCTATCTGTAGCTGGTTTATCTAAGTGACTAGGTTTGTATAACTGGTCAGGAGCTGTTCTCTCTCTGCCTCTAACAAAATTACACAACTGATCAGTAGTTTGTCTCACTGTGTTTGGTGCTAGTTCACTAAGTCAAATTAGAATAACTGGTCAGTAGCTGGTCTAAATACATTTTTTCTCTGTTGTCAGATTTGGGTTATTGGGGTCTGTCTATAGTCTATTGCTGGTTTTGTCTATACAGTGAGATGGGAGTTACCGATCAGTAGCTGGTCTTTCTCTGTCTGCAGATTGTTTCTCTCCTCAGTCAGATTAAAGTGACTGGTTTGAAGTTGGTCTCTCTCTGTCTGGAGCTGGTCCTTCTGTATAACATACATGACACACAGTCCCGTTGCTACCAGCAGCAGCAGCAAACACAGCAGTCCCAGACAGATAGTGGTCAATCTAGAACAGGTACTCCCAGTCCCTGGAACAAACAACAGCTTAGTTACATTCCAGAAGCAAGTGTGTGTGTGAGGGTATGTGTGTGTGAGAGTATGTATGTGTGTGTGTGTGTGTGTGTGTGTGTGTGTGTGTGTGTGTGTGTGTGTGTGTGTTTGTACTTTAAGTGGTTTTAGTAAAATCTTCTATTAAATTCACACATGCCAAACACAAAAAGAGTCACTGGTGAGAGGTGTGACCAGGAGATTAAAAACCAAAGAGGAACCTATGCAGCATTAGACCTGGACAATGGATGGGATCTTTGGTTTGAGGAAGTCATAGTCGTGGTGTCAGTGACAGAAAGAGTTACTGGTGAAGGATGTGACTGAGAGATTAAGAACCATCTCACCAAAGAGAGGAACTTAGGTGACCTTGAAGTGGTGGATCTTGCATTTCCATTAGTTGGAACATACTGTATGTTACTAACAGTATCAGCAGGGCAAGAGCATATGCTTTGTGTGAACTTTATTATGATGTTTAGATAATAATACATAATAATGGCTCTACATTATCACACCAAACACCAAGATCTGTGTTTTCAAAGCATTTATGATGCCATGCCACATGATCTGATCACAATAAAAAGCCATGCAAACTTTGATTTAATTCTGCATTGTGTACATGTATCTAGCGCAAATGAAAAGTGCATTCCTATTTCCCATAAACATAGACACACACTTCAAGCAAAGCAAATAAATATCTACAAATTACTACCGAACTGACTTGAGTTTGGTTACAAAAGCACACAATATTAAAACAGTTTCATTTCCTTTACTGACACAGTCATTACCCCTTTAAGTATAGACCCAGCAGGTGGTGCCCTTCCTCTGGGAGATGGCAGAGGTGTTTTTAATCCCATACCATCACTGGGAACATAATCCCATACCATCACTGGGAACATAATCCACTATATTTTGCTTTGTAGCTCAACTGGTGCATGGTGCAAACAACACCAAGGTCATGTTCTATACACAGGATCACACTCTAGGCCTTCATAATATATACTAAATGGAAATAATTACTTACACTGTTCTGTAAGTCGCTTTGAATAAAAATGGCTGCTAAATTAATCATTGTTAAGGGGAATGATTGCCCTGATCTCTCTTGATATCATTTCATTCATAGCATTTCAACAATCAGAACTTGTTGCATGTTTGGCACCACTCCCATTTCCTGGGATAAATCAAATAATCGAATTTACAACCTGGCTGTCCGCCTCTCAACAGTCAGCTTTTTTGGTATCATTTTGAGTGAGGCTAGTCCTACATTCACGAGTTAATCCACCAACTATTAAAATGACCACAGTTGAGAGTTTATTTACCAGAGGGTTGGGATCCAGGGGTCATCTCAGGGGTCCTGTCTGTCACAGAGATTCCCTCTTTTTTGCCTGTCTGTTTGGATGTTGAGATCTTGTCCGTGTTAGAAGGACTGTAGTTCTCATAGACATTCAGCTCCATCATCAGTCTTCTCTGAACCAGTGCTGGCGTTACTGAGGTAACACTAAACTCTTTTGTGAGCGCAGTGCCACCACACAACCAACAACACCTTTTATACAGCCTGCCTAAAAGCCCTCCTTTAATAAAACATGAAGATATATTCTTGGGTAGGTTGTTATCTTTATTTTATCGGTTTGTGGTTACAGAAAAAACTAACAGGGGAAGATCCACCCTGAATCAGGTGACAAACCCTCAACTAATTGTTAAACAAAGCATTGTTTGAAAATATTCAGCTTCCAACCATTCTTTTTCAAATTCAAAACATTATTTAAGTTCCTGTACAACTGGAGAGCAATTCATCGTGACAGTGCATTTCAACACTGCATAAACAGTGTTTATGACAGCTGTGCAACCATTATTCACATTCATAAATGTGTTTAGGATATTTAGGTTTTGGAAACATAACTAATGCTTCAAAATATAAAATGTAACCTGACGAACATTATAAGGAGGTTACTTACTTCTAGCTGACTTACTGTTACAATAATCTGACATTTAATATATGCATTTTGTTGCATTATGCATACTGCTTAACCACCCTGGAATGTGTCATGTGCAACATAACATGTAGACACCAATGAACACACTTATCATATACATCGTTCTCAGGCCAGGGGATTCAGAGATCGCTTGCCTGCAGAACATCCGTGATCCTGCGCCTGTAGGAAACTTGTCACGAATTCCCCTGAATTCTAGTTTGTTTTCATCTGGGTTGTGTTCATGTGTTATCATCTCCTGTCATTACAGATCTGGCTATGCCCACATGCTCGGCAATCTCCTCATCTCTCTCACCTGTTAATCTCCGCCCATCTCTGCACCTGCAGCTCATCTCCGCATTAGGTGCTGTGTATTTACACCTGCCCGCTATCATCTGTTCTTTGCCAGATTGTCTTGTGTGTTTTGCCAAGCTCTCCCGTGATTTGTATGTTAACCATAAGCCTGATTACCCTGTGTTTAGACCTTGGACTGTACCTCGGATTCCGTTTTCTCTGCCTGCCCCTCGTCTGACTAGTCTGCCTGTATTATCTGATCTCCCGGTTCTGACCCTGCCTGCCTGCCCACCGATTATGGATTACCCTGCCTGCTCCTTGTCGGATGGTTTGCTGTACGGACGGATCTCCCAGTTTTGACCCTGCCTGCCTGCCCACCGATTACGGATTACCCTGCCTGCTCCTTGTCGGATGGTTTGCTGTACGGACGGATCTCCCGGTTTTGACTCTGCTTGCCTGTTTCCCGGATTACTCTGCCTGCTTCCCTGTAGTATTACTGAGACACTGGGCTGATGACCAGGGTTTGACTCTGTTGTGTTATAACCAAGTAAAGAAACGCAAAACTACTTTCTGTGTCTGTCGTGCTTTTGGGTTCCTATTGTGTCTGTACCTGAAAACGTTACAAAACTACCCTGGAATGTGTCATGTGCAACATAACATGTAGACACCAATGAACACACTTATCATATACATCGTTCTCAGGCCAGGGGATTCAGAGATCGCTTGCCCGCAGAACGCTATGAAGAAAACTAGGTTCAGCCACATATAACATATAGAATCTAATGAAAGTGTGGCGAGAACTCCAGCTTGCAGCTTTGCAAATATCTTCCACTGAGACACCCTTTAGTAAGGCCCAGGAAGAAGAGACCCCCCGCGTAGAGTGCGCATGCAACTTCTCCAGGGGATCTAAAGACAAGCTCTTATAAGACAACACGATAGCCTCTACTATCCAACAGGAGAGGCTCGGTTTTGATAGAGGTCTGCCTTTTGCACGTGCACCAAAGCACACAAATAGCTGATCTGACTGTCTGAAAGCTCTAGTGCGCTCTGCCTAACAGCGGAGAGCGCGCACTGGACAGAGCTTATTCAAACATTCCTCCTCTGCTGACGCAAAAGGAGGAGGCGAGAAAACTGCTAATTCAATCACCTGATTGCGGAATGGGGTTATCACCACTTTAGGTGTGTAAGCAGCATTAGGTCGCATAACCACTCTGTCACCAGCGATCGAGAACTGAAGGCACGATGGGCTGACTGACAGGGCTTGCATGTCACCAACGCGCTTTCCTGACGTTAACGCCAGCAGCAGCGCAGTCTTTAAAGAGACAAACTTTATGTCCACTGTCTCCAGGGGCTCGAACGGAGGCCCTGTGAGAGCACGTAACACCACTAGCAGATCCCAAGAGGGTATGAGGTGTCTCTCTGGCACCCTGAGCCGCCTCACCCCCGCCATAAGCGTGACGCTAGCGGGTGACTGCCAGGAGAACTGCCATTAATGCCTGCGGGGCAGGCTGAAATGGCAGCCATGTACACTTTGAGAGAAACAACTGCTGTAGGAATTCTAGAATAACGCCCAGCGCGCAGTTAATGAGGTCATGCTGACGCGCAGCACACCACCGCTCAAAACTGCGCCACTTCAGCGTATACAGAGCCCGTGTCGACACAGCTCGGGCACTCTGTATTGTAGCCACCACCGCATCCGACAAGCCTGACGCTATGAGCCTGCACCTCTCAGGTACCTGCGCCCTGAAAAAAACGTACCCAGATCTGGTCTATCACTCGTGGGTGTAGACACCAGTCTGCTGCTCGAGGATCGCCCCTCGATAACAGGTCCGCACCTTAGTTGAGGTGACCTGGTATATGAACTGCCCTGAGGGAAAGGACGTGCCTCGCTGCCCACAGGAGCAGGCGAGTCGCCCAATGGTGTAGTGACCGGGAGCGCACTCCGCCTTGACGGTTTATATACGCCAAGGCCGCAGTGTTGTCCGGTCTGGGCAGAATTTGTCGGGAACTAACCCGCTCATGGTCAATGAGTTTAAACCTAGATCTACACCCACTCCGCCTAGGGAGGGGGACGAGATCTGGGGTTGCCCCCTCATGGTTTTGAAAAAATTCGGGGGGTGCGATTGCACTATGTGCATCGCGGGGGGGAGTCACACAAGCATATCTGGGCACTGCGCCATGGGGGACAGGAGTTAGGACATATGAGTGTGGTGCTTGTGAGAACCTGCTTACCGTGCTGGACATGATTTTCACATGTGAGCGACGGGCTGATTTCTGTGGAGGCGGTGTGGGCTCCACCGCTCCCCCTGTGTGACCATTGGCTGACTGTCACCATCAGGAAGCCTGAGGCTTACCTCTGCCCCGCCCGCGGCGAGCGGAGTGAAGTCGCGGGGCCTGGGCTGCGCCCTGGGCAGGACGCGCAGCTGGCTGCTGCTGGCAGCCATTGTGACCACTGCTTCACCGAAGACGCCCTGGACAGAGACCGGGGCGTCGAGGAGTGGTGCTTTCTCTCTGTCTGAGAGCTTAGCCAGTGATAGCCACAGAGACCTCTGGGTAGCCACCGCGGCACCCATCACCCTCCCCAGTGCCTGTGAGGTGCATCGAGTCAGTGTGAGTGACAGATCCGTCGCGCGACGGAGCTCTGCCACAGACGGGTGATCTTCCCCCAGCGACAAGGCAAGCTCAGTCAGGAGCTTTGCCTGATAGCGCTGTAGCAGCGCAGCCGTGTTGGTTGTGCAGGCAGCCTGCCCTGCAGCCAAGTAGGCTTTCTCTGCCAGCTGAGCCTGGTGCCTGGCCACCCGCGTAGGCAGGAGAGGCTTCTGGCCGAGGCGCATCGTGGGGGAGGCGGGCAAGAGGTAGCCCGCTACTGCATCCTCCACCTGAGGGAAGGAGAGGTAGCCCCTCTCACTAGCCCTGTGAAGCTGCATGTAAGGCGCGAACCCCGGCACCGGGGCCCGGCCCGAGTAGGGGGTCGCCCATGTCGCCTGCAGTTCCTCGTGCACCTCCTCAAAAAAGGGGATGCAGCTGGGAACTGGCGCGGCGGGGCCAGCATAAAACTCCCCGTCCAGCAGCGAGGACCGCACACTGGGAGGGGGAGGGAGAGGGAGCCCGAGGCAGCTGGCTGCTCTCAGCGCAACCTCGTGGAGTTGCTGGCCCAGAATCCGTGACGAAGTAGGGGGTGTATCCACCCGCATCTTAACGTCTTGGCTTGTCTGCATTGCCTCCGCGATTGAGCTGTGCTCATCGGAGTAGTCCAGCAGACTATCATCATCCAGGCTGATGTCCAGCTCGAGTTCGGGCAGGACACCGCTTGGTTGAAGCTCCTCCGCCTCGCTGCCCGCAGCCCCAGGGCTGGCAGGCGGCGGTAATGGGGAGAGGCCCGAGAGTGGAGCTGCAGCTGCAAGGCGGCTGCTCTCACTCACAGAGCCCACGGTTGGAGGCGCACTCAGTCCTACAGGGGCGTTAGCCCCGGATGGAGCCGGTGCAGCCCCCTCGGCGTCCTTGCTCTTCCAGAGCGCAAGACGCCTGGTAGCCTTAGCTAGCGTGAGGCTAGCACAGATGTCACAGACAGGGTCATCGCCCGAGAGCGCGACCACTGCGTGGTCCCTGCTGAGGCAGGTCACGCACCGACGGTGGCGGTCACCCTTGACACGGGTGTGCCCGCAGTCGGGGTAGTGTCTGGACATCTTTTTTAATCTGAAAGTAGAAGAAAGTATTAAAACACAAGCACACTATCAGCAACGAACACGTTGTTAGCAAGCCTGCAGGCTAGTCAGAAACTTAGCCAGCTAGGCAGCTAGGATAGCAGCTACTACTTCCAAAATTAAGTTGAGCCAACGAATTTTGCAGCGCCCTGAGCTAGTGAGGGTTAAAGAACCCGGATAACTCACCAACCCGTAGAGAGCAAAAGCACACAAAACTCTTTGACTTTTGGTAGCGTAGAGGATACACTCGGATCTGGCACTTCGTTCTTGCGAAGTTTTCAAAGAGACAGAGATCTGGTGCGTAATCCAAGATATAGACTCCTGAGGGGGCGGGCTCAGGAGTGCGCACTGACAGATCTCGCGGCCTTTCAGGCGTGAATGGATAAATGCTTCGATTTAGGCTCATGACTAGTGTCATGTACCATACTGTTATGTCGCAGTGAACTGCCAGTACAGGGTTAACAGAGGAAAACACGGGGCAAAACACAAAAGCAACTGGGGTAATGACGCGCAGAAGAGACTCACAATAGTATACACAGACTGCACTATTTGCACACTCACACACAACTACACACACATACACACAAACACACCCTCCGACCTGTCTTCCCGTCGGCAAACACACCTCCTTCACACACACACATATGGTTCCTACTTGATGACCCAGATTGTTCACCCGTCAACTTAACATTTAAATAATTACCAAGCATGAATCTAACTTGTATATTTCCAGTGATGTTCTACTGTTACATATGAATGTTTCCCATCTCCCTCTGTTACAGCTTTAGTCTGCTTCGCAGGGCACATTTGCATCCACCAGAGGGCGCCAATGTGTATGCAAGACCCCAAACTCTTTCCACACCTGCTCACCCAACCACGTTTCTTTAAAACTTTATCACAAAGTGACTTACTGCACAGATGAGTTGTGCAGTTTTGTCAGTATGTGGGCCATAGGGACATACACCCATGTTTTTCTTACATGTTTATGACATATGTCATTTTTAGTTTTTATGAGCTGATGTAGGCCGAGATGTGGCAAAGGTAAAGGTCAGGTCTCTGGTTTGAAGTTTTATTTGATTCTATTTTTAATTTTATTTTTAAAGCCTGCTCAGATACGTGTTTACTTCCAGGATATCCAAGATGGATTAATTGCATTAACTCCTGACACAGATTTGTTCCTGCTTTCTTGCTAATTACAGAAATGCGGAGGCATAATGCACCACTCTTCCAAAAACAGGAAATGTGATATCTTTTGCCAGATAGATCAATCAGACTTGGGCAATGATGGTATGTGATTGACGCATTCTAATGTTCCCTGTCAGGGAGAAATATTTCGTCCAGGCCTTGGCAGAGATTCTCTTTTATTGCTGGAGTTTAGACAACCTGCCCAGGCGGAACCAGCCATTTCCACTAGCCTTTATTGTTCTCAAAATAGAGGCCACTGGCTCCTAAGACTAAATGACTAAATGACTAAAAACACAAGGAACTCCGCTACACGCCACAGGAGTACACAGTCATTCACACATCACTTCCGCTACACGCCACAGAAGTTATACGGATTTTGTTGCATTATGCTTATTGCTTAATTTTGTCATCGTTGTTTTTACTCTTTTTTATCATTTGTTTTGGAAGTCGCTTTAGACAAAAACGTCTGATAAATACCTAAACTATAACCATTAACTGACTCAAATTCTGGGAGATCAGGTACACAGAGTCGTTCTCTCTGTTGTTTGGAACCCGGTCCACAGGGAGGCTGACAAAAACTCCACTGGGTCCACTCATTCCAGCGAGCAGGTTCTGGTCAAACACAGAATTCAATGTGTCAACTAGATTATGAAGGCTTCTTTGAATATGGAGGTGATGCATATTTACTGTAATTGATACTACCTTGAGAGGTATTCAAGTTGATGAAGAATACACTGTTGTTGTGGCTTACTTTTGCAAGGCTTTACTGACGTGTTTGAAAAGTCGTAGCACATCCTCTGTTCCATAAGCCTTCCATCACATGGTCTTCCATCAAAGTCCCTGAACAAACAGCTCCTTCGTCGACACCGTGTTCCGCTTTTTTTTTTATGGATCTGGGGTATGTACCTTTAGTACATGTTCCCCACTGTCCCCACTCCTGCCATTCCCCTGATTCGTTTGTGGAAAATTCCCAAAATACCCCAAAAAGCTGCCAGAGCAAACACATAAGGTGCAGAATACTGTGTCACAACTGCATATTAATTGACTCCACTTCAAACATTTGGAATTGCACAGTATTTGTTTTGCCAAACATCCTCGGAGTGCGCCTGATTAAAAAGTAGTCATAGGTTCAACACCAAGGTCATATGTTCAACACCAAGGTCATAGGTTCTATACATGTACACAGGATCATACTGAAGGCCTACATAATATATACTAAATGGAAATATTTACTTACACTGTTCTGTAAGTGGCTTTAAATAAAAATGGCTGCTAAATGAATCAATGTTAAAGGGAATGATTGCTCCGCTCTCTCTTGATATAATTTAATTCATGGCATTTCAACAATGTTCATCTGCAATACTCCAAACACATTACTTTGTTTGGATAATGTCAAGTAATGATTCATTATGAGTCAATACAGTTGCATGGGACTAATATGATATTCAGATACCCACAGCTAGTGATGGCGAAATGAAGCTTCATGAACCTTTGAAGCTTTCCAGCAAAACGTGTTGAAAAAAGGTTCACTACTCGAAGCTTCGTTCGCTCTCTAGTGACACATGCTGGTCAATAAAAATATGGTGTAGGAAAGATTTTCTCGGGACAGTGAATTTGTTCAATTTGTTGTAGTGCGCAAGACCTACTTAAATAACATGCACACAAACGTATGGTGAAAAAAACGTACCTCGATTAATTCAAATTTCGTTGTATGACAATACAATGACAATAAAGGCTTTCTTTTTCTATTCTTTCCCCTAATATTTGTTTGACATATAGTTTAAGAGTTCTATGGTGGCACAACGGTTAGCGATTCGATTCTCGACAAAAGCAAACTTTAATCTTATGCTTTGGATAAAAACGCCTGCTAATTAATTATCTTTACTCTTTTCTGTATGCTGTTGGAACAGAGGGTAGTTAAAGGGCTTTTGGAATACTGGTCAGTACTTTTGTAAAACCAAGGGTAGTGAGAGTGCTTTTGGACAACTGGTCAGTGAAAGTGCAGGGCAGTGAAAAGGGGGCGAAGTGCTTTGTGCAACTTTCTCTTCCTAACTGGCTCCATAACTATATCTCAAATAATCTATACTACAAACAGCAAACAATCTAAATCTCCAACTACCGCTAAATCTCCAACTATCACTAAATCTCCAACTACCGCTAAATCTCCAACTACGCTAAATCTCCAACTATCGCTACGTCTCCAACCACTGACAACAACCACGAATACGAGATGGGACTCGAAGCTTCCCGCCAGAAGTGAACCAATGAACCACTTGGTGAAGCACTTGATTCAAATGAGGCTTTGGACGTCACCAGTGACGTCATTTCGGCAAAACGATACAAGCTCGATACGCACTCTCCGAAGCTCCGAAGCCCCCGGTGTCATTTGTAACATCACTACCCACAGCCCCTTTAAATATCTAACAGACAGAAACTAAATAAAAGTGAAAAAGCAATTTTATATCATTCATGTCGGGTGTGACATCTTTTAAAAAATAAAATGTCTTGAACTGTTGCCAGTGCCAAAATTCCTTTGACATTAAAATCACACGAGCATCTGCTTCATAAGATACTAAAACTATAAAAACACATCTGAACTGAAAGACCTTAGGAAAAACACCTTAAACCCAGTAGTACTGAATATGATAAAGGTTTGGTATGAAGTCAAGAGGTACTTAGGAATTCCTAATAACTTGTCTTGTTTTAACCCCATTGCTGGCAACTCAAGTTTTTAACCAGGGTGGCTTGCTGCTTGCTGCCTCACTGGCTTGATGCAGGGTTTAAGGTTTGGGCAGACAAAGGGATAAAGACAATTGCAGATTTACAGTATACTCCTCCAATCAGCTCATGTCCTTTGAGGAAATAGCTCACTCTTTTGATATTCATATTTGATATTTATATTCCTAGAAGACACTTCTTTAAATACTTACAAATAAGACAGTTCATCTCTACCTCTCAACAGAACTCATACAAGATACCCCCTCTATCTATTTTAGAGAGCGACATGATTAAAGATTGTTATAACAGAGGTTTAATTTCATCACTTTATGGCATTATAAAGGGAGCTTGGAGTAAGGACTTAAATGAGGATATACATGTAAATGACCGGATGGAGGCATGTAAGGAGGCTCAAACTCAAACAGTAAATGTTAGACTGAAATTGCTACAATATAATTGGTTAATCCGAATTTATGTCACTCCAGCTATATTATACAAATACAATGAAAACATCCCTGAAACTGGTGTGAAATGTAACAAATGTACAGGCACCAGAGGTGTAAAGTAACGAATTACATTTACTCACGTTACTGTAATTGAGTAGTTTTTTTGTGTACTTTGTAATTTTTTAGTAGTTTTTGAAATCGGTAATTTTACTTTTACTTAAGTAGATTTTGACTGAAGTATTGTACTTCGCTACATTGGAAATTACATCCGTTACTGAGTAAAAAAAAAAAAACATAGTTCAAGGTGGGAATCGCGCACGACAATTCTCGCTGCAGTGGTGGATGCTGCATAGAGTGGATGATGGAGTC
The DNA here is from genome assembly GCF_900700415.2 of Clupea harengus. Taxonomy (NCBI): domain Eukaryota; kingdom Metazoa; phylum Chordata; class Actinopteri; order Clupeiformes; family Clupeidae; genus Clupea; species Clupea harengus. The sequence continues at coordinate 29,464,589 of NC_045155.1, forward strand.
GATGCAAGGCACCGGTGCCGAGTCACGAGAGATAGATAGAGGAAGATGATAGTGCGGACTGCCAACAAGCTGCGGTCAACCAACAAGCTGAAGCACCGAACTTTCCGCCAGTTGAAATTAAAGAGGATGAAGAAAACCCGTGGCCACATCTCAGCAAGCAGTTTGCCTTCCAACCTAAAAGAGGCAACAGCTATATAATGCTGTGTAAACTGTGCCTAACCCGCCAGTCAGAACTTTCTGCTTATAAAAATTAATCTTCAAATCTGCGCAAGCATGTGTTGGTAAGTACAGCATTTGTCCCTTTCCATTAGTAGTTCAGACAGCATTTTTGTCGTTTAGTTAGCTTTGCTCCATTAAGCAAAATATGCGTTTCATGGCACTAGTAGCCTCATTTTGGCTAGCACTTGCAACCGCCCTGAGTATGCTAACGTCGACAGCCGTCATCCAATAGACTAATAATAATTCCATTCCTGTCTTCCATTCGTTTCAGGTCATAGCATTATTATGTTCAGTCTCTCATATTGTGTTAAAGACTGCAGATCAGTCATCAGCAATGAAATACACCTCATAAACTGATATTAGGCTAATCATTTGGCTGGCTCCCATGCCTTGAAACAGAACAACGTGAACGCGCACACCATCGTTGTCAGACAGTTGGACAAGTCAATGTGTATGTCGTTATTTGGAATTTATCACGATGTTTAGTCAGATAAGTGGTGGCTTTGCAACGTGCAGGTCTTTCATGTTCATGCTCAGGTTAGCAAGAATTGAGGATTATGAATTGTGATGCATGTAGAAATAGAAAATAATGCTATAATTCTGTATATATACTGTAGGTCTGTCATCTCAAGTTGCTATGTATAGCTATTTCTGTGTTATGATACACTTTTGATGGCAGCTCAATACTTAATTGTCAGAAATGTTGTTTGTCATTCTACAGGTCTAGTCTATGTCAGACAACACCTTGACCAGATGTTGGAGGCTGGAGCAAGTCGGACAACATTCATCAGATGAAGATGATTTATTTTCCTCAATGAAGTCCAAAAGGTCAGAAGGTACAGGGGAGTTAGAAGGGTACCTAGCCTGTGTCTCAGTCAATATGGATCTGCTGAACGCCTTTCAGAATATCAAAAAACTGTCCCGGAAACTCAATACTGGCCTACCTGCCTCGGCCGCCTGCGAGCGACTCTTCAGCTGTGCTGGATTGCTGTTCAATGCAAAGCGAGCCCGAACGAACTCTACTCACCTTGAAAATCAGCTGCTGCTCAAACTCAACAAGAAGTTTGTAGATGTGATGTTCTAAAGGTGGACATAAGTAAAGTAACCAAAGTTTACAGTGGGGCAGCGGCATTTTAACTTTTTATTTTAGCTGTCATGTGGTTCATGTCCTCCCAAAAATTCTTAAATGTTGTGTTGACATGTTTAATGTTTAACATGTTTAATGTCATTGCACCTATATTCCTAAAGATTCTCCTTTAATTAAAAATAACTAGTTTTTGTATTGGATTTATGACTCCTTGTCCTTTTTTGCACTATATAGGAGTGGCCCCCATCAAGTTGTTGAAAGTAACTAAGTAACTTTTACTTAAAGTACATTTTAAATGAACTACTTTTTACTTTTACTTGAGTAGATTTTTAGATGGGTAATTTTACTTGTACTTAAGTAAAATTTCATCAAAGTAATTGTACTTTTACTTGAGTACAACATTTTAGTACTTTTTACACCTCTGACAGGCACTCTATCACTGTATTTGCAACGTGATCTCCAAAACCTGTTCGTACATACAGTATGTATACTAAAATCTTGAAGATACAAATTCATAACAATACTTTGGAAATTTTGGTATGGAATTGTAGATCCACTTGCACAGGGAGATCTGAAGTAGAAAAGTTCAGCTGCTTCAGGTTCCTGGGGGTGAATATCAGCAATGATCTCACCTGGTCTGACCATTTTTTCTGCCATGTTCCTGATTGTTTCCCCTCCCCTATTACCACCTCTCAGGAGACAATTTTATTGTTCTTGCACTATATAAATTAATTGAATTGTAGTCGGTGGTTTAACAGCCTTGGTCAGTGAAGGAATCATTCATATGACGAAGAGGTTGAAATGATGATGCTTTTATGTGCATATATCAAATCTAACCTCTCGAAAAAAAACTGTAACCCTATCGAAAAAGGACATAGTAGTGCACATGACCACGTAACATGCTTCTTGTGTATTATTATTCCTCATAGTCATAATAATAAAATTAGCAGATTTTGTTCAAGTTTTTCTCAATGATGGTCAAATATTAGTAGTTAAAAATGCACTATTTCGATAGTATAGATTTATTTTCAGTATTTCCAAGTGAATGAAAAACAGTGAGCGTCTAGCAGCCATTATCATAGACATGCATGTATATATATTAGTGTTGTCAAACGATTAAAATATTTAATCGCGATTAATCGCATTTATGTCATAGTTAACTCAAAATTAATCGCGATTAATCGCAAATTAGTATCTATTCTAAATGTCCCATCGTTTATTTATTTTTTCCATCATTTTATTTTTATTTTAATGCCCTTATCAACATGGAAAAGTGGATTGGCTTGCTTTAAGCAAATGTTTTATTTTATTGAAAACCAACATTGCCAAACAGGGTGGTACAAAATAAAATCATAAAGTGCACATTTCAGGTAAACAAGGACTCAGCCTATAGTGCAGTTAAGCCATGGCTTAATAGTTTCTTTTTTTCAAGTTTGCTGGGAACATAGCAGTCAGGCCTCTTATTTCAGAAACAATGAACCGTAACAGTTAGGTTACCAATAAAAGGTAAGCCTACTACTTCTTTGCTTTCAGGCAGCTGCCTGTTGACATTTTCAGACAACAGTGAAGCTCGCTTCTTTTGCACAACACAACTTTTAAAAGTAAACTTTCCATTCAGAAGCTTTTTATGATCCATTTCTCCGTATCGCGCTCACCATTCACTTAAACCTTAACGTTAGCCTACTACACAGTTTTAGAGGCCAAAAAGAACGTTAATCTAAAAAAAAAAAAAAAAAAATCGCGTTAATCTCGCAATAAAAAAATGAACGGCGTTAAAATGGGTTTGCGTTAACGCCGTTAATAACGCGTTAAACTGACAGCACTAATATATATACAGTATCCATGGCGATTATAGCTTACTATCGAGATTGTAAGTAACATGGAGACAAAACTTTTTCTGCTACTTCACGTAGACCATAAACCTCTGAATATAAAAAGGACTCAGTGAAATCGGGTGAGAAATGTAAACGCTATAGTGCTTTTTATTCAGAAAAACACACAGCTCCTCCTCCTCCTCCTTGTTACAGGCCAGTCTTCACCTATCCAAAATGGCGACGTCGCTTGCAAAGACGAAAAACGGTAAAACGAAACTGATGACGTCACCCTATTCAAAGTGAATGGTGAGCTTAAACGTACTTCGTGAAGTCTAACGATGTAAAATAAATGTGTTATGATTGCATTTTTAACGAGAAATCAATGTTAAATTGTAAGAATATAACAGAAAAACTGTATTTCATGACGCAGAACACAAGTTATTACAAACATTTTGGTACAATGGAACTGAATGGGAGATAAAAAAATCCAATATGGCGGAATATGGCGGAGACAGACGTTGACTCACGTTGTATTATGGGCATGGTTAATAATGGCATACCAAAATTTCACTTGATTTAGTAAGTATTGTTACGAATTTGTATCTTCAAGATTTTAGTATACATATGTACGACGGCTGATTGAGACCAGGCTGGTATTTGGGAATGTGAACATATAATGACATTCTGGAAAGAGGTTAACGATATGATGAATACAATCTTAAATATCAGTTTACCATTATCTGCAAAAGCATTCCTATTACACTTATATCCTCTTGACATTTCACTAAAATTAAGGGATTATACTTTCATAGACATGAGTCTGTTACAAGCAAAACGCCTCATTGCCCTACAATGGAAGAACATTAAAGCACCTAGGGTAGGTAGTTGGTTGAAAGAGATGGCTATGAACCTATGGAAAAAATAACTTATATTGTGAGAGGAAATATGGAGTCCATTCTTTTGAGTTGACGAGATGACACTTAATGAAGGTGTGTGAAAACTAGTACGATCTTGAGAGAAGCTTATGTTTTACTATGTTAAAAATCAATAAAAACATTGGTGAAAAAAAAAAAAGTATTGATTGTAGAACAGCTATACAGCGTGCTCATCTTTAGTTATACACAGGAAAATATCTTAAATTCCCTGTGCTATTGGTTGGAGACTTCCCACAGCCAATCCTCTCACTGTCACATGCAAGTACTCATACCCAACAACCTAACCAATATAACAACTGCCCAACCATAGATTTTGAGCAGCAGGATAAAACAGCAACGCACAACTGGTTGGTGACAGCTGCAATGCGCGCTGCATGTTGTACCCAGGATCCATAAAGGCCCTCCTTCACAGTACAGCATGCGCTGTCTGTTGCCCACAACTTCTAAACACATCAACATAACTGCCAACCATAGAACCTGAGTACCAGGATACAACAACAACAGCAAAGCTGCCTTCCTGGGGTTGCATTCTACTGGGGCTTTCAAGCAGGCACCCTCCTTCATCAGTGTTTCGTTGCATTTGGGGGCAAAAGTAGTTCAGGAGGTGGAGGAGTCGTTTTTCAATTGGAAGGTTGCCAGTTTGATCTGAAGGAACCGGCATTTGAGATTTATAGTTAATAAGGATATTATCTTATATTGTTACTTTTATTTGGACTTAAGTTAGAATGTAATCATTTCTGGTTATCCGGAGGAGTGAGGTGTGACAAGTGGTGTCACTCCCTTCCCCCATGTCAAATCTAGGTGCCTTGTCTTCAAGGCCTATTGAATATAGGGTGACACCCCTGTTTCTCAGAGAGCATTTAACAGCAAATCCTTCAATGGATAAATCAGATGAGTCTGAGGTGAAGCTATGAGTGGAACTTCAGGCTTTGTCTCCCTTGGAATGGCCACCATTGTACACGATTAAACCTGAATCCTGACTGATCAAATCTAAGACTGAATCTCCAATATATGGTATATAATTAAATACTATCAGATTCCGACTGTCAAAGTGTCCTTGAGCATGACACGGACGCCCGATGTGCAGGTTGGCACCTTAGATAGGTATGGTAGCCTCTGCCATCGGTGTGTGAATGGGTAGCTGTACGAGGCTGTGTGCTCTATGAGTTGAAAAGCGCTATATGAAAGCAGTCCATTTACCATTGGGCCCACAAAACCTCCTCTCATCCCAGACATACCCCCCTCCATACTCATGATGGTGTAGGACACATGCCACTACCACAGACAACAACAGATACACCACAAGATACACCACAAAATACACCACAAGATATACCTCAAGATACACTACAAGATACACCACAAGATATACCTCAAGATACACCCAAGATTTCACATATCTCAGTGTTAGTTCCCGACCTCAAGAGTGCAACAACCACTGGCTTGCTCTTTCAGCAGCCTCAGACAACACCTTTAAAGCTCTTTTGAGTGACTGCCCTCTAAAACCAAAAGTATATGGTCAGATATGTTGTGGTTGATTTAGCTACAAAGCCTCTAACACCTACATCTCCACTGGTCTTGGGTGTGCTTGCCAACCTCATTCCCTCACTTCCACTAACAGCTCGGCATACTTTAGCTTCTTCCTCTCAAAGGCTTCCTCAATCGTATCATCAGAGGGAATTGTTGACTCAATAAAGTTAATAATGTGCTTACACTCAAGAAAATATTCCCCAACTGCAAAGTGAGTTTTAACATGTGCTTTTATTGAATCAAACAATGAGCTTAAAGCAGTTTAAGTATAAGGCTGGAAACTGGAAAAAAAGACTTGAAGATTCAAATGTATAATATTCTCATTTGCACACATGGAATTGAATTAGTTTCCCTTCCCTCAACATCCACATCTGAAGTGCCCTAGAGCCAGACACCCCCAACTCCCTGGGCAAGGCACTGCTGCTGCCCACTGCTCACTGCTCCTCGTATGTGTGTGTGTGTGTGTGTGTGTGTGTGTGTGTGTGTGTGTGTGTGTGTGTGTGTGTGTGCTCACTGCTCCTCATGTGTGTGTGTGTGTGTGTGCTCACTGCTCCTCATGTGTGTGTGTGTGCTCACTGCTCCTCATGTGTGTGTGTGCTCACAGCTCCTCATGTGTGTGTGTGTGTGTGTGTGTGTGTGCTCACTGCTCCTCATGTGTGTGTGCGTGTGTGCTCACTGCTCCTCATATGTGTGTGTGTGTGTGTGTGTGCTCACTGCTCCTCGTGTGTGTGTGCTCACTGCTCCTAATGTGTGTGTGTTTGTGTGTTCTCACAGCTCCTCATGTGTGTGTGTGTGTGTGTGTGCTCACTGCTCCTCATGTGTGTGTGTGCTCACTGCTCCTCGTGTGTGTGTGTGCTCACTGCTCCTCATGTGTGTGTGTGTGCTCACTGCTTTTGATGTTTGTGTGTGTGTGCTCACTGTTCCTAGTGTGTGTGTGCTCACTGCTCCTAGTGTGTGTTTGTGCTTACTGCTCCTCATGTGTGTGTGTTTGTGCTTGTCATGTGTGTGTGTGCTCACTGCTCCTAGTGTGTGTGTGTGTGTTCACTGCTCCTAAGTAAGGGATAGGTCAAATGCAGAGGACGTGTTAAATGCTCACTGCTCACTGAAAGAGTGTGTGTGTCTGACAAGTAAAGAGAACTTAACTTACTTAAAGGATAGGATGCAAAGAAAGCGATTTTAAAAGCATGTTATTAAGTTATGTGTAGGAACACTAGAAGACAATGCTGAACTGAACAAGACATTCACCTAAATCAAGGATGTGAATCCCATGAACTTCTAGTGGTTTAATTCAACCAGACCACACACTAATAGTGCTGGATGTTTTTCTCACACATGAAATAATGCTTGGTGTCACATGTGTAGTCATGCCAATTAGTCTTGGGATTTGCATGTCTCAGAAACACAACACAGTTCTCCGAATCACTGTTGGGCTGCCCAGGCACCCAGTACCTGGAACAAAGGGAAGACATTCTTAATATTAAAGTAACATTATGTAGCAATTTTACCTTAAAATAACAGCTTAAATTACATTTTTTAAACGCTACAATGACGTTTAATATGGAGAATGGCCTCTGTGCCATACCAGGGGCATATTAGTGCGCTATGTAAGTTTCTGGAGCCGCCGTGAATTTATGGCGTGAATACTACTCTCTGCCGGACTAGTAAGTAACTTATTTGCTGTCTTGCTTTGTCTTGTGTTGCACTTGCCTGATGTTTGACTGTGTTAGGAAAGTTGTTGACTCTCTAGTTTGTCATAGTGTCAAAGTAAGCTAATTTCAACAGGTTTCGCTAGGTTTAGCCACTAGAATCTCGTTAGCGATGTTAGCAAGCTTGCCAATTCATCCGTTGTGCTGCTTTAACATGTTGTTGTGCAGTATTAGTTCGGGCTGCTGTCTCATTGGGAACACAGCATAATGACTCTATTTGCCATATTTGACACCAAACACCTTGTGTCTCTTACCCTCTACACAGCTCTGTGTTGTCCACCCAAGTCCAGGCACGGTTTTGCCTCCTCAGGCCGATCCACCCACCTGTAGACCACTGGCCGATGAAGATCTGTTTGCATTGAAGTCCATTGGATTAGTATAATCACCTGGCACATGTGCCCACATACACAAACATCACAAACACACATAAAGGCACAGAGGGTGTGTTTTATGGAACAATCATGGGGGGAGGGGTTTAAACGTTTATATTCACACAGTGGGCAACATACAGTAGACTCTGAAGCCTGATATGCTTTAACACGCTGCAAGAAATAGCCTGTGCTGCCTTAAAAAGACTAGCTAACATTAAGACCAGGTGTGCATTTCAAGCACTGAGAGTTACAGTTGTCTGAACTAACTGATGAAAAGAGAGCTTTCTTTTCGCCCTCTGCTAAAGTGTTAACCAGGTTGCTCGGTAGACGGCAACTTGAACAAATCACGCTTATCGATATGGTTACAGCAAATGTCAGACATTCCAACTATTAACACAAAATAGGAATCTGCCCCATTTTTAACACTAATGTGTTAAAACGCATCTTTCACCTCTTGACTTCTCCTTATATGTTAATGACAATTTATTCGTCAAATTTTTGGGGGGATTTTTTTCGGGTACGCCCCTTTAAAAAATGATGGTATCCTGCAATGAATCCTTTTTCTTTTTCTTTCATTTGGCCCCCTAGGCAATTTGCACCCTGAAGGTACACATGCGCTCTGCAATCTTACTTGTTCCTCTTCAGTGTTGATGACTACCAGGTCAGCTCCAAGGGTTTGGCAAACTCGTCTGCTCTCAGTCCAGCTGCGTGTCTCATACTTATGGATGTAGCATTTGTAGCTGAAATATTTCCATCCAGTTTCACAAGGTGACTCTTGTTAGAAAAAAAGGGAAAATGCTTACTTACAAAATTATATTTACATCAAGACAGACCATTCACTATTTTAGCTGGTATTAGATAGTTGTGTTACCAAGATGAAGGATTCTGGCCTGTTGCTGGTCTTTGATGGCAAGAAGCTGTTTCTTCTCCACGGCCAGGTTGGAATTACTGGTCCTCAGCTGGTCCTTCTCTGTCTGTAGCTGTTTTCTCTCTGCAGTCATACGAGAGTTACTGGTCTGTTGTTGGTCTGTCTTGGTCTGTAGTTGTTTCTTCTCCAAAGCCAGGTTGGAATTACTGGTCCTCAGCTGGTCCCTCTCTTTCTGTAGCTGGTTTCTCTCTGCAGTCAAAAGAGAGTTAATGGTCTGTTGTTGGTCTGTCTTGGTCTGTAGTTGTTTCTTCTCCAAAGCCAGGTTGGAAATACTGGTCCTCAGCTGATCCCTCTCTGTCTGTAGCTGGTCCCTCTCTGTCTGTAGCTGGTTTCTCTCTGTCTGTAGCTGTTTGTTCCCTGCAGTAAGATGAGAGTTACTGGTCTGTAGTTGTATACTCTCTATGGCCAGGCCAGAGATACTTGTCCTTAGCTGGTCTCTCTCTCTCTGTGTCTGTTGCTGGTTTATCTTTACAGTCAAATTAGAGTAACTGGTCAGTGTCTGGTCTGTTTCTGTGTGTAGCTGGTTTCTCTATGCGGTTAGACTGGAGTTACTGAGCAGTGGTCTGTCCTTTTCAATCTGGTTTCTCTCTATCTGTAGCTGGTTTATCTAAGTGACTAGGTTGGTATAACTGGCCAGGAGCTGGTCTCTCTCTGCCTCTAATAAAATTACACAACTGATCAGTAGTTTGTTTCACTCTGTTTGGTGCTAGTTCACTAAGTCAAATTAGAATAATTGGTCAGTAGCTGTTCTAAATACGTTTTTTTCTTGTTGTCAGATTTCGCTTATTTGGGTCTGTCTATGGTCTATTGCTGGTTTTGTCTATACAGTGAGATTGGAGTTACCGTTCAGTAGCTGGTCTTTCTCTGTCTGTAGATTGTTTCTCTCCTCAGTCAGATTAGAGTAACTGGTTTGAAGCTGGTCTCCCTCTGTCTGGAGCTGGTCCTTCTGTATACCATATATGACACACAGTCCTGTTGCTACCAGCAACAGCAGCAAACACAGCAGTCCCAGACAGATAGTGGTCCATCTAGAACAGGTACTCCCAGCACCTGGAACAGACAACAGCTTAGTTACATTCCAGAAGCGAGTGTGTGTGTGTTCAAGGGAATGTGTGTGTATGTGTTTGAGAGTATGTGTGTGTGTGTGTTTGTGTGTGTGTGTGTACTGTAAGTTGAATTGGTAAAATCTACTATTAAATGCACACATGCCAAAGACAAAAAGAGTCACTGGTGAGAGGTGTGACCAAGAGATTAAAAACCAAAGAGGAACCTATGCAGCATTAGACCTGGACAATGGATGGGATCACTCAGCATTTGTCCTAAGAGTTCATTTATTACAGACATACAGTTATTGATATAATCATATATTTTGGTTATTGTGATTATTATTATCATTATGCCAAATATGTACTTAAACTATACTACAAACTTGACTATAACAATATAATTATGAAGGGTTCCTTTAGCTCAACTGATAATGTAGTGTACTGTCAAAAGGGAACAGTCATTTGATTCTTTATGAGGGAGCTAGTGGAGTGTTTGTGTGTATGTGTGTATGTGTGTGTGTGTGTGTGTGTCTGTGTGTGTGTGTGTGTGTGTGTGTGTGTGTGTGTGTGTGTGTGTACTTTATGTTGCTTTGGTAAAATCTTTTATTAAATTATTAACACTGGCGTGCACCATTAGTGAAAACATTGAGAGAAAATTAACTGATGCCGGCTCATTGGATTGTGATGTGAAGCCTAACACTGACATTGTTTTGGTGGGCTGTGGAGGGAAACTTGTCTATCCAAAGAGAGCATGTGACCTTCGCCTTAACCTGTATGGATGTGCCGTCATTGTGCCCACACTAGTAGTGCCCGGACAGATTGATGATTTGATTGTTGGCACAAATGTGATTAAATTCTTGACCCATAAGCTCAAAGAAAGCGATGAGTACTGGAAAGTAGTCTCCACACAGGGCAACTCTGGTGTCGGAGGTGACCGAGATGACTTTGTTGCCATGCTGGCTGGCGTCCACCAGTGGCAGGGTGAAGTCCCCCCCGACAAGATAGGCACAGTAAAGCTCCACCAAGCCGTTACTCTTCTGCCGGGCCATGAGCATTTGGTCTGGGGCAAACTGCCAGCAAACTCACGTGGCCCACCCGGCTCTACAGTCATAGTTGAGCCGACCGCATCACGGTCAGTCCCGAGAAACATCCTTGTGGGGCGTGTTGTGACTCCTTTATGGGGTGATGGCTGGGTGCCTCTGAAAATAATGAATCCAACAGAAAAGCCTGTTTTTCTTAGAAGAAATGCAAAGGTGGCAGACGTCCATTCCTGCTTAGCTTTGGAAGACATGCAAGACAGTGAGCTGTCCCACCTTGTGTCCAATAGCCAGCGCGTTGACAGCAACACACAGGTTCCAGGTGCCAGGTTCTCTGACACGTTGAAACAGCATGGCCTCAATGATTTGGATATTGACTCTTGTGAAGTGTCCGACAGTTGGAAAGCTGAAATGTGCAAACTTGCCGTGACTTATTCTGACATTTTTTCCAAGCATAGCTTAGACTGTGGTGAGGTAAAAGATTTTGTACACCGTATCCATTTGATGGACGACAAGCCATTCAGATTGCCATACAGACGAGTCGCTCCCGCAGATTACCAGAAGCTTCGTGTTGTCTTGAATGAGATGGAAGAAAGAGGGATTATTAGAAAATCTATAAGTGAATATGCGTCCCCACTGGTTCTTGACTGGAAGAAAAATGGCGATCTGAGGCTGTGTACAGATTTTCGGTGGCTGAACGCCCGCACAGTCAAAGACGCGCATCCACTGCCCCACCAAGAAGACTGTCTTGCTGCTTTAGGTGGCAATGTGTTTTTTAGCACAATGGACCTCACCTCTGGTTTTTATAATGTTCCTCTCCATGAAGATGATAAGAAGTACACTGCTTTTTCCTCTCCTGTCGGACTCCATGAGTACAATAGACTCCCTCAGGGTCTCTCTAACAGCCCTGCAAGTTTCATGAGAATGATGTTGAAAATCTTCGATGACCAGAATTTCATGAGCTTGCTTTGCTATCTTGATGACCTCATGATATTTGCTCCAAGTCAAGAACTTGCTTTGGAACGGATTGAAATGATTTTCCAGAGGCTGCGTTTACACAATCTGAAGCTTGCCCCTAAAAAATGTTTCCTCCTCAGGCGCTCTGTGCGTTTTCTTGGGCATGTCATAAACAGTCAAGGTATCTCTACTGACCCGTCCAAGGTGGAGGCAGTCACTAGTGTAACCAGGGAAAATCTTATGAGAGCAGATGGGCTGACTCCTGATGCCAAAAAGATACAGTCATTTTTAGGGCTAGTTATGTGGTATCAGCGCTTCATTGAGAATTGCTCCACCTTAGCTAAGCCACTTTTCAACCTCGTTGCTGGGAGCAAACAGTTCAGGGTAACCAGAGGAGGCAAGAGAAGAGAGTCAACTGACTGCTGCTGACTGGACACCCGACTGTGAACAGGCCTTGCAGAAGCTTAAAGATGCCCTTCTCGGAAATGTCATACTGGCACACCCTGATTTTTCAAGACCTTTTATTCTATCCACTGATGCCTCCACTGATGGCTTAGGTGCCGTTTTGTCACAGGTTGTGCCAGGGGAAGATCGGGCCCACCCCATAGCCTTTGCGAGCAAGACTTTGAATAGGGCTCAGAGCAACTATCCAGCCCACCGCCTTGAATTTTTTGCTTTGAAATGGGCAGTTTGTGAAAAATGTAGTCACTGGTTGAAGGGCCACAGATTCACAGCATGGACAGATAATAATCCACTTACTCACATTTTGACAAAGCCCAAATTGGACGCGTGTGAGCAACGCTGGGTGGCCAAGCTTGCAGCCTATGAGTTTGATGTCAAGTACGTCCCTGGACCAAAAAATGTAGTTGCTGATGCCCTGAGTCGGACCCCTTTTGTTGCCAGTAAAGTGAGTCACCGCCTTATTCACGAGCCTTACTCTGCCCTTCTGTCCGCCTCAGAACATCTGCCTGGCCCAGAACTGCAGGACCTATTCCGCCAGTCCACTACCTGTCAGGCCACTCAACATGCCAGTTTGTCCAAGGGGCCAAAAGATCAGCTGTCTGCCAGTATGTCAGCACATGAAGTTGCTGCAGCTATCAGTCGACACACTGAATAGGAAACAACCACTAGAGTGAGAGCTGTTCCCCTAGCATGTCATCTGCAGAATCTAGCTGACATAGGCCAGAGTGCTTTGCCTTCTTTTTCGGCCCGTGAGCTCCGGGACAGACAGCGTGATGATGCTGACCTTGCCCGTGTCATTTTTTATGTTGGGCGGAAACGACGGCCTTCCAGGCGTGAGCGGGCACAGGAGAACTGGAGCACACTGAAACTTTTAAAGCAGTGGGAGAAGTTGTCTTTAAAAGAAGAAATCTTATTCAGAGTGTCTAAAGATCTAGCTACTGGTAAGAAGAGAGTTCAGTACGTTGCGCCTCAGTCTCTACGGTCAGATGTCTTGCGAGGCTGCCATGAGGATGCTGGTCACCAGGGTCAGCTTCGAACAATGCACCTGGTCAAACAGAGGTTTTACTGGGCAAACATGGAGCGTGATGTGACCCACCATGTGAAGTGCTGCACCAGATGTGTAATGAGCAAAACACCAGAGCCTGATGGCCGAGCTCCTCTAGAGAGCGTAAAGACAACTGCGCCCCTAGAACTGGTTTGCATCGATTTTTGGACTGCAGAGGATGCAAAGGGCAGGGCAATCGACGTCTTAGTGGTGACCGACCACTACACAAAGCTGTCCCACGCATTCTGCTGCCCAGACCAGACGGCGAAACATGTTGCTCGGAAGTTATGGGACAATTTTTTCTGTTTCTATGGCTTTCCTGAGCGCATTCACTCTGACCAGGGTGCAAACTTTGAGAGTGATTTGATCACCGCACTCCTCCAGATCTCGGGTGTGAGAAAATCCCACACGACTGCCTACCACCCTATGGGCAATGGCCTTGTCGAGCGGTTTAACCGTACCCTCGGTAACATGATCAGAGTGCTCCCGCCCAGAGAGAAACAGTCTTGGCCCCAGATGTTGCACACTTTGACCTTTATGTACAACAGCACTATTCACGAAACGACCTTTGCCCGATTCTACCTCATGTTTGGCCGCATCCCACGGCTTCCTATGGATGTGATGTTCAAGTCTGTGCTGAGGGAAGACGGTGATGCCCCTTACCCAAAGTTTGTTGACTCACTACAGAAGGATCTCCGTGAGGCGATGCTGCTCGTTGAAAAGAATACAAGCAGAGAGCAGAGACACCAAGCTCGAGTCTACAACCGGCGAGTGAAGGGTGGCCAGATTGTGTGCGGCGACAGAGTGCTGCTTGCTAACAAGGGCGAGAGAGGCCGGAAGAAGTTGGCAGACAAATGGGAGAACGTAATTTACACTGTAACGGACTGTGACCCAAAGACTCACATCTTCAAAATACTCAACCCAGTGACAGGACAGACTAAAGTAGTCCACCGTAACATGCTCCTGTGTGTCAATTTTCTCCCTGTCATGCCCGAAACTGAGGATGAGAGTGTCTCTTTGGTCTCTACCTGCAGTGTTGAATGCGATGATGACACCGATGAGTGCGTCGACAGGACTGTCCGCACTAGTGAATGGGTGTCCCAGATCTCTGTCACTCACTTGAAGGCCCTGACAACGATGCCCACTTGCAGGATGATGAAATGACTGAGTTGACAGCCGACCATGAGTCTGTGTCCTACAGTGATGTAGTTGCCGGTCTTGTGCAGGATCGAGAGACCTGTGCTACTGATGCTGATAGTGCCCATGATGTCGACATTCTGAGCCCTACTGCACCAAACACCCACACTGAGCCCTTAGGTCCTCTTGATCCCACACAGGCCAAGCACCTTTCTGACACTTCTACACGTAGGTCCAGGGTAGGCCGTATTATTAGGCCTGTAAATAGGCTCATTTACAACATGTCAGCCCAGACCAGTTCAAAGGCACAGACTCAGGAAATGGGCTGGTTCAGTTCTTAGTGTCAGAACTATTGGTTTGGGTAGACTCTTCCTACTTCCTATCCTTTGTTTTGTTTATTTTTTGATTTTGATACTGTGGCCTGTTATTTTTGTGGTTTTGATATGGTGCACTATGTGTGCATGTCAGTGAATTGAATGTGTGAAGTGTAAATGGCACTTTATAGGTCTTCATTGTAGAGTTTGTGAATAGCGCGACTCTAAGTGAGTTCTTAAATGAACAGCCTTTTGGTTGACAGAGGTATACAAGGGGATACCTATTTCAATTCATGAATGTATTGTAAATAATGTGATGGCCTGAAGAGGTGGTGTTATGGAATGTTTTAGGCATACTGTTGGTACCTGGGCATGTTTTTCATGTTTTTTAGTTACAAGCTTTGAATGTTATTAGGGATTGTCCTACGCAGGGGTGTGGATGGTTTGTTTTTATGTGCAAGTGGAATTAAGAGGGGGAGAATGTAACAGTGAAGATGTGGTTTCTTCCACTTGCATCCTTTTTGTGCTATTTAATCACACTGAGCATGTGCATAAGTCATGTTGTTGGGGAAATAGTGGCCTCTAGGGGTTATGCATGTTGTACAGAGTGGCTCTCCTCAGAGTTCGGAGATATAAAGTCACGGTGAGTTGTGCATAAAGAGAGCTCCTACATTATTATTTTAGAATACAATGAGTGAATGTATTAAATCCATACTGATTATAGAGAGGTGTTCCACATTCTATCCTCATGTAAATAGTGTGTTTGATTTAGTAATTATGCACCTCTGAATGTATATATTAATCGAAGTTTAAAATCACATGTGCGAATAGCTAATGTTTAATCTCCCTCTTAGATTAGCATACTGTAAGGTGTCCCATGCTGCTGTGCTAAGGAGTCCCGTGATATTGTTTGTGCCAGGTACATGTTTTGTGTTTTATTGTATATATTTCAATTAGATATATTACTTTGTAATTTAACTTGAATTAACAATATATGAGAGTTCGGAGGTATAAAGTCACGATTAGCATACTGTAAGGTGTCCCATGCTGCTGTGCTAAGGAGTCCCATGATATTGTTTGTGCCAGGTGAATAAACTGGAGAACTTCACCCACGTCTCCCGGCTTTCTCTATGTAAAAAACTACACAACGCAGACACATTCAGAGGGGTTACAAATGCACACATGCCAAAGACAAAAAGAGTGTCTGGTGAGAGGTGTGACCAAGATATTAAAAACCAAAGAGGAACCTATGCAGCATTAGACCTGGACAATGGATGGGATCTTTGGTTTGAGGAAGTCATAGCTGTGGTGTCAGTGACAGAAATAGTTATTGGTGAGAGCTGTGACTGAGAGATTAAGAACCACCTCACCAAAGAGGACCCTGGTTGGCATCAGACCTAGAGAGATATATCTTCAGAGGATGGTATCTATGATTTGAGGAAGTCATAGCTATGGTGCCAGCGACAGAAAGAGTTACTGGTGAGAGCTGTGACTGAGAGATTAAGAACCATCTCACCAAATAGAGGAACTTAGGTGACCTTGAAGCGGTGGATCTTGCATTTCCATTAGCTGGAACATATTTTACTAACAGTATCAGCAGGGCAAGAGCATATGCTTTGTGTGAACTTTATCATGATGTTTAGATAAGACATAATAATGGCTGAATGTTATCAACACCAAAAACCAAAATCTGTGTTTTCAAAGCATTTATGATGCCATGCCACATGATCTGATCACAATAAAAAGCCATGCAACCTTTGATTTAATTCTGCATTGTGTACCATGTATCTAGCGCTAATGAAAACTGCATTCCTCTTTCCCATAAACATAGACACAGACTTCAAGCATTGAATGTAAATCTCTACAAGTTTATTTTGAACAGACTTGAGGTGGATTACAAAAGCACACAATCTAAAGAAGTTGCATTACCTAAACTTTTTCACACAGTCATTAACCCTTTAAGTATAACCCCAGCAGGTGAGGTCCTTTTTTTGGGAGGTGGCAGAGGTGTTTTCAATCCCATACCATCACTAGTAATCCGCTAAATTTTGCTTTGTATCTCCATTGGTAGAGCATGGTGCAAACAACACCAAGGTCATAGGTTCTATACACAGGATCATACTGAAGGCCTACACAATATATAATACATGGAAATATTTACTTACACTGTTCTGTAAGTCGCTTTAAATAAAAATGGCTGCTAAATGAATCAATGTTAAGGGGAATGATTGCCCTGATCTCTCTTGATATAATTTTATTCATAGCATTTCAACAATGTTCATCTGCAATACTCTAAACACATTACTTTGTTTGGATAATGTCAAGCAAAGATTCATTATGAGTCAATACAGTTGCTTGGGACTAATATGAGATTCAGATACCCACAGCCCCTTTACGTATCTAACTGACAGAAACTAAATAAAACAAAATAGTTCATTGTATTCATGTAATTCAATTTCTTAAACTGAACACAATTCCATTCTGTGAAGTGTTGACAGTGGCACATTCTTTTTACATTAAAATCACTCGAGCATGTGCTTTATAAGATACTAAAACTATAAAAACAAGCTGTGACGAGAGCTTTATCATTCCCCAGTGACACAATATTTTTTTTATAGATGTTTATCTATTTAATTTGTTTTGCGGCAAAAACCAGCCACTATCTTGCAATTCCAAAAGAGGACACTGAATGTGTAGATCTGAAGTTTATTGCAGTCACTAAGCCACAATAGAAGAAAACTAACTCTGTCCTTTAAAGGACCCATCGTATGCCCATTTTACCAATCCAACACTGTCCTTTAAAGGACCCATCGTATGCCCATTTAACTCTGTCCTTTAAAGGACCCATCGTATGCCCATTTTATCACAAGTTGATATGGTTCCTTGGGGTCTTAACCAGAACTTGTTGTTTGGCACCACTCCCATTTTTCCTGAGATAATTGTGGCAAAGTCAAATAATCTCTTTTACAACCTGGCTGTCCGCCTCTCAACAGTCAGCTTTTTTGGTATCATTTTGAGTGAGGCTAGTCCTACATTCACAAGTTAATCCATGTTTACCAACTATAAAAATTACCACAGTTGTAAGAGAGTTTATTTACCAGAGGGTTGGGATCCAGGGGTCGTCTCAGGGGTCTTCTCAGGGGTCATCTCAGGGGTCCTGTCTGTCTCAGAGATGCCCTCCTCTGTGCCTGTCTGTTTGGATGTTGAGATCTGGTTTGTGTTAGAAGAACGGTTGTTCTCATAGACACTCAGCTCCATCATCAGTCTTCTCTGAACCTGTGCTGGCGTTACTGAAGTAACACTAAACTCTTTAGTGAGCGCCGTGCAGTGCCACCACACAACCAACAACACCTTTTATACAGCCTGCCCACAAGCCCTCCTTTAAAACATCAAGATATATTCTTGGGTAGGTTGTTATGTTTGTTTTATCGGTTTGCGGTTATAAAAAACCTGACAGGGGAAGACCCACCCTGAGTCAGTGACAAACCCTCAACTCTTATCAAAAACGAATTACCATGTTTTTTTTAATCTAAAATTAGCGAGCTATCATGCTAAAAGCCAACACACTTGCCTTGCAAACACCAGCAACAGCACAGTTCAATTCAATTTGAAATTGCTTCTAAGTTCTTTACAGGGCCCAGAGCCTTAATATTAGCATGCATGCGGTATACATACATGATACATACAAGATGTACACACACACACAAACAAACACACACACACACACACACACACACACACAAACAGATAAAAACATTGATAGTGTGTAAAATTGAGAGCCAGCATTCAAAGTATTGATTGTAGAACAGCTTAGAGGTATACAGTGTGCTCATCTTTAGTTATACACAGGAAAATATCTTAAATTCCCTGTGCTATTGGTTGGGGACTTCCCACAACAGCCAATCCTCTCACTGTCACATGCAAGTACTCATAACAACAACCTAACCAATATAACAACTGCCCAACCACAGAACCTGAGTAGCAGGATACAACAACAACAGCAAAGCTGCCTTCTTGAGCATTCCACTGGGCTTTTCAAGCAGGCGCCCTCCTTCATCAGTGTTTTGTTGCATTCAGGGGCAAAAGTGGTTCAGGAGGTAGAGGGGTCTTTCGGCAATCAGATGGTTGCCAGTTTGATCCCGACTGTCAAAGTGTCCTTGAGCAAGACACGGACTCTCAATGTGCAGGTTGGCACTTTAGATAGTAGCCTCTGCCATCGGTGTGTGAATGGGTAGCTGTGTGAGGCTGTGTGCTCTATGAGTAGAAAAGCGCTATATGAAAGCAGTCCATTTACCATTGGGCCCACAAAACCTCCTCTCATCCCAAACATACCCCCCTCCATACTCATGATGGTTTAGGACACATGCCACTACCACAGACACCAATAGATATACCACAAATTACACCCAATAATTCACATATCTCAGTGTTAGTTCCCGACCCCAAGTAGTGTGCGAGTGCCACAACCACTGGCTTGCTCTTTCAGCAGCCTCAGACCACACCTTTAAAGCTCCTTTGAGTGACTGCCCTCTGAACCCAAAAGTCAACATACAGTGGGGAAAATAAGTATTTGAACCCCTGCCGATTTCGCAAGTTTGGCCACTTGCAAAGAAATGTGTGATCTATAATTGTAATAGTAGGTATATTTTAACAGTGAGAAACAGAATATCAACAAAAAAATCCCGAAAACTGCATTTTATAATATTTATGACTTAATTTGCATTTGATGCAGAAAATAAGTATTTGAACCCCTAGCAAAACATGACTTAGTACTTGGTGGAATAACCCTTGTTGGCAAGCACAGACGTCAGACTTTTCTTGTAGTTGGTCACCAGGTTTACACACATCTCAGGAGGGATTTTGGTCCATTCCTCTTTGCAGATCCTGTCCAAATCCTTAAGATTGCGTTTTCAATGGGAGGGAATGAGGGAATGAGGTTCAAGCCCAATATTCCACATTACATGGCCCCATCCATAGTCCCCTCGATGCAGTGGAGTCGTCCTGTACCCTTGGCAGAGAAACAGCCCCAAAGCATAATGTTTCCACCTCCATGCTTGACATGGGGATGGTGTCATATTCAGCATTCATCCCCCTCCAAACGCGACAAGTCGAGTTGATGCCAAAGAGCTTGATTTTGGTCTCATCTGACCACATCCTTTCTCTCAATCCTCCTTAGAATCATTCAAGTGTTCATTGGCAAACTTCAGACGGCCCTGTACATGTGCTTCCTTGAGCAGGGGGACCTTGAGAGTTCTGCAGTACTTCAAACCATTACGGCGTAGTGTGTTGCCAATGGTTTTCTTGGTGACTGTGGTCCCAGCTGCCTTGAGATCATTCACAAGCTTCCCCTGTGTAGTTCTGGGGTTATTCTGCACCTTTCGGATGATCACCGATACCGCACAAGGGGATATCTTGCATGGAGCCCCAGACCTAGAGCGATGGTCAGTTGTTTGGTGTTGCTTCCATTTGCGAATAATCGCACCAATAGTTGTCTGCTTCTCACCAAGCTGCTTGCCGATGGTTTTGTAACCCATTCCAGCCTTGTGCAGGTCTACAATCTTATCTCTGACTTCCTTGGTCAACTTTTTGGTCTTGCCCATGGTGGTGAGGTTGAAGGTGTGAAGTATGATTCTTTGGACAGGTTTCTTTTATACACGTCACCAGTTGAGATCAGGTGTACCTTGTTAGGCCTAATGAGGACTAATCTGTGTGCTTCTTGGGCACATAACTGGTCATTGGGAGCCAGAATTCTGTTTGCTTAGGGGTTCAAGTACTTATTTTCTGCATCAAATACAAATAAAGTCATAAATGTTATAAAATGCAGTTTTCTGGATTTGTTTGTTGATATTCTATTTCTCACTGTTAAAATACACCTACCATTACAATTATAGATCACACATTTCTTTGCAAGTGGCCAAACTTGCGAAATCGGCAGGGGTCCAAATACTCATTTTCCCCACTGTATATGTTGTGGTTGATTTAGTTACAAAGCCTCTAACACCTAAATCTCCACTGGTCTTGTGTGTGCTTGCCAACCTCATTCCCTCGCTTTCCACTACCAGTTCGGCATACTTTAGCTTCTTCCTCTCAAAGGGTACGTCTATCGTATCTTCAGAGGGGATTGTTGACTCAATAAATGTTCTTACACTCAAGAAAAGATTCCTCCACTGCAAAGTGAGTTTTAACATGTGCTTTTATTGAATCAAACAATGAGCATGAAGCAGCAGTTTACAAGTATAAGGCTGGAAACTGGAAAAAAAGACTTGAAGATTCCCATGTATAATATTCTCATTTGCACACATGGAATTGAATTAGTTTCCCTTCCCTCAACATCCACATCTGAAGTGCCCTAGAGCCAGACACCCCCAACTCCCTGGGCAAGGCACTGCTGCTGCCCACTGCTCACTGCTCCTCGTGTGTGTGTGTGTGTGTGTGTGTGCTCACTGCTCCTCATGTGTGTGTGTGTGTGCTTACTGCTCCTCATGTGTGTGTGTGTGCTCACTGCTCATAGTGTGGGTATGTGCTCACTGCTTCTACTGTGTTTGTGTGTGCTCACTGCTCCTACTGTGTGTGTGTGTGCTCACTGCTCCTCATGTGTGTGTGCTCACTGCTCCTACTGTGTGTGTGTGTGTGTGTGTGTGCTCACTGCTCCTCATGTGTGTGTGGGTGTGCTCACTGCTCCTACTGTGTGTGTGTGTGTTTGCTCACTGCTCCTACTGTGTGTGTGTGTGTGTGTGTGTGTGTGCTCACTGCTCCTCATGTGTGTGTGTGTGCGCTCACTGCTCATAGTGTGTGTGTGTGTGCTCACTGCTCCTAATGTGTGTGTGTGCTCACTGCTCCTCATGTGTGTGTGTGTGCTCATGGCTCCTACTGTGTGTGTTTGCTCACTGCTCCTACTCTGTGTGTGTGTGTGTGTGTGTGTGTGCTCACTGCTCCTAGTGTGTGTGCTCACTGCTCCTACTGTTTGTGTGTGTGTGTGCTCACTGCTCCTCATGTGTGTGTGTGTGTGTGCTCACTGCTCCTACTGTGTGTGTGTGTGTTTGCTCACTGCTCCTACTGTGTGTGTGTGTGTGTGTGCTCACTGCTCCTCATGTGTGTGTGTGCTCACTGCTCCTACTGTGTGTGTGTGTGTGTGTGTTTGCTCACTACTTCTCATGTGTGTGTGTGTGTGTTTGCTCACTACTTCTCATGTGTGTGTGTGTGCTCACTGCTCCTCGTGTGTGTGTGCTCACTGCTCCTTGTGTGTGTGTGTGTGCTCACTGCTCATACTGTGTGTGTTTGCTCACTGCTCCTAGTGTGTGTGTGTGTGTGTGTGTGCTCACTGCTCCTCATGTGTGTGTGTGCTCACTGCTCCTACTGTGTGTATGTGTGTGTGCTCACTGCTCCTCATGTGTGTGTGTGCTCACTGCTCCTACTGTGTGTGTGTGTGTGTGTGTGTGCTCACTGCTCCTCATGTGTGTGTGTGTGCTCACTGCTCCTCATGTGTGTGTGTGCTCACTGCTCCTACTGTGTGTGTGTGTGTGTGCTCACTGCTCCTCGTGTGTGTGTGTGTGCTCACTGCTCCTACTCTGTGTGTGTGTGTGTGCTCACTGCTCTTACTGTGTGTGTGTGTGTGTGTGTGTGTGTGTGCTCACTGCTCCTACTGTGTGTGTGTGTGCTCACTGCTCCTCATGTGTGTGTTTGCTCACTGCTCCTTGTGTGTGTGTGCTCACTGCTCCTACTCTGTGTGTGTGTGCTCACTGCTCCTAGTGTGTGTGTGTGTGCTCACTGCTCCTCGTATGTGTGTGTGCGCTCACTGCTCCTCGTGTGTGTGTGTGTGTTCACTGCTCCTAAGTAAGGGATAGGTGAAATACAGAGGACGTGTTAAATGCAGAGGTTTAATCTCACTGCCCACTGAAAGAGTGTGTGTGTCTGACAAGTAAAGACAACTTAACTTACTTAAAGGATAGGATGCAAAGAAAGCATTTTTAAAGCATGTGATTCAGTTATGTGTACGAACACTAGAAGACAATGCTAAAACATTCCCTGAACTGAACAAGACATTCACCTAAATCATGCATGTGAATCCCATGAACTTCTAGTGGTTTAATTCACCCAAAACATACACTAATAATGCTGGATATTTTTCTCACACATTAAATAATTCCCGGTGCCACATGTGTAGTCTTGCCAAGCAGTCTTGGGATTTGCATGTTTCCTTAAAACAACACAGCTCTCCGAGTCACTGTTGGGCTGCCCAGGCGCCCAGTACCTGGAACAAAGACAAGACATTCTTAATATTAACAGGTTCTTGTGCAGTATTAGTTCCTGATAAAATGAAAACTTCCTAACTGGAAACACTGGGAACAGTCTAACTGGCAAGGCAGTTTCATTAGGGAAAATCTAACAGGGTTAATTAGGGACACAGCCCAACTGATGACTCAAGCTGGGTTTCCATCATATGCAATTGTGTGCGCTTCCATCAGCTATGTTATGCGAATTAGAGATTGTTGTGAATTGGACTTGTGAACAGCTGTGGGTTCAAAACATGAGGATTTCGGGACAACTTTAATGGAAAACACGTTATAAACTCAAAACAAATGCAATTTGATGTGAATAAATCAGTTACATCAACCGAATCAGTTACCATCAACCAAATCAGTTACCATCAACCGAATCAGTAGTTAATCCATCCCCCTCTGGCAGATACATATCTGATTCGACTTATTTGATTTTATGCGCATTTAAGATGTCTCCATCAGGGATTTCCTATTAAAATGTTCAACATTCAAAATTAGAGGGTTGGTTGGAAACCCGTCTGCTATCTCATTCGGAACACAGCATAATGACTCTAGCTGCCATATTTGTCTCATTGGGAACACAGCATGATGACTCTAGTTGCCATATTTGACACCAGATAGCTTTGCCTCTTACCCTCTACTATCAACAGCTTACATCCCAGCCAGTCTGCACCCCTGCAATTTTCTATGCAGCTCGTCCTTCTCTCTCTGTAGCCGGTTTTTCTCTGTCTGTAGCTGGTTTCTCTCTATCTGTAGCTGGTATCCCTCCATCTGTTGCTGGTTTCTCTCTGCAGTAAAAAAAAAGGGTTACTGGTCAGTAGTTGGTCTGTTTCTGCCTGTAGTTGTTGCCTCTCTATACCCAGGCCAGAGATGCTGGTCCTTAGCTGCTCTCTCTCTTACTAAGTCTGTTGCTGGTTTATCTTTACAGTCAAATTAGAGTAACTGGTCAGTGTCTGGTCTGTTTCTGTCTTTAGATGGTTTCTCTATGCAGTTAGATTGGAGTTACTGAGCAGTGGCTTGTACTTTTTAACTGGTTTCTCTCTATCTGTAGCTGTAGTGACTAGGTTGGTATAACTGGTCAGGAGCTGGTCTCGCTCTGCCTCTAACAAAGTTAGACAACTGATCAGTAGTTTGTCTCACTCTGTTTGGTGCTAGTTCACTAAGTCAAACTAGAATAACTGGTCAGTAGCTGGTCTAAATATGTTTTTTTTTCTCTGTTGTCAGATTTGGGTTATTGGGGTCTGTCTATAGTTCCAGGCCGTGTCCTCAGGGGGTGTGCCGACCAGTTAGCGGAGGTATTCAGCTCCATATTCAACCTTTCCCTAAATCAGTCTGCAGTCCCCACCTGCTTCAAACAGGCCACCATCATCCCCATACGAAAGAAACCTTCCATGACCTGTCTAAATGACTACCGCCCTGTAGCACTGACCACCATCATGAAGTGCTTCGAGCGGCTGGTCAGAACCCACATCTGCTCTATCCTTCCGAACCTTAGACCCCCTTCAATTTGCATACCGCCCAAACAGATCTACGGATGATGCCATCGCCCTGACAACGCACACCACTCTCTCCCACCTGGAAAAGGGTAACACATATGTGAGGATGCTGATCGTGGACTACAGCTCAGCATTCAACACTATTGTGCATGCCAAGCTTAAAACCTCACTGTGTAACTGGATCTGAGCAGATCCCAGGTGGTAAGAATGGGCAACCTCACCTCCTCTTTACTGACCCTGAGTACCGGGGCCCCTCAGGGCTGCGTACTCAGTCCCCTCCTGTACTCCCTGTACACGCAGGACTGTGTGGCAACACACAGTTCCAACGCCATCCTTAAGTTTGAGGACGACACTACCATCCTGGGCCTCAACTCAAACAACAATGAGACCGCTTATAGAGATGAGGTAAGGGGCTTGGTAACATGGTGCCACAAGAATTTCACTGCTCTGATCACGGTGAGATATTTGGTGAATGTGACAAATAAAACACTTTGACTTAGACTTTGACTCTATAGCTGGTTTTGTCTATACAGTGAGATTGGAGTTACCGATCAGTAGCTGGTCTTTCTCTGTCTGCAGATTGTTTCTCTCTTCAGTCATATTAAAGTAACTGGTTTGAAGCTGGTTTCTCTCTGTCTGGAGCTGGTCCTTCTGTGTACCATACATGACACACAGTCCCGTTGCTACCAGCAACAGCAGCAGCAGCAGTAGCAGCAGCAGTCCCAGACAGATAGCGGTCCATCTAGAACAGGTACTCCCAGCCCCTGAAACACACAACAGCTTAGTTACATTCCAGAAGCAAGTGTGTGTGTGTGTGCGGGTATGTGTGTGAGAGTATGTACTATGTATTGTATGTGCATGTGTGTGTGTGTGTGTGTGTGTGCGTGTGCGTGTGCGTGTGCCTGTGCGTGTGCGTGTGCGTGTGTGTGTGTGTGTGTGTGTGTGTGTCTGTGTGTGTGTGTGTGTGTGTGTGTGTGTGTGTGTGTGTACTGTAAGTTGATTTGGTAAAATCCTCTATTAAATGCACACATGCCAAAGACAAAAAGAGTCACTGGTGAGAGGTGTGACCAAGAGATTAAAAACCAAAGAGGAACCTATGTAGCATTAGACCTGGACAGTGGATGGGATCACTCAGCATTTGTCCTGAGAGTTCATTTATTACAGCCATACAGTTATTGATATAATCATATATTTTGGTTATTGTTATTATTATTATCATTATGCCAATACGTACTTAAACTATACTTCATACTTGACTATATCAGTTGAGCTAAAGGAACCCTTCCTAATTCTATTGTTAAAGTAATGTACCGTCAAAAGGGAACAGTCATTTGTTTCTTTATGAGGAAGCTAGTGAAGTGTGCGTGTGTGCGTGCGTGCGTGCGTGGTTGCATGCGTGTTTGTACTTCATGTTGCTTTGGTAAAATCTTCTATTAAATGCACACATGCTAAAGACAAAAAGAGTCACTGGTGAGAGGTGTGACTGAGAGATTACAAACCAAAGAGGAACATAAGTAGCATCATACCTGGACAATGGATGGTATCTTTGGTTTGAGGAAATCATAGCTTTGACTATAACAATAGAATTATGAAGGATTCCTTTAGCTCAACTGATCATGCAATGTACTGTCAAAAGGGAACAATCATTTGTTTCTTCATGAGGGAGCTAGTGGAGTGTGTGTGTGGGTGTGTGTGTGTGTGTGTGTGTGTGTGTGTGTGGTAAAATCTACTATTAAATGCACACATGCCAAAGACAAAAAGAGTCACTGGTGAGAGGTGTGACCGAGAGATTAAAAACCAAAGGGGAAAATAAGTAGCATTATACCTGGACAGTGGATGGTATCTTATAGCTGTGGTGTCAGTGGCAGAAAGAGTTAATGGTGAGAGGTGTGACTGAGAGAAGAAGAACCATCTCACCAAAGAGGACCCTAGTTGGCATCAGAAATATATTTTCAGAGGATGG
Source organism: Clupea harengus (assembly GCF_900700415.2). Lineage (NCBI taxonomy): Eukaryota > Metazoa > Chordata > Actinopteri > Clupeiformes > Clupeidae > Clupea > Clupea harengus. The sequence continues at coordinate 29,490,915 of NC_045155.1, forward strand.
TTTCTATGATTTGACGAAGTCATAGCTGTGGTGCCAGTGGCTGAGTTACTGGTGAGAGGTTTGACTGAGAGATTAAGAACCATCTCACCAAAGAGAGGAACTTAGGTGACCTTGAAGCGGTAGATCTTGCATTTCCATTAGCTGGAACATATTTTACTAACAGTATCAGCAGGGCAAGAGCATATGCTTTGTGTGAACATTATTATGATGTTTAGATAATAATACATAATAATGGCTGAATGTTATCAACATCAGAAACCAAGATCTGTGTTCTCATAGCATTTATGATGCCATGCCACATGATCTGATTACAATAAAATTCCATGCAAACTTTGATTTAATTCTGCATATTGTGTACATGTATCTAGAGCTAATTAAAACTGGATTCCTCTTTCCCATAAACAGAGAGACACACTTCAAGCAAAGCAAATTAATCTCTGACTTGACTGACTTGAGGTTTTAAAAGTTGTATTTCCTAAACATAGCTAAAATATTACCATTTATAAATCAAAAAAGATTCTTGAAAAAATGCCGTTATTTCAATACATTTTTGAATGAGACTTCAGCTCATTCAAAACTAATCAGAACCAAGAGGAGAGAGCACATTAGTCCAGCTTTAGCAGACGCAGCCTTATTCATTTACGCCCCAAAGCTATGGAACATACTGCCTATAGAAATCAGGGAAGCCAGCTCGCTTAACATTTTTAAAAGAAAACTAAAAACGTACCTCTTCACCTTAGCTTTTAACTAGCTGCAACTTTGCACTGTATAAAAAAAATATTTGTTTTTATTTGTATTTGTTTTTTACTTGTTGTGTTTTACTTTGATCTTCATCGTGATATGGCGTGATGTTAAGGGGTTGGATAGACTATATCTCTGCAGAGTTTTATTTTCTATCTTATGTTATACATTTTATGTATTCTAGATTTTGTCTTGGGTCTTCATGAACTCATCCCTGTTTTTGGTTTTGCACTCTATCCTGGTTTTTGTGTTTTGTGTTTATTTTATGTCTATTTTTATGTGGATCATTTCTTTGTGCGCATGGTTTCTTTGCTGTTAAGCACTTTGAGCTGCATTGTTTTGCAAGAAATGTGCTATACAAATAAAGTTGTTTATTATTATTATTATTATTATTATTATCATTATTATTATTATTATTATTAATAATAATAATAATAATAATAATAAACATCTTCACAAAGTCATTAACCATCACTGGGAACATAATCCGCTATATTTTGCTTTGTATCTCAACTGGTAGAGCATGGTGCTAACAACACCAAGGTCATGGGTTCTATACACAGGATCACACTGTAGGCCTATATAATACAGTATATACTAAATGGTCATAGGTTCTATACATGTACACAGGATCATACTGAAGGCCTATATAATATATACTAAATGGAAATATTTACTTACACTGTTCTGTAAGTCGCTTTTAAATAAAAATGAATCAATGTTAAGGGGACTGACTGCTCTGATCTCTCTTTATCAGAATCAGAATCAGAATCAGGTTTTATATCATTTCATTCATAGCATCTCAACCATGTTCATCTGCAATACTCTAAACACATCACTTTGTTTGGATAATGTCAAGCAAAGATTCATTATGAGTCAATACAGTTGCATGGGACTAATATGAGATTCAGATACCCACAGCCCCTTTAAGTATCTAACTGACTGAAAAAAAATAAAATGAAAAAGCTATTTTATTTCATTAATTTAATAAAATTTCTTAAACTGAACACGATCCATTCTGTGTTGACAGTGCCACATTCCTTTGACATTAAAATCACACGAGCATGTGCTTCATAAGATACTGAAACTATAAAAACAAGCTGTCATGAGAGTTTTATCATTCACCTGTGAAACAAACATTTATTTATAGATGTTTATCTGTTTTAGTTGTGTGGCGGCGAAAACCAGACACTATCTTGCAATTCCACAAGAGGAGTCAAGAGACTGAATGTGTAGATCTGAAGTTTATTGCAGTCACTAAGCCACAATAGAAGATGGTCCAGGGTGTTTGGCTATTCCTTATGGACAATTAAAACTAACTCTGTCCTTTAACTTTTACTCAATCAGAACTTGTTGCATGTTTGGCACCACTCCCATTTCCTGGGATAAATCAAATAATTGAACTTACAACCTGGCTGTCCACCTCTCAACAGTCAGATTTTTTGGTATCATTTTGAGTGAGGCTAGTCCTACATTCACGAGTTAATCCATCAACTATTAAAATGACCACAGTTGTAAGAGAGTTTATTTACCAGAGGGTTGGGATCCAGGGGTCTTCTCAGGGGTCATCTCAGGGGTCTTCTCAGGGGTCATGTCAGGGGTCCTGTCTGTCAAAGAGATGGTGTCCATGCCCTCTTTTTTGCCTGTCTGTTTGGATGTTGAGATCTGGTTTGTGTAAGAAGGACCGTCTTTCTCATAGACATTCAGCTCCATCGTCAGTCTTCTCTGAACCTGTGCTGGCGTTACTGAGGTAACACTAAACTCTTTAGTGAGCGCCGTGCAGTGCCACCACACAACCAACAACACCTTTTATACAGCCTGCCCACGAGCCCTCCTTTAAAACATGAAGATATATTCTTGGGTAGGTTGTCATCTTTGTGTTATCGGTTTGTTGTTACAGAAAAACTAATAGGGGAAGATCCACCCTAACTAATTGTTAGACAACACATTGTTTGAACATTTTCAAATGCCAACCATTCTTTTTCAAATTCCTCATTGTAAATAGGAAACATTATTTAAGTTCCTGTACAACTGGAGAGCAATTCTACAGACAGTGCATTTCAACAATGCATAAACAGTTTATGACAGCTTTGCAACCATTATTCACATTCATAAATGTGTTTAGGATATTTAGGTTTTGGAAACATAACTAATGCTTCAAAATATGAAAGGTAACCTGACGAACATTACAGGAGGTTACTTAAAGAGGTTATACAAGTAAGGTTACTTACTTCTAGCTGACTTACTGTTACAATAATCTGACATTTAATATATGCATTTTGTTACATTATGCATACTGCTTAATTTCATTTTTTTTATCAAAAGTTTAGTAATTTTATTTTATTTTATCAAATGTTTTGCAGTGGGCTAAATTTAAACTATAAGAGCACTGGCCATACTCATAAATTAACTGTTTAGCATCTCTGTATTAAATATAATGGGCAAATGAACGTTTTAGTTTCCATTCCAAGCGTTTACATTAAACACCTTGGTTCAGCAACATGTTGGAATTGAGTGATAGAGATCAAATGTATCCTTAAACAAGGAGCAACACAAGACATTAACGCCTGTAGTGATGTGATACATTTCATAAAGCAAAAACTCTACTATGGAAAAGCACATGGATAAATACATACACAGATGTCTACCAGTCATTTCAGCTCATGAAAACTGGAACGGAATAACGTGAGGGCGTGCTCCTGAAGCATTGACTCACAATAGTATACACAGACTGCACTATATGCACACTCACACACAACTACACACACATACACACAAACACACCCTCCTACCCGTCTTCCCGTCGGCAACCTCACCTCCTTCACAAACACACCTATGGTTCCTACTTGATGACCCAGATTGTTCACCCCTCAACTTAACAATTAAATAATTACCAAGCATAAATCTAACCTGTATATTTCCAGTGATGATCTACTGTTCTACTGTTACATATGAATGTTTCCCATCTCCCTCTGTTACAGCTTTAGTCTGCTTTGCAGGGCACATTTTTATCCACCAGAGGGCACCAATATGTATGCAAGACCCCAAACTCTTTCCACACCTGCTCACCCAACCACGTTTCTTTAAAACTTTATCCCAAAGTGACTTACTGCACATATGAGTTGTGCAGTTTTGTCAGTATGTGGGCCATAGGGACATACACCCATGTTTTTCTTACATGTTTATGACAGATGTCATTTTTAGTTTTTATGAGCTGATGTAGGCCGAAGCTTGGCAAAGGTAACGGTCAGGTCCCTGGTTTGAAGTTTTATTTTATTCTATTTTATTTTTAAAGCCTGCTCAGATACGTGTTTACTTCCAGGATATCCAAGATGGATTAATTGCATTAACTCCTAACACAGGTTTGTTCCTGCTTTCTTGCTAGTTACAGAAATACACAGGCATAATGCACCTCTCTTCCAAAAACAGGAAATGTGATATTTTTGCCAGATAGATCAATCACACCTAGGCAATGATGGTATGTGATTGACGCATTCTAATGTTCCCTGTCAGGGAGAAATATAATAAGATTCTCTTTTATTGCTGGAGTTTAGACAACCCGCCCAGGCAGAATTCCACTATGACAGTTTTGTCAGTATGTGGGCCATAGTGGTATACAAATATAACAACAAGTATAACAACAAGGCTGACTGCAGTCAGTTTTTATTGCACGAACAACTCACAGCAACACACACGTGTTATATATATGGAGGCGACCAGGACACACTACACACACACACACACGCAGGCTTGAGGTCGGCGTGAATTCTTGCTCTGCTTTTTTCCCATCCTGGGACGTCCTTCCTCCAGGACCCCCCAGGAGCAGTGGGCAGCTTCTCAGCGCCCGGGGACCAAGTGAACCGTGCGTCTCGGTCAGGGACGGACAGGATTGTTCTGTTCTTTTTGCATGTTTTTCTGTTGGGGTTCTTAGTGGAGGAAACCCCTTGTGAACATGGGGAGAACATGCAAACTCCACACAGAAAGGCCCGGGAGATAGCCCACCTGAGCACTGAAGGATATAAGATAGTCATTCACTTGTTACTTGAGGCAGCAAGAACAGAATGTATTGTAGGCCATTTTGTAAACCATATGATCATGTGTTGACTGTATTTCTAGGCCCCAATATCACCTTTAAGTAGTTTTTGTCCTGACTGTTCAGTTCAACTATTCCAGTTTTGTGTCCAGAGAACATATGACCATTTACTGGAAGACTAGACAACGTTTTATCAACTGTTTGTCTAGGAAAGACAAACAGCAGTCATCCCTTTGACCCTTGACCCATACTGATGTTGATGGTTCCGTGGCCAATAACCTTTACCGTAAGGGGTTGGGTGTGGGGGGAGCTCTTCTGACAAATTACTCCATTTCTGTGCCACTATGTCAGTTCAACTCATGAAACAGTTGAACTATGTCAGTTCAACTTATTAAACTTAAACATAAGACTGTTTCTATGGAAACACCAATGAGCGTGAGCGACATAGGCCAAAGTTTACATTGGGAGATGGGGCAGTTTTAGATGTGCTCTACAAAATCTGCCTAGTAACCCGTGATCAAGAAAAAATAAATCATACAGATCGTTCTCAGACAGATCTACGCCACTTACGTTACTGCTTGTTTACTATCGCCATTTTTTTTACTGTTTTGGAACCAGCCTCCGTGTTTCAAGTTGCAGCCTGAAATAATTTCTGTTTATAAGACAACATTTTATGTAAGTTTTGTTCATTAAGCAGCATGATTTGTTGCTGTTATTTGTTTCAGTTGTGCCTTTCGCTTCATGTTGTATGCATGTGCCACAAGCTTGATAAAGCATGCAAGTTATTTGAACTATGTGTCTATATAATCTTTTTATTTTATTGCAATCTATTTTATTTACTTTGTTGCTGTATTATAAGCAACATATTTGTGTCGCGCTGAGAACTGAAGCATGTCAAATGTAATTTTAAATAGGATTTCTGCTCCCTGCCAGCACTCAAAATGCAGCCCATAGCCTCTGCCTACCTGGACATATAGGCAAATTGCTTATATAATAATATAATAATCATCTAGCTATATTTTTGTGACGATGACATGACGTCATACAAAATTGCCCCACCAGATATTTCGGGCTAAAATCGCCACTGCAGGTGTTAATCTGTCCTTCACATGATCATATGCTATCAAAATGAATTTGCAGCCTGGTCTCAATCAGCCGTTGTACATATGTATACGAACATTTTTAACATACAAATTCGTAACAATACTTACGAAATAAAGTGAAATTTTGAACATACAAATTCGTAGTGATACATACGAAATAAATATGGACTGGCTGTTCCATGCAGGATACCTTTATAGGATCGATTTTATAGAAGAAGTTGGAAAGAATTAGATATCCTAATTGTTTGAACTACAAAGTAGACCTAGCCTAGGAAACTATTCACGATTACATCCAATAGCACCCTAGAAAGCACGTTGAAACGTGTATATCTGTAGTGATTACAGACTACAAAATAGGATAGGCTAATAACCTTAGAATATATTGCTATAGCTTTCCTGGCATAAATACCGCAACCTGCTGATTAATCCGAATGCATATCGCAACTGTAGTAAATGCTTGTCACCATTGAACACCTGCCTTATCTAAATTAGTTACTATTTCAACTGACTTTATCTCCACGTTAAGTTGGCCTCCCCTGTTTCTGTTAACTGTGGCTTTTTCATTTAACAAACGCACACATCTAACGTTGCATTTTTTTTATCCGCAAGGTATGCAAATATAAATATATAAATACAAATACGGCAAGGAATAGGGTAATCGTTGAATTTACATAAAAGAGTCAGAGGGTGGCGTTGTTTGCGCAAGAAGACGTGACATATCCTATGAAGAAGTTGGAAAGAATTATGTATCCTAATTGTTTGAACCAGTTTTGTTACTCCATCCAACAGCACCCCAGATACCACGTTGAAACGTGTAAATCCGTAATGATTACAGACTACAAAATAGGATAAGCTAATTGTAATGTTTAGTACTGATAGAATCAGGACTTGTATTATGAAATGTCTGGCAACCGGAACCCAGTATAATGTACCATGCACGGCATGAAGAATAAAGCACTCAAGATTTCCCAGACATTGTGTATACCGGGTGATAATTTATAGGACAAGTACAAGTCAGAACACTAATAACCTTAAAATAGTTTTTCTTTTTTATTTGGCAATGACAGTACGAGCGTTCTGATTGGCTAATGCGTAGTGTTGCTACCCGCGTATTTCCCTCCTCACGGATCCATCCTGGCCAACGATAATTTCAAAATGAGCAAAAGCGATTCAACTAATTATGCGTATTTCTTGTTCCATGACAATGTGATACAACATGTACCTACTAGATTACACACAATCTGAGCAAAGCTTTGTCTGGCAAATTATCGTCTGCACTCAGTTTGTAACCCTAACGGAAATACAAAATCTAAGTTTTAGTGAAATACAAATTCCAGCGCCATTTCTTTAAACACTGTCCAAATAAACACTATACATCATGGGAAATTAAGTCAATGGAAACTCAATGAGAAATTAAGTCGATGGAAACAGCTCTGTCGTACTTAGGTATGAAGTTGTAGTGCAGGTATCATGTTTCATTAAATGTTAATTATCCACTGTTGAAACAAATACATTCTTCAAGTCTTAAAGCTGCTATTTCATTTTTATTTTAATAATTATTTGTATTTAGTAAGAAGGTAACAGAAATTATGAAAGGGTACCAGGAATTACTTCCTGACGGGGAGGCCACAGGTGGTGAGAATCGGTGACCGTACCTCAGCCACAATGATCACCAACACAGGCACCCCCCAGGGCTGTGTGCTCAGCCCCCTCCTGTTCTCCTTGTTAACACATGACCTTCACACATGACGTGCGGCAACGCACAGTTCCAATCTCATCGTTAAGTTTGCTGAGGACACAACTATTGTTGGTCTCATCACTGAGAGTGACGAGTGAGCCTACAGGGGGGAGGTTGATACCCTGACAACATGATGTCAGGATAATAACCTCACTCTCAACATCAGCAAGACAAAGGAGATGATTGTGGACTTTAGGAGGCGGCAGGAGGTGGAGCATGCACCCCTACACATCAATGGATCTGAAGTGGAAAAGGTCAGCTGCTTCAGGTTCCTGGGGGTGAACATCAGCAAAGATCTCAGCTGGTCTGCCCATCATGTTCCTGATTGTTTCCCCTCCCTTATTACCACCTCTAAGGAGACAATTGTATTGTTTTTGCACTATGTAAATACATTGAATTGTAGTCAGTGGTTTATCAGCCTTGGTCAGGGAAGGAATCATTCATATGGCGAATATGTTGAAATTATGTTGCTTTTATGTGCATATATCAATATCACAAGTCAATATCAAGCCAATATCAATATAAAATCTAACTGTAACTGTAAATGTAACTGTAACCAAATCTAACCAAAAACTGTAACCCTATTGAAAAAGGATACATGACCACGTAACATGCTTCTTGTGTATTATTATTCCTCATAGTCATAATAATAAAATTTGCAGATTTTGTTCCATTTTTTCTCAATGATGGTCAAATATTAGTAGTTAAAGATGTAGTATTTCGATAGTTTAGATTTATTTTCAGTATTTAAAAGTGAATGAGCTGTGGGAGGACAAGAACAGTCAGCGTCTAGCAGCGATTATCATAGATATACATGTATGTATATACAGTATCCATGGCGATTATAGCTTTCTATCGAGATTCTAAGTAACATGGAGACAAAACTTTTTCTGGTACTTTACGTAGATCATAAACCCCTGAATAATAAAACGACTCAGTGAAATCGGTTGAGAAATGTAAACGCTATAGTGCTTTTTATTCAGACAAAACGCAGCTCCACTGTTTACTTGCGTTTGTTTACAGGCCAGTCTTCACCTCTCCAATATGGCGGCGATGCTTGCACGTCGCAGCAACGGGCTGAAGCAGTCAATGGGGCTTCTATGTATATATGTCTATGGTGGTGACGGAAACGTTTATAGTGAGATTGACAGGTCAACAACCAATCACGCCGCTAACATTAGATAGCTGGCCCAGACACCTCGCAAATCCCCTCAGACGTATTTTTCAGTTACAATAACAAGGTTTTTACATTGTGCAGTGTCTACTTCTCGGTAAGGTTAAAAAAAAATCTAAGCAAAAAAAGGTCAAACAAACAACTGATGAAGTCACCCGTCCCGTAGAATCACCCTTCGTTAAGTCAAACGATATAAAATAAACGTGTTATGATTGCATTTTAACAAGAAATCAATGTTAAATTGTAAGAATATAGCAGAAAAACAGTATTTCATGAAGCAGAACACAAGTAATTACACACATTTTGGTACAATGGAATTAATAGGGAGCTCTCAATCCGGTACCACTTTACAATAAGGCTCCCCTTATAAAAGTTTATAAATGGTTTATAATTAGGTTATTAATTAGGTTGTAAACCCTTTATAGGTCATTAATAAGCCATTATAAACGAGTTATAACACCATTTTCAAACATCGATGCGGGCTCACTATTTGGGAAGATCCCCATCTTGGCAACCCACTGTCTATCCCTGAACTGGCTAGCCCATTGCACACTCCCTACCATTCTTGTATCTGTTACTACCAGACCCGTAGAGATTACCCCCGCAGCCCCCGCACTGTGGGGTGGCCTCGCACGGTGGCGGTGGGAGCTCACCCAAAAAAAAGAAACATTTTTTTTTTTTTTTTTGAATTACATGGGGATGCACACTATGGTCTTATTGTCTTGTCTGTGTTTCCAGAGTTGGTATGGAAATAAAGAAACATATATTTAATTGTGCTTTCTTTGTTAGATAGGTTATTGACGTGATGACATAGGTCAGAAGGTCACAGACTGGTGCGCCCGCGGCAAATAGGGAGCTTGAGTAAAGAAAAAGTGGTACCCTCAATCCAATATGGCGGAGACAGACGTTCATCCGCATTGTATTTTGGGCATGGTTAATAATGCCACACCAGCCAGACGTATGTATTGTTACGAATTTCTATGTCACAATATTTCATATACATTTATACAAACAGGTTTTGGAGATCACGTTGGAATTTGAGGATGGTACCAAAACCAGTTGTCTATGAAACCATACCTCAAAAAGTGTAAAATTGTGTTACTTTAATAGCAATAGCACTGTTCATTCAAAGTGTAAGTTCACCCCCAGCTCTGAGAGCAGCTCCACCCATTGCATGATTTTGAACAATGAAAAAAAGTGATCAAGGAGGCCTAAATACTGAGAGCCTCGATCAGCAAATGACAATTAGATTTAGGATTAGACACTCACAGGCGGGGAGGTGGGCCGCCTATTTCGTGACATGGATATGTAACAAATTATTGTAGATATGTCAGCATCGGCTCAGGAGGACTGTCAACAGTAGGAGGCGTGAGCCATATTCAACCCATAAAAATGCCATTTTTTATAAAAATGGGAGTTTTGTCAATATTCACACCAGCATTTATGTGTTTTATCATTTGTTCAGTCAGATCATTTAGTTTACAAATAAAAAAAACATCTCACATTCTGGGGTGTCAATTCAACCAGCCTGCCCTGCTAACAACGCCTTGAAGCTATTCCAGACAGCTGTTGGCATGTCTAGTCACATGTTAAAAAGCATTGATATCAGACATGTACAAATCAACTTCATATGATCTTATGAAATATTTTGTAAAGAAGTAATTGTCCGGACACCAAGCGTTTAAAATCTGTATTGCATTCCAAATTCAAAATATTGGAGAGTGTTGTCTCTGGCGCTGGGTTGTCTCATGGGCTCTCCATTAGGTCCAGACCAGTGATGCACGGGCTCATGGATATCAGCGAGCCAGAACTCGTGCAGCAGCTCTTGGTCTCCAACCTGGACTCCTAGTTGCTTCTTCCCTCATGGCGCCCCCTGCTGGGAACATGCAAGTGGTGCCTGGAAGGATGCCAGGTTGCACTATGGAGACGGTTCGACGGTCTGGAGCCGGCAGTTCAAGTACAGTCCTTTACAGCCAACCAGCGTGCATCGGCCTTGGAGAAGAGGGGACGGAGAATGGAGCTGCTGCTAGAGATAGCTATCATAGGATAGTTAAAAAGCCACAATAGATCTATGCAGCTTCATATTAAGAGAAGTTCATATTCACTTAATATTAGATCTGTTATTTTAAGAGGGTTTAATTCCCAAAGGGCTGGGATCCAGGGGTCATCTCAGGGGTCCTGTCTGTCAAAGAGATGCCCTCCGCTGTGCTTGTCTGTTTGGATGTTGAGATCTTTTTTGTGTTAGAAGAACGGTTGTTCTCATAGACACTCAGCTCCATCATCAGTCTTCTCTGAACCGGTGCTGGTGTTACTGAAGTAACACTAAACTCTTTAGTGAGTGCCGTGCAGTGCCACCACACAACCAACAACACCTTTTGTACAGCCTGCCCACAAGCCCTCCTTTAAAACATGAAGATATATTCTTGGGAAGGTTGTTATCTTTGTGTTATCGGTTTGTGGTTACAGAAAACCTGACAGTGGAAGTCCCACCCTAAGTCAGTGACAAACCCTCAACTCTTATCAAAAACGAATTACTGTTTTTTTTTGCCTAAAATTAGCCAGCTATCATACTAAAAGCCAACACACTTGCCTTGCAAACACCAGCAACAGCACAGTTCAATTAAATTCAATTTGAAATTGCCCCTAAGCGCTTTACAGGGCCCAGAGCCTGAATATTAGCATGCATGCAGTCTACATACATGATACATACAAGATGTACACACACAAACACACACACACACACACACAAACACAAACACATACAAAACTGATAGTGGATAAAAATGGAGAGAGCCCGCATTCAAAGTATTGATTGTAGAACAGCTTAGAGGTATACAGTGTGCTCATCTTTAGTTATGTGTGTGTGTGCTCACTGCTCCTCATGTGTGTGTGTGTGTGTGCCCACTGCTCCTCATGTGTGTGTGTGTGTGTGCGCCCACTGCTCCTCATGTGTGTGTGTGCTCACTGCTCCTAGTGTGTGTGTGTGTGTGTGTGTGTGCTCACTGCTACTCATGTGTGTGTGTGTGTGTGCGCCCACTGCTCCTCATGTGTGTGTGTGTGTGTGCGCCCACTGCTCCTCATGTGTGTGTGTGCTCACTGCTCCTAGTGTGTGTGTGTGTGTGTGTGTGTGCTCACTGCTACTCATGTGTGTGTGTGTGTGTGTGCGCCCACTGCTCCTCATGTGTGTGTGCTCACTGCTTGTGATATGTGTGTGTGCTCACTGCTCCTCATGTGTGTGTGTGTGTGCTCACTGCTCCTCATGTGTGTGTGTGCTCACTGCTCCTCATGTGTGTATGTGTGTGCTCACTGCTCCTCATGTGTGTGTGTGCTCACTGCTCCTAATGTGTGTGTGTGTTCTCACTGCTCCTCATGTGTGTGTGTGTGTTCACTGCTCCTCGTGTGTGTGTGTTCTCACTGCTTGTGATGTTTGTGTGTGTGTGCTCACTGTTCCTAGTGTGTGTGTGCTCACTGTTCCTAGTGTGTGTGTGCTCACTGTTCCTAGTGTGTGTGTGCTCACTGTTCCTAGTGTGTGTGTGTGCTCAGTGCTCCTCATGTGTGTGTGTGCTCACTGCTTGTGATGTGTGTGTGTGTGGTCACTGTTCCTAGTGTGTGTGTGTGTGCTCACTACTCCTAATGTGTGTGTGTGCTCACTGCTTGTCATGTGTGTGTGTGTGCTCACTGCTTTTCTCATGTATGTGTGTGTGTGCTCACTGCTCCTAAGTAAGGGATAGGTCAAATACAGTGGATGTGTTAAATGCAGAGGTTGAATGTCACTGCTCACTGAAAGAGTGTGTGTGTGAAAAATAAAGAGAACTTAACTTACTTAAAGGATAGGATGCAAAGAAAGCATTTTAAAGGCATCTTATTACGTTATGTGTACGAACACTAGAAGACAATGCTAAAACATTCCCTGAACTGAAAAAGACCTTCACCTAAATCATTGATGTGAATCCCATGTACTTCTAGTGGTTTAATTCACCCAAAACATACACTAATAATGCTGGATGTTTTTCTCACAAATGAAATAATGCCCGGTGTCACATGGGTAGTCTTGCCAAGTAGTCTTGGGATTTGCATTGCTATGAAACGCAACACAGTTCTCCGAGTCACTGTTGGGCTGCCCAGGCGCCCAGTACCTGAAACAAAGGCAAGACATTCTTAATATTAACAGGTTCTTGTGCAGTATTAGTTCCTGATACAATAAAAACATCCTAACTGGAAACACTGGGAACAGTCTAACTGGCAAGACAGTTTCATTAGGGAAAATCTAACAGGGGCTAATTAGGGACCAACTGATGACTCAAGCTGGGTTTCCATCATATGCAAGTGTGTGGGCTTCCATCAGCTACGTTATGCGAATTAGAGATTGTTGTGAATTAGACTTGTGAACAGCTTTTGGTTCAAAACATAAGGATGTTAGGACAACTTTAATGGGAAACACGTTATGAACTCAAAACAAATGCAATTTCATGTGAATAAATCAGTTACATCAACCAAATCAGTTACCATCAACCAAATCAGTTACCATCAACTGAATCAGTTACCATCAACCAAATCAGTTACCATCAACCGAATCAATAGTTAATCCATCCCCCTCTGGCGTATACATTTCTGATTCGACTTTTTTGATTTTATGCGAATTTCAGATGTTTCCATTCGGGTTTTCCAATTAAAATGTCCAAAATTTGCATTATAGGGTTGGTTGGAAACCTGGCTGCTGTCTCATTGGGATCACATCATAATGACTCTAGTTGTCATATTTGACACTAGACAGCAAGTGCCTCTTACCCTCTACACAGCTCTGTGTTGTCCACCCAAGTCCAGGCCTGATTTTGCCTCCTCAGGCCGATCCACCCACCTGTAGACCACTGGCCGATGAAGGTCTGTTTGCATTAAAGTCCATTGGATTAGTATAATCACCTGGCACATGTGCCCACATACACAAACATCACGAACACACATAAACGTTTGTATTCACACAGTGGGCTACATACAGTAGACTCTGAAGCCTGATAGGCTATTTCTTGCAGCATGTTAAAGCATGTGCTGCCTTAATCAACATGCTTACCGATATGGTTACAGCAGATGTCAGACATTCCAACTATTAACACAAAATAGTAATCTGCCCCATTCTTAACACTAATGTCCTGAGTTGTCCTTCTTTGTTAAGGATTTTTTTTGTGAGGCCCCTGTAAAATATGACGATATCCTGGACTGAATCCTTTTAACTTTTCTTTCAATTGGCACTCCCGGCAGTTCGCACCCTGAAGGTACACATGCGCTCTGCAATCTTACTTGTTCCTCTTCCGTGTTGATGACTACCAGGTCAGCTCCAAGGGTTTGGCAAACCAGTCTGCTCTCGTTCCAGCTGCTGGGCTGAAGCTTATGGATGTAGCATCTGTAGCTGAAATTTGTCCATCCAGTTTCACAAGGTGTCTCTTGTCAGAAAAAAGGGGAAAATGCTTACTTACAAAATTATATCTAGATCAAGACAGACTCATCACCATTTTAGCTGGCATAAGATAGTTGTGTTACCAAGATGAAGGATTCTGGCCTGTTGCTGGTCTTTGATAGCAAGAAGCTGATTCTTCTCCACGGTCAGGTTGGAATTACTGGTCCTCAACTGGTCTTTCTCTGTCTGTAGCTGGTTTCTCTCTGCAGTAAGATGAGAGTTATTGGTCTGTAGTTGGTCTGTCATGGTCTGTAGTTGTTTCCTCTCTATGGCCAGGTCCGAGATATTGGTCCTTAGCTGCTCTTTCTCCATCTGTAGCTGGTTTCTCTCTGCAGTAAGATTAGAGTTACTGGTCTGTAGCTGGTCTGTCTTGATCTGTAGTTGTTTCTTCTCCCCAGCCAGGTTGGAATTATTGGTCCTCAGCTGGTCGCTCTCTGTCTGTAGCTGGTCCCTCTCTGTCTGTAGCTGGTTTCTCTCTGCAGTAAGATGAGAGTTATTGGTCTGTAGTTGGTCAGCCATGGTCTGTAGTTGTTTCCTCTCTATGGCCAGGTCTGAGATATTGGTCCATAGCTGCTCTTTCTCCATCTGTTGCTGGTTTCTCCCTGCAGTAAGATGAAGGTTACTGGTCTGTAGTTGGTCTCTCTCAGTCTGTATTTGCTGCCTCTCTATACCAAGGCCAGAGATACTGGTCCTTAGCTACTCTCTCTCTTTTTGTGTCTGTTGCTGGTTTTTCTTTACAGTCAAATTAGAGTAACTGGTCAGTGGCTGGTCTGTTTCTGTCTGTAGCTGGTTTCTCTATGCGGTCAGATTAGAGTTATTGAGCAGTGGCTTGTACTTTTTTAACTAGTTTCTCTATCTGTAGCTGGTTTATCTAAGTGACTAGGTTGGTATAACTGGTCAGGAGCTGGTCTCTCTCTGCCTCTAACAAAATTAGACAACTGATCAGTAGTTTGGTGCTAGTTCACTAAATCAAATTAGAATAACTGGTCAGCACCTAGTCTAAATTAGGCTTCTCTCTGTTGTCAGATTTCGGTTATTGGGGTCTGTCTGTCTATAGTCTATTGCTGGTTTTGTCTATACAGTGAGATTGGAGTTACCGATCAGTAGCTGGTCTTTCTCTGTCTGCAGATTGTTTCTCTCTTCAGTCAGATTAAAGTAACTGGTTTGAAGCTGGTTTCTCTCTGTCTGGAGCTGGTCCTTCTGTGTACCATACATGACACACAGTCCCGTTGCTACCAGCAGCAGCAGCAGCAGTAGCAGCAGCAGCAGCAGTCCCAGACAGATAGTGGTCCATCTAGAACCGGTACTCCCAGCCCCTGAAACACACAACAGCTTAGTTACATTCCAGAAGCAAGTGTGTGTGTGTGTGAGGGTATGTGTGTGTGAGAGTATGTGTGTGTGTGTGTGTGTGTGTGTGTGTGTGTGTGTGTGTGTGTGTGTGTGTGTGTGTGTGTACACAAAAACACAAAACGAGTCACTGGTGAGAGGTGTGACCAGGAGATTAAAAACCAAAGAGGAACATATGCATCATTAGACCTGGACAATGGATGGGATCTTTGGTTTGAGGAAGTCATAGCAGTATCAGCAGGGCAATAGCATATGCTTTGTGTGAACTTTATCATGATGTTTAGATAATAATACATAATAATGGCTGAATGTTATCAACATCAGAAACCAAGATCTGTGTTTTCAAAGCATTTATGATGCCATGCCATATGATCTGATCACAATAAAAAGCCATGCAAACTTTGATTTAATTCTGCATTCTGTACATGTATCAAGCGCTAATGAAAACTGCATTCCTCTTTCCCATAAACATAGACACACACTTCAAGCAAAGCAAATACATCTCTACAAATTACTACTGAACTGACTTGAGGTTGGT
Organism: Clupea harengus; assembly: GCF_900700415.2. NCBI lineage: Eukaryota > Metazoa > Chordata > Actinopteri > Clupeiformes > Clupeidae > Clupea > Clupea harengus. The sequence continues at coordinate 29,507,041 of NC_045155.1, forward strand.
TACAAAAGCACACAATATTAAAAAGTTGCATTTCCTAAACTTCTTCACACAGTCATTAACCCTTTAAGTATAAACCCAGCAGATGAGGCCCTTCCTCTTCACACAGGCATTAACCCTTAACATCCCTGGGAACATAATCCCATATCATCACTGGGAACATAATCCCATACCATCACTGGGAACATAATCCGCTATATTTAGCTTTTTAGCTCAATTGGTAGGTCATAGGTTCTATACACAGGATCATACTGTAGGCCATAATATATACTAAATGGAATTATTTACTTACACTGTTCTGTCAGTCGCTTTAAATAAAAATGGCTGCTAAATTTATAAATGTTAAGGGGAATAATTGCTCTGATCTCTCTTGATATCATTTCATTCATAGCATCTCAACCATGTTCATCTGCAATACTCTAAACACATTACTTTGTTTGGATAATGTCAAGCAAAGATTCATTATGAGTCAATACAGTTGCTTGGGACTAATATGAGATTCAGATACCCACATCACCTTTAAGTTTATTTCATTCATTTAATTCAAATTCTTAAAAAGTGTTGACAGTGCCACATTCCTTTGACATTACAATCTCACGAGCATGTGCTTCATAAGATACTGAAACTATAAAAACAAGCTGTGACGAGAGCTTTATCATTCCCCAGTGACACAAACATTTATTTATAGATGTTTATCTATTTTAGTTGTGTGGCGGCGAAAACCAGCTACTATCTTGCAATTCCACAAGAGGAGTCAAGAGACTGAATGTGTAGATCTGAAGTTTACTGCAGTCACTAAACCACAATAGAAGATGGTCCATGGTGTTTGGCTATTCCTTATGGACAATTAAAACTAACTCTGTCCTTTAACTTTTACTCAATCAGAACTTGTTGCATGTTTGGCACCACTCCCATTTCCTGGGATAAATCAAATAATCAAATTTACCACCTGGCTGTCTGCCTCTCTGTCAGCTGTCAGCTTTTTTGGTATCATTTTGAGTGAGGCTAGTCCTACATACATGAGTTAATCCACCAACTATTAAAATGACCACAGTTGTAAGAGAGTTTATGTACCAGAGGGTTGGGATCCAGGGGTCTTCTCAGGGGTCATCTCAGGGGTCATCTCAGGGGTCTTCTCAGGGGTCATCTCAGGGGTCCTTTTCATAGACATATATATGTCTGTCTCAGAGATTCCCTCTACTTTGCCTGTCTTTGGACTGTTCTTCTCATAGTGATTCAGCTCCATCAGCAATCTTCACTGAACCTGTGCTGGCTTTACTGAGGTAACACTAAATTCTTTTGTGAGCGCCGTGCAGTGCCACCACACAATCAACAACACCTTTTATTTAGGCTGCCTGAAAGCCCTCCTTGAAAACATGAAGTTATATTCTTGGGTAGGTTGTCAGTTTTGTGTTATCAGTTTGTGGTTACAGAAAAACTGATAGGGGAAGATCCACCCTCAGTCAGGTGACAAACCCTCAACTAATTGTTGGTCAAAACATTGTTTGAACATATTCAGCTGCCAACCATTCTTTTTTGAATTCCTCATTGTAAATAGGAAACATTATTTAAGTTCCTGTACAACTGGAGAGCAATTCATCGTGACAGAGCATTTTTACACTGAATAAACAGTGTTTATTACAACTGTGCAACCATTATTCACATACATAAATGTGATTAGGATATTTAGGTTTTGGAAACATAACTAATGCTTCAAAACCAAAAGTTTAGTTATTTACTTTTATTTTAACCAAATGTTTTGCAGTTTGTGGAATTTAAGCTATACGAGCACTGGCCATACTCATACATTAACTGTTTAACATCTCTTTATTAAATATCATTGGCAAATAAACGTTTTAGTTTACATCTATTTTACATTAAACACCTTGGTTCAGCAACATGGTGACACAGGTTTCTTCAGGTTTCTAGGATCAACATCAACACCATCATCAAGAAGGCCCAACAGAGGATGTACTTCCTGCGTCTGCTCAGGAAGTACAACCTGCCTCAGGAGCTGCTGATCCAGTTCTACACTGCAGTCATCGAGTCTGTTCTCTGCACTTCAATAACTGTCTGGTTTCGGCCACCAAACTGGATAGGAATAGACTCCAGCGGACAGTCAGGTCTGCAGGAAAGATCATCGGTGCCAACCTGCCCACCATCCAAGACCTGTACACCTCCAGAGTCAGGAAACGGGCAGGAAAAATCACTGCAGACCCCTCACACCCCGGACACAACCTATTCAAACTCCTCCCCTCTGGTAGACGCTACAGATCACTGTTCGCCAAAACCTCCAGACACAAAAACAGTTTCTTCCCCCTCGCCGTCTCACTACTGAACAGCTAACCCACTGTAGCATATATATTTATCCCTGCACTTCTTGCACTCTCCACTTCTTCCTTGCACTACTGTTGTGTAACATTTCACAGCTACTGTATATAGCCATTCCGCCTTGTATATACTTTCTTAAACTTCTTAGACCGTTGCACTGTTGCACTGTTTGTTTTGTATTGTAATGTATATTTTGTGTAAGCACACTGAGAGCCACTTTACCAAGTAAAATTCCTTGTTTGTGCAAACTTACTTGGCCAATAAAACCTGATTCTGATTCTGAGTGATATAGATTACATGTATCCTTAAAGAAGGAGCAAAGCAAGACATATATTAAAGCCTGTACTGATGTTGTCACAGAATGGCAGACGACACCAAGATTGCAGGGAGATGGAAGTTTAATGAACCAGCAAGTACTGGGTTAACAGGGGCAAAACAATGGGCAAAACACAAAAACAACTCGGGTATTAAAGCACAGAAGAGAAGTCCAAAGCGGGAAAGCCCAAAAGAAAGACAGGGGGAAACTAAGAATAACTACTGATAATAAAACTACACTGCGCCGTTGCGCAGGACACGACCTGTATATTTCCAGTGATGATCTACTGTTCTACTGTTACATATGAATCTTCCCCGTCTCCCTCTGTTACAGCTTTAGTCTGCTTCGCAGGGCACATTTTTATCCACCAGAGGGCGCCAATATGTATGCAAGACCCCAAAGTCTTTTCACACCTGCTCACCCAACCACGTTTCTTTAAAACTTTATCCCAAAGTGACTTACTGCACATATGAGTTGTGCAGTTTTGTCAGTATGTGGGCCATAGGGACATACACCCATGTTTTTCTTACATGTTTATGACATATGTCATTATCACATTTTATACGTTGATATAGGCTGAAGCTTGGTAATGAAATTAAAATGCAAAGGTCAGGAATATAGAAGAAGCTTTTAACCAAAGTAATTTACAGAGAACCTGCAATCTGGGTCTTCCAAAGTGGTGTGCTGCTAACCACTGCACCACCACACCCAATAGTGATATATATATATATATTATCATATATATAAAATGAGTGGTATACATATATAATAAATATATGCATACACACAGGGTATCTCTTCATATTAAGACTTGTATTTGTATTCTTTCAAGTGTTGAGACAATTATAGGCCTAATCTAACAAGATGCATTAGAATAGCAATTAAGAATAATCTTTTGGGTGTTTCCCGCTATTGAAAAAAACAAGGTAAACCTTTAATATCCCGAATACAACAATTGTGTGTCATATCATTCCCAACAGAAAGGCAGGCCAGCAGATTTCCCAGCAGAAGCGACTTGCAAAATGTTCCTCTCCGATGTTTTGTTGTTTTAGCGAGCATCTGAAGAGGTGGATTTTTGTATATAAAGCTGCATCTGAAATGGAGAAAGACATCAAACCTTCAATCCTGTATGCAGCAAATGTGTTTCTCCCTGTTACTGACTTACTGTACCTATACACAAAAATCAGAACAGTACAATAAAACTGTAAATCTAAATGTCAAGCATCATTTTAACTGGAAAAACTTTTAATAATGTTTTCACTCAAAATTCCACTCACTGCACCTGTAAAACATGAAGCCATGTTTGTTAATGCATGATGACACTCCCCCCCCCCCCCCCCCCCCCCCACACACACACACACACCTTAAAGTCCCAATTTGTATATGTTTAAGTATTCACTTTCATCATGCTTTGCTTCTACATTACCTTCCATTATCCCACTGGACGGCCACTGCATATCTTAGCATGCAGGAACATTAGGACAGTCTTCACTCTGTGTTCTGTTCTCTGCACTAAGGCCAGGACACCTGAATCTGGGTTTCCCAGAATAATAAATGTTGTTCCTGCGACACAGCCAAAATATGGATATCAACAGCGCTCCCAAACATACCGCATTTTATCGACTTCATATAATATTGTAGCATATGAGCTAATGTAGCAATAAGTGTCACGATCTCGCAGGGTCAGATGTATGTTTTTCTTTTGTGCCGTTTGTAAACATAAGACAAATACTCACACATTAATACAAAATGGTAAATGGAGCAAGCATATATATTTACAGGATCAGGGTAAACATAGCTAAAACACTGCCATTTAAACAAAACACATTGACTCTTAATAGTTGACTTAAAATGAAACATTAAAACCAAATTCTGCAGACATGAAACAATGGGACACCCAACATAATGAACACAAGGAAGTACACGGTCATTTACGCATCACTTTGGCTACACACCACAGAAGTACACGGTCATTTACGCATCACTTTGGCTACACGCCACAGAAGTACACGGCCATTTACGCATCACTTTGGCTACACGCCACAGAAGTACACGGCCATTTACGCATCACTTTGGCTACACGCCACAGAAGTACACGGTCATTTACGCATCACTTTGGCTACACGCCACAGAAGTACACGGTCATTTACGCATCACTTTGGCTACACGCCACAGAAGTACACAGTCATTTACGCATCACTTTGGCTACACGCCACAGAAGTACACGGTCATTTACGCATCACTTTGGCTACACGCCACGGAAGTACACGGTCATTTACGCATCACTTTGGCTACACGCCACAGAAGTACACGGTCATTTACGCATCACTTTGGCTACACGCCACAGAAGTTATACAGATTTTGTTGCATTATGCTTATTGCTTAATTTTGTCATCGTTGTTTTTACTCTTTTTTATCATTCGTTTTGGAAGTCGCTTTAGACAAAAACTTCTGCTAAATACCTAAACTATATCGATTAACTTACTCAGATTCTGGGAGATCAGGTACACAGAGTCGTTCTCTCTTTTGTTTGGAACCCGGTCCACAGGGAGGGTGACAAAAACTCCACTCGGTCCACTCATTCCAGCGAGCAGGTTCTGGTCAAACACAGCAGTGCATGTGTTAACCAGATTATGAAGGCTTCTTTGAATGTGGAGATGATGCATATTGACTTTGTAATTGATACTACCTTGAGAGGTATTCAAGTTGATGAAGAATACACTGTTGTTGTGACTTACTTTCGCAACGCCTTTCTGACGTGCTTGAAATATCGTAGCACAGCCTGTGTTCAACAGGGCTCCCAGCACACGAGTGTCCATCAAAGTCCTTGAACAAACAGCTCCTTTCTCGACTTTGTTTTCCAGTTTTTTTAGTACAGCTGATGGGTCTCGGATATGTACCTTTAGTACATGTTCCCCACTGTTCCCACTCCTGCCATTCCCCATCCACTAAAAGACAAGCGTCACATTATTAAAGACATAGTGCACTGCCATATTGTCATTCACAACAAAAATCTATAAAATTGTTTACAGATCATCCAATGTGGTAAACAAAAGAGTCCCCAGAGAAACCAATCAGGTTTTCACAATTCCTTGACAAAGCAGTACCATTTTGTGATTGTGGTCATACAGATCACAGTTTGCTGTGTACATGTAAGGTTTTCACCTGGGCAATGCGTTTGTGTGTTGCAGATTTCAGATGTTCTGCTGTCCCCCACACAAAACTTTCCTCCGTATTTTAGTGCTGGATTATTACAGTTTCGCTCCGCGAATCGTTGGCCGACCCCACAGGTCACTGAACATTCAGAGAGAGGGCCCCATGCTCCCCAGCCACCGTCAACTAGGAAATGGAATTACGATAAGGTCAAGAGCTGTTATAGGTTCTGAATCGTCATGGGTGTGCATAGTTGTGTGAGAAATGTGTGGTGCAAGATCAGGATGGAAATCCCTCTCCACTGTAGTTCAACTGCAGATGTCGTGTTGCACTCACTAGGACACATTCGCAGGAAATCGCAAGGCTGTGTATCAGTGTCAACCCCTTGACAGGAACGCCCAGCTGGCTCAGATGATGGGGCAGGGTTGGTGCAAGTTCTCCTACGTTCCTGTGATGGTGGATTGTCACCCTCCTTCTTACATGTTCCTGAACAGGGATTCCAAGGTCCCCATTCTGACCAGCTGCCATGTGCTGAAGAAAGGCAAAGAAAGGAAGACTTTTGATTTGTTCAGAGGTCAGAGAGGAAGTCTTTAGACAGGAAGCTGTATTAGGAGAGGAAGTAGTAAACTTGCTGAGTCATGTTTTTGTGTTTCAATTTAACCATTTGAAACTAATTTGCACAATGACTGCACATGTCAGTCTTCAGCTACTGCTCTCATGCAGATGACTAAGAAGGGATGACAGAGGCAGGAATGCAAACATTTCTGTTGTAGTCACTAAATTCCTTAAAATACACGTACACTAACCCTCTTAGATTCCCCATTACCACTATACTATATTCTGTAACTGAGTCCTTTCATTTATCCTTAAACTGTTCTAATCATGTGTTCATTATCCTTAAATTGATAACGTAACAATAGTATGTCCTTTTAAAAAATCCCGTAAACATTAAAACATTTTGTATCACAACGTACTAGGGCAGATGTCTCCTGTTGAACAAGGTTTAAGGTCTTGCCCTGGGCCGTCACAGCCTCCTCCACATTTGGGCGGTGGGTTGGCGCATAGCCTCTCTCTACTGGACACTCCATCCGCACAGGACACGGAGCAAGGCTTCCATGGTCCCCATTCTCCCCATCCACCTTGCTCTGCGAAATGAAAACGATAGATTTAACCGACCAGACTTGCTCACCCTTTTGTTTGGTTTGATTTTTTTAATTATTATTTCAAATGTCCCAGAGCAGCAAGTGCACCAGGCTTTTTAACCTTGAAAAGAGTGTCATGAGCCATTTGATTTTTACCAGGGCAGCAGTCTATATCTTCACAAATAGTTGTTTGCAGAATCCCAAGCTTTTCTGGGTCCCTGCACTCTCCAATCCCATCACATCTCCGTCGCCTTTGCTTGACACCTTTTAGACAAGACACGGAGCAAGGACCCCAGGATGACCAGGCTGACCATGAGGCTTGGCTGGAGATGTCAGAATGAGCAGCTGTGAGCATGAGGGAGATATACGACACTGAAGCAAATCCACGAGTGTGGTGACATTTCCTTGACTTACCGACAGGACATGCATTTACCACTTTCTTTTCTGAAGCCATAGTTCGAGTTGAAACAGCAATGGCCTTGTGTCACGTTCCCTATGAGCTCATTGCAGGTCCCTGTGTTCATGTCAAACTTAGAGTAACATGGCACAAGCTGTGAACCTAAACCAAAAGACACTGAATAGTCACTCTAATGCCTCTTCATAAAATGAATAAAAACAAAAAACAAAAACAAAATCAAGGAACAGTTTTGAGGCTAGAACCAGAAAGACACTGCATAGTCACTCTAATGCCTCTTCATAAAATGAATAAAAAGAAAAAAGAAAAAAAATCAAGGAACAGTTTTGAGACTAGTGTCAGTGTTGAGCAATGTTGAATTCCACAGACTACAGACTTAATTAATTAATTGTACCATGTTTTTGATGTGTTTGATGAAAGCAATCAGAGGTTAACAAAAAGTATTGTAAACTGTAAGCATACATTTTCTCATTTATACTGCCAGTATGAGTAAAGATCATATTGTAAGGCAATGATCTTTACTTTCTCATGTTAGATTTTGCTCCAGGATATAAGATAGTCACTTACCTGTTACTTGAGGCAGCAAGAGCAGAATGTATTGTATGCCAAAAACGAGCAACATTATGTTAACCATATGATCATGATCATGTGTTGACTGTATTTTTAGACCCAATATCACCTTTCAGTAGTGTTGGTCCTGACAGTTCCTATTTATTTTCAACTCTTCAGTTCAACTATTCCAGTTCACAGTTTTGTTGCCAAAGAATGTTTGACCATTTACTGGAAGACCAGACAACCTTTTATCAACTGTTTATCTAGGTAAGACAAACAGCAGGCAGCCCTTTGACCCACTGATGTTGGCAGATCTGTGGCCAATAGCCTGTACCATAAGGGGCTGGGGGGGGGGGGGGGGGGGTTCTTTTGACAAATTACTCCATTGATTACTGTATCAATATGTCAGTTCAACTCATGAAACAGACTCAACCCATTTAATCCCAAATCTTTCCAAGACATGAAAACATCCAAATCACGTGTCATTAATAAGCTTTTGAAATAATCAATCAAAAAGTAGGTGAAAAAGTGTGTTTCATGGGTGGGGTCACTAATGTGACCGGTAGGATAATGTGTTAATGATATAATGTGAGTTAACATATTTACCGGTGGGAAACTCGAGCTATAGAGTGTCATTCCATTTTCAGAATATATGTATTTTCTGGCACCCGTTAGATGGCAGCAGAGAATCGCGGGCTCTAACAGCATAGAAGTAAACGAAGTCACTTTTCACTTCCAGGTGACGTTGTTATTTACACCGGAAGTGTTCTTACTGTCGGTGAAGACTTCGCGGAGCAGCGGGCTTCAAGACCAGAAGTTCAGGATGGCTTCACGGCTTACTCGGATTTGGCCTTCGTTGTCTCGAATGCGCTTTAGCCCCGTGTACGGTGCTCGTTTTGTGTCCCAATCGACACCATCGAGTGCTGCAGGCGCTACCGCTGTCACGGATCTGCAGCCCTCTCATGCCAAGGAAAGTCATGGACACGCAGAGGTCAGCCCGTTTGAGAAGGTGAGTTGGTTCCATATTTCTCCTTGAATGGCTCAAAACAGGGATGTAAACGTTGCTTGCTATTATTGTTACATTGTCACCAAACCTGTCCTTGAAATGGTTAGATATCTGTTAAGTTAGTTCGCTTGCAATGTAGTGTCAGGCCGTTTGAAAGAGTGTGGTTTACCCTTATGTCTTAGCCTAGTAGTGGGCTATGAAACCACAATTTGCAATGCTAAACACGTTGGCTTGCTAACTCGTTTATCAGTGTAAAGGTAACGTTAAAGATGACGTCCAAGCCCTTGAACTTGGGCACTGGAATTATTTCCAAAGAATTGAAATGTCATTAGTGGACGTCCTATATTACTAATGCTAGCTGTTCACAGTTGTTTACACCGGCATGCCCGGGTTGCTACCAGGTGTAAGTTTACGGTATCCTCTGCCCTGACAGTAGCGATAGTACAGTTCTAACAGCTAATGATCATATCTTTTGTGGAAAAAATTGCAAGTATCAGGGGCAGGAATGATTAGCCCTAGTGTGGAATTGTGGGTATCGACACCTTTCGAGATCTCTAAACAGGAACAACCACAAACCTTCAGTAGAAACTCGGATGAACGATGGTAACGAATGATGGCCGTGGTAATTTTTTTTTACATAAGTGGACACTCATACCGTTCACAGAAAAGCATGGAAATGTAGCGGTTTAGTTACTCAATGCTTCTTCTGAACATTTTCAAAGTCATAAACTGCCGGAGGAAACTAGACCTGTGTAGACGCAAGGAATTGTAGAAGTAATTTAGGTACACGGAGACCTACATCTGAAACGCTTCGATATTAACCAGCGTAGGATATATTGAATGAACCTTACGTATATTGATGAGTTTGTTGTGCAGCCATCAGTAGGATATGTTGTGTTGGTTTAATCTGAAAGGCATTTACATACAGTTTGTCTTTGTAGAATCCAGAATACCATGGATTCTCAACTGATGCCACTGCAGATGCATGGAACATGAGGCTGGCATTCTTTTTCGGCATTTCTATTGCTATTGTCCTGGGTGGTACCTTTCTCCACTACCTACCTGACCATGGGTAAGTGTTAACATAAATGTCAACGAGATTCACTCCTCTTCAAAACTTTCATGAGCAGAAATATGCCATTCCAAACTTGAACTTGAACTTTTCATGTATGGAGTTTGAATAAACTTCACGTAATGTATGTTACGTACACCTACAATGTTCAGAAATTTGCAGTGACGATGACAGTCTTTGTTATAATTTCTAATCATGAATCATATTACTCCTGAAAGCTATTCATAGTATTACTCAAGTAGTGATTTATGTATCATAACGAACACATGAAATCATTAAGATGGTTTAGATGGTCTGGGTGGTTGTTCAGTGTCAGATGACGGTGCTATTGACCTTAGTCTTATCTTTGTATTTACCCTGCAGGCAGTCCCTTGCCACACTAATGTTGCAGGGTTTGTGAGAACTACTGTCTCCTCCAATACATGCATTATTAGACAGGGCCAGCGTGCATTATGCCTGGGACAACATTATTTCAAATTACTAACAGACTCTAAGTTAGAACAATCACAGCTCTACAGTTCATGAGTTAGAATCTGGAATGTTCTAATAATGTTCTCACCTCTTTTACATTTTGATTTAGCATTAGGCTTATACTTGGAACAATAACAGATCAAACTTACTCCAGGTTCTATTTCCTATAGCTGATAATAGTTGATGTGTTCATTTATAGTTTTTATTGTGGGTAAAACCTCTGTTTTCCATTGCTACTATTCATTGAGGACTTACAGATATTGATCAGTCATCTGCCACTTTAATTATACATTATAAGAATTCTACGCTTGGCAGTGTTTTGTGTGCAAGCATGTTTGTATGTGTGTGGACCTGTGAACAGGTATTCTGGTATATCTGGGTGTTAATCTGTAGTTTGACTTTGAGTCTGGGATGAGTAGTGAGGTTTTAGTTTGTTCTCTATTTATACTTCACCTCTCAAGCCCATAATTGGTACCAAGATGTAACCTACATGAACAAGAGATACCAGAATTAACCAGCTGTAAAACGGGCCGTGGTCCTTAATGGAACTGCAGACCTGCCAACCTGCACGCATTTTGTGTACCAACCAAGCAATTCTTGGTCAAAATACGCAGGTACAAAATGCCAGCTGAAACTACGCAAAAAAATGAATCAATACAAACCTATACCGTACATGCTACGACCTTGTGCTTGTGGTTCTGTAACCCTCCCCGACCCGAAATAGTACTCTCACTCACTCAACAGCCACTGATACTACTACACTGTTACTAGATTATTGTTTTTTTTCTTTACTGAAACTACTGAAAAGGCATGCAAAAACCCTGCCAATACCAACAACAACTGATAGAATGCTTGCTAGCATGTTAACCATATCTTATGGCGATATAGTAAGTGATTCAGTGTGTGAAAGCTCTTTTTACATTTTCACGGGATGGTCCAAGCCGGACCAAAAAACTGCATAGTGCATAGCATATGCGACTAGTTGGAACAACTGGGGTGTTTATCTGTCCTCCACATGACCAAATACCATGAAAAGTTGCATATTAAAACATGCTTCAAAGAAGTCTTGTTTTCTTCATCTTCACCAGGATGAGACAGTGGGCCAGGAGGGAAGCTGAGAAACAGATCAAAAAGAGGGAAGCCGGGGGGTTGCCCATCATGTCTGAGAACTACTACGACCCCAGCAAGATCGTTCTTCCATCTGCAGGGGAAGAGTAAATTGTACATTTCCAGTTTCTGTGTTAGTTAATGTGTTTATTTGCTCTCAACTGTAAAAATATGACAGTAGTATACTACTGTAATAAATTAATCTGTTATTCTCTCTGTCGTGTGTGTGTTCAGTCATTTTCTGTTATGTAATCTCAGATATCTTGAACTTCTATGAGAAGGCCGTTCAAAAGACGGTTTGAGGTTACTAATAGGCCTTGATGTTGAGAAGGAAATGTTTGTTTTTATTTTGAAAAAGATGATGTATGATTCCTACTGAACAGATATCCCATATACCTGTATAGGTTGGTTCTATAATGATATAGCATGGGGTTAAAGTGCAAAAAACAAACTTACAAAGAAAGCTGTGGTGTCAGTTTCGGGACAAAGTAGCAGGTGCATGTCCGAAAATTTTCTATGACGTTCTAGAGTCTAGACAATTCTAGAAAATGTCACCTAATCCAGCTTTAGGCTACTGTGTGTGTGAACTGTTATATGAACTTATTAAGAGATTTGGAGACGGCGTCATTCAAAAGATCAGCATGCAAACAAAACAAAAATAGCAAACAGCAAATGTTTAAAATGTGTACAGCAGTCCAAATTCAAAATTATGGATAGTTGTCTCCCTCCGCCCCCTCCCCAGTGAAGCTCACGCGGGTTGCCAGGTTGAGGATACGGAACCTTGCACATTGTTAAACGCAAACAACGACGAGTACACTACATTGATCAATTCATGTATACGTTTGCAAATTATAAATCAGATAAAAAAAAAATGTAAATAACTTTTGTCAATGTTAGCTTGATTCATGTCTGGCTATGTATGGTAACCAAAGCTGAGCCTGTTACCCGAAAACAAAATTACATGCTCTGGAATTTGATTTGCTACTCTCCAGGCCCCGATAACACATTGCTCAATTTAACAAATAACGTATTAACATTTACTTTGGAGTAGTACCTACAGCCAGTGACGGCTGGTCAGGTGCTGGTGATACAAGAGGCAGAGGGTGGAGAGGATGAGCTAGAGGAAGAATGGCAGAGCGGGAAAGAGAGAGTGTAGGTCCTAGTGGTACAAGAGGCAGAGGATGGAGAGGAAAAGCATCTACCCAGCAATCTTATGCTAACAAAATTTGACTACATCCATTGATTCAGTCACAAAATTGAAGGAACTCTCATAAAACGGTTATATGGTTTCTTTTTGATAAGATAGGTAAATAGCTAGTAGCTAGGGATGGGCATGAGTAACGTTACTTGGTGTCAGTATTTGCTCAACTAAGAGTAATCACATTCATAAACTGAGTTAATGTAGAGTCAAACTTGCAGTTTCTGTCGTTTCCATCTGTCACACTGGTTATTACAGAGGTTGTATACAGCCATGGCTGTCCTCTCCTCTAGTGTGACTAGCAGTGTAACTATATGTATATGCTTACCTGTTTTGGTGAAGATTAGTCAACTCAGAAGCCATTTTTGAATCCTTCTGGGCTCAGGCTATCTTTCAAATGTACATCCCAATATTTACCCATGTTTCACTACGTCTCTGGTACTTTTTTAGAAAGATGCTGAGGCTTTTTAGGTTGAGTTAAAAATCTGAGATTATTATCTCTGTTGATCCAGTTTGTTTGCTTGCTTCCATGGCTGCAGCACACTGTTTGCATGCCCATTTTTCATAGCTGGCAACCCAGGGTGTCAAAATGGTACTGGGAAATGGGCACTGGGTGGGATCACACAGGCCAAAACACAAACAGAAGTTTGCTCCAGAATGGAAATTTGAAAGGAGAGCATACTGGCTGTAACATTGTTGTCGGAGAAGCCACTATTTCAATTTAGTGTGTCATCTCTGATTACATATGTCATTTTATGATTTAGTACATTAAATATATTACATATTTTTCCTTTAATAAAACATTTCTGCTCTGCTCTGCTTTGCTGATTAGCTTCACTTTGTTTCGAATATTGGTTTAACTTGTTGTCCTCTTCATGACACAAGAATCCAATTGGTCAAACTCTATTTGAGTAGGCGGGCACTAACACCGTGGCAGACGAATGGGCGCGGTATTGGGGTCGGACAGGAAAAGAAGAAAAAAGCGAGGACAGCGGAACCAAAAACGGTATCTCAATACATTGTAATTTTGTTTCGACTTGTCTATCAGATAGCTAACTTATAAGCTTTAGTAACATTATCAAAGCTTCATGAGTATGTTACTATAATCGAATACAAACTAATTAGGATGTTAATCAAATATGCGTGGTCTTTAAGTTTTCAACTGAAAAGCTAACGTTAACATTTGTTCGTTCTACTGGCACAGCTATCCAGCTAGTTAGCAACATCTGAAACAGGCTAACGTGACATTATGAGGCTGATTCCTCAGACTTCCCTTGGTCGGAATCAGAAGCCAGACAACTCTGCGGTTAGCTAATTAGTCTATGCTATCCTGATGTTGCAGCAAAGCAAAAAAAAGTTACAAACACAGTTAATGTACTGATACTCAACTTAAAAAACATAGCAGATTATGTATTTTGTCACTCCAAAGGCGCTATTGTGCAAGCTTACGTGATCTTAGCTGTCGATTGCTACCAAGCAAACAGTACTTTCGTGTGCTAGCCAGCTAATGTTATTACTATGAGGCGTATAACGTAATTAAAGGTAACACATTTATTCCAGGATATAAGATAATGTTTTGCTAGCGAATAATTAGATGGCGTCAAATACCCATCCCTAACCATCGAAAGCAAAACAGATGGCAAGTAGTAGATAGCGTAAGCTAGATAGCCAACTTTATTTAACTAACCTTAATTCTAGGATAAGGCCTAACATAATGTTTGATTAGCCCAAGTAGTTACATAAAACTTAATGAAAGGCAAGGTACCAGAGCCCTATTAGAAATTCTTTAAAGGTACCTTAGATGGCTAATTCAGTAACTTTGGCTAGCTGCCTTACTGTTACTTCGTAGTCCTGTTCATAGACATATATACCTGTATATATGTATATGGTCCTGTTCACAGCGAGGATGGCAAACGGAAATTCTTCTGGAGGAGCAGCCAAAGCAGTCCTCACCTGTTTCATTAAGGAAACGTTTACGCTGACAAAAACAAGTAATTAGACTTGTTGAGTTTTACCCCCGTCTTTTTTGAGTGACAAATGGAACCACTGATACAAATACAAATTATCTGATCTCTCATTAAGTGCCCTTATGTTACCACTCTCCACTTTCTTAATAACACAGTGAGGAGTTCAGTGTAAGCACCTAATTAGATGCTTGTTCTGTGTAGAAGAGAAGTAAGTCTGTTCAGGTTGGCCATCAGACAGTAAAGAAGATACATGAAGTTACATGTGCTTGCACAAAACCTGCAATATACCATATCTTCCTTCAAATTATTACTTAATATCCTTAGTAGTCTTGGGGATGCTTGCTGTTGGTTAGGATACATAATCTAATGTATGTTTTCTTACATTAAGATAGCCTTGCAGAACAGCACAAGCAGATGTGACATATTTGGCAGACAGCATGGTGTGCTGTGCCACAGGTTTTATGTAGCTCACTTGGTTGGACAAGGTGCTAACAACACCATGGGTTTGATCAGGGGTCTCAAACTCAAATTACCCGGGGGCTGATCTTTGGGGGGCCAGATTTTTGGATCTGTTGGCTTGCCATGGCAAAGTTACCATGTGTGATCAGTGGTACAATGGTTAGTGTTTTTTGAATAACAAGTAGCTGACCTGAGTTTCAATTCCTGGGCAATGCAAGATGCTCTTTGGATTCAAAAATCAGAATCATTTTATAAAATAAATGTATTTAGAATAAATATATTTCAAGTGTATAGTTTCATTTATCTGTCAAAATACAGCAGCTTTCCACCTATAGTGATCTAAAATTAATTGTTTACTGATATGCTGATCATTGATGGTGCACCGTCTGTTGTTATTCCTCGTATCGACTTCAATGACAGACCAGCATGCTCCATTGCGTCACACAGTTGCTCAAATACATCCTTAGCTGTGGTACGACCTTGCATTGTTTTTACACAAAGTAATTCCTCTGTCACTTCAAACTGGTTGTTAACGCCGCGGAAACTTAAAACTTTTGCCTTTGACGCGCAGCTAGATTTATTTTCTGATAAAGACCGCCGGACTATACATTATCTCGCTTATTATTCGGTTACTGGTCAAAACGATAGAAGACATTCCTCCAAAATACCTATTTTTAATGACTTTGTTGCCATTTCGTGACTTCTACTAAGAAAAAATTGTTCTTCACGCAGATAGATCTTTAAAGTTCCAGGTGTTGCGTAGCAACCCATTATTTGTTGACTTAAATTAAGTTTCCATTACGTTAAATGACTGGATTACTTGCAGAATGATATGAAAGATGTGAATTAGAAGCACAAAACTCGTTGCCAGTGGCAACGGTAAACGTTGGTATGGCCCATTCAAATCAATGGAACCTTTTCCAAAATTCTGAGGAGCCGGCGGGCCGGATGAAATCGTTTGGCGGGCCGGATCTGGCCTGCGGACCGGGAGTTTAAGACCCCTGGGTTTGATACTCAAGGAGTACACTGACTTTTAAAAACATTAGGGGTGCAAACTTTTCCCCTTTTGGTGAAAGTTTTTACCTCAACAGGGTATCCACATTAATCGTTTAGATCTTCTGCAGGTATGCATAATACCTCAACCTGTGGCAGGCATAGGTGGACTCGGCATATCATTTACTTTATAACTTTAAATACAAAATATTGGCCAAAGACCAGCCAATAAAGCAGGGGTTTATTTTTCTGTACTGACACTAGGCTGGCCCAATCACATCTCTTACTAGCAGGCATGTGACGGGGAAGGGGAGAAGGGACAAAGAGAGCAGGACAGGGCCGAGGGACGAGAGTGAGCAGGAAGAGAGTGTGGTTGAAGCGGTATGCATGGAGTAGCTTCATGGTTAACAGGGACTCAAAGGGAGGTAGTGTGTTCCATGCCATGAAGAGTAATTCAATACAATTAATTTAGAATTGTCGATAATAATAAGATAACATAATCGTAACACTATCATACAGTGAGACTGTCACCTACTGCTGGTGGTAAGCTATTTATCATGTTTTTGTAACTAGCATAGGTCCCTAGTGCAGTCACAAATTAGGCTGACTATTCTAGTTGGCTAAGCCCACGTTACTGTGAGTGACCTAGGTCCATCTCATATCATCATGATATTAAAATTATTATGTTTTATTATTATTATGGTAAGGTTCCCTTGATAAAGATTTGCGAAAAGGCTTTATGATACAGACTTATAGACATGATACAACTTGCCCATGACAAAAGTGTTTGATGAACATCTTTAAATCATCTTGGCTGGCAAGCTAAAGCTAGGCTAATCATGCGTTCAGGCAGCTAGGAATTGGGAAAGTTCCCATATTGGTACGTCCCTCTTCCAAATTGAGAGCATTCCAAAAAAGATAAAGGCCTATGTTAATTCCCGGGAATTCTCCCTTTAATGTTTGTAGTAATTGTGACAGTCATGTTCTTGTTCAAGTCCTTGTTAGATAAAATAATATTTTACCTAAACACAGTTAGCCAGAAACAGCGGAGCAGTTACTGAAGAATAGAGATAATAAACAGTTGATTTGAAAGGTTTGCCAGTAGTCCATCCTGGGGTACTCACCACCTTAAAAAACACCATGTTAATGTTATGTCACTTTTATTTTATTTGTTTATTTTGTAGATGGCTGCCATTCGGAAGAAGCTAGTCATTGTTGGCGATGGTGCATGTGGGAAGACCTGTTTGCTCATAGTTTTCAGCAAGGACCAGTTTCCTGAAGTGTATGTCCCCACTGTATTTGAGAACTATGTTGCTGACATCGAAGTTGACGGAAAACAGGTGAGCATGTATAACCTTTCAGATGTTGTCTTCTTCTGATTTTGCGTCACACTTGTACTAAGAGAGCCCATATCACTGCTCAAAAGGACTTCCTAATTCAAGGATTAGGGCGAATTAGCAAAAGAAAGCTGGGAGGAACATTTGCTTTGTGTATCTGGAGGTATAACACAAATGAGGCTCGTTGCACCACAGACTTTCTTGAAACTCCCTGTGGTTTGCGTTTGTTGGTATTGATATAGTATATAGATATAGTGTGAAGTGTATTGGATGTCCTCTCACAACCTTCTCTGGTGATGATAGGTGGAGCTGGCTCTCTGGGATACAGCAGGTCAGGAGGACTACGACAGACTGCGGCCCCTGTCTTATCCCGACACTGACGTCATACTCATGTGCTTCTCCATAGACAGCCCAGACAGTTTGGGTACGACATCTCTGCATCTCAGACAGCACCTTATTGACAAAAGATGATGAATTCTATTTCATCTATAATAGGCCATTTAATCTCAAATATATTGATGTATACTCCTTGAAGCAGAGAATGGCCACACTTATATTCAGCAGTTTCTCCCTAAAGAGACTATTTGCAACAATTTGTTCCTACTAGCTGTTCAGGTTATGCACTATGTAGTTCTGTGATGGAGCATCCAGTAAAGATGTAAGAAAAGCTTTCACAGCACGACATTGCCAACAAAATCACCGAAAGATGCCAGTTAGCATGTTAGCAAGATTTTATTAGTGCCAGCTGTAGATAGTGTTTGCAAGGTTTATACATGCTATTTAGGTAGGCGCCTTGCTAGTTTTAGAACAAAACTCCATATCGCTTCTTTGATTACCTACAGAAAACATTCCAGAGAAGTGGACTCCGGAGGTCAAACACTTCTGTCCGAACGTTCCCATCATTTTGGTGGGCAACAAGAAGGATCTGCGCAATGATGAGCACACACGCAGGGAACTAGCAAAGATGAAACAGGTAACCTAGCGACAACCACACTAGCAAAGATGAAACAGGTATGTTTGAGCAAGACCTAGTGACAACCACACTAGTGAAGTCCCTCTGAAATCCAAAGGTGTGTCCAACTCAGGGTGTTGGTTTTGGAACACTAACTCCACTATCCATATGATGGAAGTGTTGCATTTATTTGTTAGCTGCTAGGTTAAAAAATACCCAGAAATCCCTTGTAAACAAGATGAAATTATCTTATTCTCATCAAATTCATGGTAATTTTGTAAATCTATGTTAGTAGCTACAGACTAGACCTGTGATATGCATGTTTGTCATGATTCTGTCAAGCTGTATTTAAAGACGACCTCTTGTGCTCATTTTCAATGTTGTTTTCAAAGATTTACATAGTCCAACTCAGGGAGAACCATATTTGTAACTGAATACTTACAAGGGTGATCGGAGAGCGCAGACCTCCAACACACTTGCAGTGATGTACTAAACTGAAAAATAAGTCATTGATCAACCACGTGATTCAGATATGCTCCAAAATGTGCTACACCTGTCCACCAAGTTTCATGAAAATCGGCCTGATAGTTTTTGTGTTTATTCTGTTGATAAACAGACAAACAAACCAAATGGAGGTAAAGATGCAGTTTGCAATTCTGGCGAAGGGTTATTGATATTTGAGCTCAACAGCCAATCAAGTTACAACCCTCCCTTCTGTGCACCTAAAGCGACGTTGATTGGCTATAATTGTTTATGGTTCGGTCCATGTTTGATTCCCATATACGGAACCAGGGGGGTATTCGTCGTACGTGGTTTAGTGACAAACCTGGATAAGTTAAGTGGTAAACCTCCTAATAAAATAACCCCCATTGGTTCATTCTCCTAGCAAAACAACGTCAGGGGGCTCTTCTATTAGGAGGTTTACCACTTACTCTGAGTTAACTTATCCAGGTTTGTCACTAAACCACGTATGACGAATACCCCCCAGGACTGTGTACGAACACCACATTTATTTTTGTGAGGCAACACCCTGAATGGAGAGTTAAATGACCATGCGGAGCAATTCTCTTAATTTGACAAAAAGGGTACTGGATTAGAATGGCGGACTGTACCTTTTAATAGCCAGATAAAATGGGTCGTTGTCTTATGCCATTCATGCATTTACTGAACTGTTGTTTCTCCGGTTTATTAACAGGAACCTGTTAAACAAGAGGAGGCTCGGGACATGGCCCTTCGCATCAGTGCGTTTGGCTACCTGGAGTGCTCAGCGAAGACAAAGGACGGTGTCAGGGATGTGTTTGAATTGGCTACAAGGGCAGCACTGCAAGCCAAGAAGCGCAGCAAAAAGAGCGCCTGCCTCTTGTTATAGAGGGTGAGAGAAGGTTGGGGAAGGGAGGGAGGGGGATGTAAGCCAAGCCAACCAAGGAAAATGAGGAGTTATTATTATGAAGGGGGGAGCGACGCAAACCCCTGCTGTGTAAGGCTCAGGGGACGGAGATGTGAAATCAGGCCAAAGGACCGAGTGAAGTAAAAAGGGACTTAGCTTTCTCAAGGTCAATGCGCTGTCTTTTGTAAGGCGATTTTTGTAAAATGAAAAAGTTAAATTTTGGTCCTATGTTACACAAAAAAAGTTCCGTGATGGCACACTATACTACACTTGCATCTGAATATGATGGTGCTCCTCACTGGCCATCATCTGTGGGACCAGATGATGGATTTCCTCTCTTTCTTTATTTTTGGGGACGTATGATGATTCTAGAACCCCAGCGCTTGTTCTGAATACAGAACCTGGTTCTAATTTGGAGCTTTGAGAAGTGTTGTTGGAGGCAGGAGAGTGGGAAATAATACCATCAGACAAAGACGTTCCCTGTATATCTGGGTACCCTCCTAGGGACACTGTGTCCCTCTGTCCATCTTGACTGGACCGGCAGTTTCTGCCCTGTTAACTAGCCTGACATTGTGCATAATACAACCTCCAACTTGTCATTCAGTGATGCCACTGGTTGAATCTATTGAACAAGCAATTTTGGTTTATTTAAAAAAAAAAAAAAAATAGCCATTGCCTTAAAAAATGTAAATGCATACTACATTAATGATACTAATGCAGTCTTTTGTGTGTGAATGTTTTATACTCTTGTCAACGCCATGCTTAAAAAAATGGATTGAACAGATCTAAGACTACTTGAGTCTGTACTTGGACTGTCCAGATGTCTGGATTAGGGAACAGTTGTATACCTTTATATTAGATGGTTTTGGAAAGAAAAAAGTGTATTTCTCTGCTACAGTTTTTATTGACGTAGGGCCTACTGTAATGTTACTGAGCGTTTCCCCCAGGGGAAAGCCCTCCGTTACCCCATGTACCTTTTTAATACTATTGACATGTACTCAACCTGTGTTGTCTCTCTCTCTCTTTTTTAACAATGTGTGATATTCTACTGGCCTTTACGTTCAATTATATACATTATTAGCCAAACCTTCGCAGAACCAGAGTTTGGAAGGAACATGAACCCAAGAAACCAACTAAATGCCTTGTTATTAATTTACAAGAACTGTGGTTTGAAAGAGAACTAAACCGATGTTACAACAACAATGTTTTGTAGACTGACAAAGTTCCTGGTTCTTTAAGAAAATAAATTGTTACAGGATGACTCTAATTATTGTTGTGTTGTTATTTACAAGTCTCTTATAACAGGTTACAGTCAGTTTAATATTAACTGTCTGAGCAATGCATCACTAAACTATAGGATCCAAGTAAGACTGATACCAAGTTAACACACAAATTAATTAATTAAATTTAAACACATTCAAATATTTAACCTGGTGTGAATTGCTTTTATTGTTTTTGAGGCACAATATTTACTGCTCCACATGCCAAACTGTACAAGAGACGTACTATTTCAATCCACACCCCTCTCCCAACATGAACATGCAAGTGGGCACAAATAAGATGCGTGAGACCCCCAGCTATGAGTTGGGCATCTCGCTGCAGTGTTTTTATGGCATACAAAGTACAATTAGAACAATTAAAATGATTAGTACAATTAAAAATCCATATCCGTAAGCAGAAACTGGTAGGCACAATAGCCTGATTAGCCCACCAAGAGAGACACATTCCAGTTCAAATGAGGTTGGAAGTATCTTTAAAGATAGTGAGAAATCCTAATGTGGAGTCAGGTCTTCATTTCACAAGCTCTTATGCAATCCAGCAACAAACTCGTGGTAGTAGGGCTCTGTAAGACAATCAGAAGCCAACATAAAGAAATTACTCTTGCTAATGCAACTGGAAGTGGAATCTCTTCCTAATTCTGTTTAATGAGTTGCTTGTCTTGTCCATTTAGAGCAGATGTTTGCATGTGTATGTGACAAGAACTACATCCAATCCTGTGCATTAAAATAGTGCATTTTCATTAAAAGAAAAAGAAAAAACGTATATATATATATTAGACACAAACCTGTATCTGGCTGTATGACGGAGTGTCTGATGAGAAAGTCAAGTACCACCAAGGCACAGTTTGGCTTGAATTCTTCAGTGACCAGAAGCTCTTTAACCTGTGTGTAACATAGTAACACAGTAATGGACAGTAAAGTCATGTAAACAACCCCAAAAAAACATGGACACCATCTGCTGCCTTACCTTTTCTATGGGGTAGAAGTAGAAGTTTTGCACTTCCCCGTCCCCAATCCGAGGCTTGAAGTCAAGAGGTAGCTCCAGGTCAAACACAAACTGGCCCTCTGGAAACACACCTTCCTCGTCCTCATAGGTATAGCTGGAGTAGATTCACAGTACTGAGTCTTAAGATGTTGAGCATGTATTCGTTCACACTCAAGTCAGTATGTGTATATGCTGTATGCAGAGCAAAATAAACTGAAATGGTTTACTGTGAATCCTTTTCATTGTTTCCTAAATGACAATACAATTACAGTAGGAATAGCACTTAGGTTCAAGGAATTCGTTTTCATTTCTGACATGTTTGCTGACCTCACAGTGCCAACAGGACGTGCTTTCTCTGCAATGCATGCTGGGATGCAAGCCTCCTCCTCACACTCCTTCACCATCGTTTGTTTGACTCCACAGCTGGCAGCCAATCCCCCAGCCGCCTGGAAAAGAGATACTGTACGTCATCACATCACAAATATAATCAACCCCAAGCTAACGTAGGCAGTCAATTCATTTACCAGGTTATCCAGTTTCCCTGGATACGTCTGCTTTGTTGCTGAACGGTGGCCCAACCACATGCAGAGTCTACCGCTGTCATCCCAACTGTATCCATTGAGGTGAACCCCATAGCGTTTCACTCCAAACAAACCTATCAAAGATCAAAGGAAGAGACAAAAGTTGATGCAAGACTGTGTTGTGTTTTTTGTAGCTGTACTGTGAAGTGGTACTGCAATGCTTGGATGATGAAGACAATCAAGAATGGGTTAAAAACTCCCTCCCAAATATGTTGTGTGTGGACCTAAAGCACAGGAACTCACTTGTGGCTGATCTTTCCATGCACATCAGAGGAGTGTCACAGAATCTTGGCATGACAGCATATTTCTTTTATGAGAGAGAAACAAATAAACAAACACAAAAAACATTACATTTTGACAGAGGTTTGTTTGTCTCTTATTCGCCTGATCCATGGCCTTGCACCACTTCTCACCTCGTTCCTCCAGCCTTTCAGGCATGTAAGTGACTCATCTTTCCTCAGCTCCTGCAAAACCTGGTCCACGGCCTCTGACCTCTTCGCATAGGAGTCGAGACAGCGGTTAACAGACATAGCGCCACCATGAGAAGTAAACACATCGGGAAAACGGCTCAAGATGGAAGCTATCTTCGGTTGCAGCCATCCAACTTGTTCCCCTTCCACTTCAAATCGTATACAACTGTGCAGAGTTGATCCTGCAGATCAACGAATTTAAGGCGGCTATGTATAAACAGCTGTGAATCGGTGAATGGGCAAAGTATTTGTTGTATTGGCTAATAAGGTGTATTAGCATTAGCGTTACTCAAATAACACACAATTATACAGCCAATTGCAAACGAAAACAATATTGTATTTAAAACTCGCGAAATATTAGCCATTTAATAACACCTTCCCCAACCTGGCAAGTAAAAGTTGTTCATTCGGCGAAGCAGTTGGAGCATTTTCTCCGACCAAGTTGGCAATGACGCTGTCATTTTGAGGTAGTGTACTGAACTGATTCCAGGTGAACCTAAGACATACGATCACATGCTGTGCTATTCGTAATCTTTCGTATTCGTGTTAACTCGCACTGTAAATATACATGCGAGTGTTAACTATTGTATATATTCAGCCATGTAGACTCCATGTTTTCTGTCGTGCTCTTCCTGAAAGTAGATTGGTTAATGCGAAGCAAGCCATGAAGTACTTGTACCACTGGGAGGCAATAGTGAGCTGTTGTTATTGCACAGAAATTGCACAAGTTTTTAAAGAAGAACATTTGATTTGTTCTCAGTGAAATGTGCAAGGGTGTGTCATTTGCTGGTTTGGCTCCGACCAGTCATTTCGTAACATCAGCTTTGGACATTTAAACAGTGCTAGGGACTAATGCAAGTGTAAAATTCCCCTTTCGTACATGAGCAACACATAACTGCATAGACATGAATAGAAGAACTTACAGAGTGAATTCACATACACACCTGTGTCAATGACTAAAATATAGCTCTAAAAAAAAAAACGTGAGCGGAAAAACTGTTCCTCAACATATTCAGCATTAAAGTAATGCAACAGGTGATGCCTGATGTTGGTAAAACTAATGGAATACACAAGATGAATAAAGCACTGGCAAGCAAAATAACACACAAACACACTCACACATTCTCCTACAGTTACTGGACTTGTGTAAGGCAACTCTGCAAGTTAATACTACCAAGTTCAGAAGTGGCTGCCTGATTAGATTCCGGTCAAATTTTGTTTTTAAAGTGAACCCATAATCTGACATGGTACCTGAGGAACTATGATCTACGTTCATAATAAAATAAGTGCCTTCCTGTGTTTTTCCTAATAATGCACACAGGCAAATGTGTAGAATATGTTAAATCTGCGACAAAAACTACATTATAGCAATCATTACAGCAACGAGAACAACAGCTGACAAGTAATTTCTTATAGCTCACATTTATAAAAAAAAAAATGCCATGAGTCTCTCTCTGGGATATCAGCCAGTCAGGAGACTGACTGATATCCCAGAGAGAGACTCATGGCAATTGCTCACAGCAATTAGATTATATTTTGGAAACCATCTTGCTTGGATAAACTGATAACTGATTTGTAATTATAAATACTATAAATACTTCAAATATGTTTTATGTATTAATATTTGAATATGCATGGTCTAGGCTTATATACAGAACACATTTTCCGCCATAGGATTCCTGAGGGTGATTGACTGTACTTATCACCATTAGAGCACTGTCAGAAAAGGCAAGCACAAATATTTTTTCCAACTATAAAAACACATGAAATTATACTTTCTTTTATTCATATTTATTCTTTGACGTTCTCCCTTTTGTATAAAAAAACTATCTTTGTATATGTGCGCAGATGTCTGCACTGTGGTTGTGATCCAGTGTCCACTGAGGGTATTTTATCTTATATTATTTTATGTTGGCTTTGAACAGGACGTTTTACAAATGTGGTGATGCAGATTTTTTGTGTGTTTTTGCAGTTGTGAGAATGCGATTTTTGTTTTGCACTAGGCAGCGCTATATAAAAAAATGAGTCATAATGAGCTAGGGTCATGCACCCCCTGAAGGCCAACTGGTGAAACGGTTGTCGCTATTGCCCAAAAAGTGCTTTGATCCTATGTCATTTCATGGGGCGGTTGCATGAAGGGACACACGCACCTCGGGATACTAACTTCATCTCCAGTATCAGCCGTGTGGGGCTACAATCATGCCAAGTTTCATGTGGATTGGGTGAAGTCTAAGTATATGATATCATCGACCAAAACAAATTGTTCTTACATAAAAAAGAAAAAACCTTGACAAACACTACACGAGCGGTGCAGCGGCGGTAGTAATGACTTGCGGAGTTTAGGTCCTTTCTGTGCTACAGCCTGATTCCCCTTCAACACCAAAACATGTGACTGAGGTCACGGTTTAGACCTAGTAGTTTATAGGTTGCTATAGGTTTTCAGTTTGAGGTTTCATCAGTGCTAAATGGTTTTGTGTGTAGTCTTGATCTCTTGCTCTAAAAATATTCATGTCAGCCTAATATTTTATGGGATCCTAAAATATTCTGTTTCTCTTTTTGGTGTTTGATGCATGTGGCTCTGTAAATGGCTCGATTCTCTTGCGTAATGTCTGTCTGGTGTCAGATTTCCACACATAAATTTAGGAATACATTTGGAATGTCTGCATGTTGCTGAATGAACTTATGTTCCAACACTGTATGGACCTGTGCGAGTCCCAGGGGAAGCAGATGTATTTGTGAGAGTTAGCAATCATTACATGAGTGGGCACCAGGGAAATATGTTGGTTATACAGTATATGAGGTGTGGCTATTAAATAAAGCTCTAAAGATCATTTTCTTACATTTTCTACAGGTAAACAGACACAGATCTGTAGGGACACTAATACTAACATTATGAGCCTGTCAATGGTGTAAACAAGTGGTTTACTTTGACACAGATGTCTGCCCCATTGCTGGTTATAGCGTTCTAACTCAATACTGGACTGAATTCGATCGTCAATTGTCGATTTACTTTGGATCTAAAAATAGGGCCCTAGTTGAATTGTCCCGAAGTTTCCCTTTAAGCTAATCATAGTCTTCTGGCAATTAGCAGATGAAAAAAAGGTGCTCTGAGAAGAAGGAAAACATTTCTTTAACTGTCCTGGGATCTATAATGGGCAACCAAGGTGTAAACATGGTCTGGCTGTTTCAAGAAATTAGAAAAAGCTAATTATTTAGAGTTAGCTCACCACATTAGCAGGGGAGGAGTTGGAGGCCCTGTGACTGAGTGTTGCGGAAGTTGGTAATAAATGCTAATGTTGCTAACAACACTGTGTTTGGAAAAACCTAGACAGCAATATCATATGGATTAACCATATATAAACAATGTAAATGCATAATGTATATTATATTTGAACTCACCCTGATATAATCTAATAATCGCACTCATCCATCATTAAGATTACATGGGAGTAAACAAGCACTGGCTGAATATAGCTTTTGCACGTGGGAGTGCTTGCAGGGCGAGACACAGACAAACACACAGGCAAACATTTATTCCCAAATTCCCCCGCTAGTGGGTTCCGACAGGAAGCTAATTAAGGTCATTTGTGTATCTAATAGTGTACTTGATGGCTGTTGGGGTTTAAGTCTATTCATGTCACCAGGGCACCGAGACATTTTAGGTCACCCAAGGTCAAAATGTAACCTGTGCTCAAGAATAATTGTCGGGGTGTGACCTCAGCCTATGTGTGTGTGTGTGTGTGTGTGTGTGTGTGATTGTGAACATGCTCATTTTAAAAATCATCTGCATGGTGCTCAAAATTAGTTTCTGTCCCCGTTTGGTCAGCCTGTCAACAGGTGTGACTGACGCTTCAGGACCGGATGGTGTGGGAGTGCTTGGTATTTACTCACATAAACCATTATTTGTGTGCGCTTTATAACAGGGGTGTGGTGAGCACAATTCCAAAGAGAAGAGAAAATTGCTACGTTTATGCCCAAATACATTTTTTTGGGAGACGTCAAATTAAAGGTTAATGATCCATGCTTCCAGTGCTTCAGTACAGAACGTAATCATGTTTCTCTCCTTCTCCAAAGATGATTATACACACTGCAGTAAATCTGGCCCCTGCAGATATATCCATTAGTTTACTGTCAATGTGCAATGTGCCTATGCTCCAGCAGTGTTTGTGTTCGACACCCTTACAGTAGGGCCGCCATGTGAGTGTACTGTAGTAGCTAAGCCATGGCAGCGAACGGACTGGCCGACCACATGGTCAAGCCAGGTCGCAGAGGAGAGAGAACTCCAAGAATTTCTCAGGAGTGTGGTCTCTGTGTCTCCCTGGCCAAGTGGCAGACAAAGGTGCCATTGATCCAGCTTGGTGCTTACTAAGGGGCTTGCCCTCCGCGCTGTTTTCTCAACACGCCTGTCAGACTTGCGCTATCGCTGCCGCATGGCCGAGCAGAGCGCTTCACGTAGGTGTCCTCTGCGACTGTTTTTTGGGGTTCTTCTGACCAGAGGGGAAAAAATAGAGTGGTCCGCCTGGCAAGTTGCGGTGTCTGAGGACAGGAGGCGGCTGACACCGGTGCAGTCACTGTGCCACAGATAAGGTTGTTTCGCCCTGACGAGCCTCTGCTGGTTTGTTTGTTTGCTAGCGTGGGCCCGTGGGGTGCAAGAGTGACGGCGAGAGAAGAGGTTGGTGGGGATTTTTTAAGGCGAATGAAAGAGGTTCTTTGTTGAAAATGTTTTCCTTTTTATTTTTTTCTTCACCACCCCGCCCCCCTCGCACCCCACTTCCTTTCTACTCCTTTACTCCACTCTCACCTATGCTGCCCCCCCCCCCCCAGCTCTCCCCCCCGCCTCCTCTCTTCCTTTCCCTCTACCCCCCCACCCTCCCTCTCTCTCTCCCTCTCTCTCTCTCTCTCTTTTTTTTCTGAGGGGAAATGATTTCTTGGGGGAGTGGGTATAAAGGGTCCTGCAGGGCTCCAGACCTCAGTGTTGTAGTAACAGGGGTAGACCACATAGACCAGGAGACTTAGGGAAGCCAGGAGCAATAGGAGCGATGTACAGATTCCTTGTGGCGTGCCTGTGCGTTTGTGCAGCTGTCTCACTGACAGAGGCCAAACCACCCAGGACAAAAGGAGGACAGCCGAGACATGGCAAAGATGCTCGGGAGAAGCCCGAATACGACGATGGACCTTTCCTACCTGGTCAGTATCGCCCTATTTGAATTTAAATATCTTAAAATCCCAAAACATAAACTCACCTGTGTTTGTATTAGTTTATGTTTTATCGTCATTCCACATGACTTGATTGCCTGTGGAAACATGAGAACCCATGCTGTAAACGTTGGTGTTCTATACATGCCACACTTGTGGTAAGTGTAACGTGCGTGTGTATGTGTGTGTGCACATGCATGTGTGTGTTTGCTCATATGTGTGTGTGTGTGTGTGTGTGTGTGTGTGTGTGTATAAATGTGTACGCATGTCTGTGTATGTGTGTGTGTCCGCATGTGTATTTTGTATGTGTGTGCTCATATGTGTGATTGTGTGTGTGCGTGTGTGTGCGTGTGTGTGTGTGTGTGTGTGTGTGTGTGTATGCCAGAGAGGACTAGCCAGTGCCTGGTGAATGGGATCTCTCTGTTTGAGGGCGCTGTGTGGTCTCCGGAGCCGTGTAACGTGTGCCAGTGCCGTAGTGGAGCCGTGAGCTGCCGCGCCGCGCCGTGCCCCAGACTAGGTACGCACCGCTGCCAAACTGGCCCCTCTTTTACACACAGCGTCTGGAAAACACATCTTGTTTTGGACCACACTGGTCAGTGCTGGTGGCCACGCCACAGTGAACATACCCTAATTATTTTAGCTTCTCTAGCTAGGTTTGGGCGCTAGGGAGACTGTAAAGGAAATGCTTCAGCTCTTTGGGAGAAACTGATGATACTTCAGTGACACTGGTTAAAAATGTCCATTACAGCACTACATGTAAATGAAGAGTCTGTATGTGTGTTAATGACTGATCAAATAGATTAATGATTTTGTTAAGCAGAAAAAGATCATAGCTCACTAATAGAGTTACGACAACTTGAAGCTTGATTGTTGTTCCTTAATTTTAAGTCACTTTAGCTAAAAGCGTCTGCCAAATGGAATAGAGCACACAAATATGGGCCCTGTCAACTTCTTACATTCTGTTCTGTGTGTCACTGTCCAGCTCAAAATGGCCATCAAACTGGGGGTCAGAGAGCAAAGAAGTTGCCCCCGCGCTCAGAGAACAACGTGGAGGTCATTCCAAAGAAGAGGGAGAAAGAGAAGACACCTCAGCGTCCGGCCGCGAAGAGCAAGAAGCCGAACAGCAAAGTAGTGCTGGGAACTTTGCCAAGGAGAGTGGAGATTGTAGAGACTCCTGTCAGAGTTGTGGAGGTATTTCAGTTTTGTAAAGGGATACAGACTCCTTACTATGAACAGATCTATACGTTATTTCACGATTATGTGAAATAGTTTATTCTGATTCGTCAGTTAAATCATTTTGCGTTGTGATAATCCAGAAAAGTACACAGCTGAACTATTTATAAGACTGCTTTCAGAGACAGACAATGTTTGCTACTTTGCTAGCTAGAGTTGTAATGGACTGCAGCAGAAGTTAGTGAGCAAACATTACACCAGCAGTAAGTGTAATTCAATTCTCTTTCAAGTTATGGATTTGTTTGGGAAGTAGCTCTGTATTAAACATGATACTGTACAACCAGCCAGCTATTAAAAATAATGATTTAGAGTGATGTATAACCTATATACTATCAGACTATCTGTGTTATGACTGTGTTGCATGCTTCCTGAGTGCCAGTGTGAGTGGAGTCTCTGTTGTCTTTAAACTTGATCTGAACACATCTCGCCGTGTGTGTCTCTAAAGAAACCCGCGCCACCGCAGAGGAGAAAACCAGAGGCGATCCTGAAGACCGAAGTGGCGGGAGGGAGACAGCCCTTGGGGTGGGCACCAGAGGGTAACACACGTGCAAAGCTTGACCTGAGTCCGCCTGCCAAAAAAAATACGCAGCATGCTCAGCGACAGCCCTTTGATGATGATGATGATGACGATGATGATTACTACGACTATCTAGATGACGACGATGACGATGATGACACCTCAATGATGTGGCCCGCTCCGTCGACAGGGAGGCCCGTCCCAATGCCCACTGGTAGGCCGGTGGTGCCACTGACACGGAGACCGGTGGCACTGCCCACCAGACGCCCAGTGGTTGTGCCCACAGGGAGGCCGGTGATGCCCGCAGGGAGGCCGGTGGTAAAGTTTAACGCCAGGCCCCCCATCCCCCACGCACAGGGGAACAACTACATGGAGTCTCTGCCGGCAGGGTGCCTGCTGTCGGACTCCCTCATAGCCTGTGGGAGCACGGGGATGAGCCACCTGCCCATCATCAGTGACCCAGGGGTCAGGACCCTTTACCTGGCAGGTGAGAGGGCGAGGGGAGGGAGGGAAGAGTGAGGGAGGGAGAGAGATGGAAGGAGAGAGAGAGAGAGAGAAGAAGGGAGAGGAGAGGGAGAGAGAGAGAAGGAGAGAGAGGGAGAGAGAGAGAGGGAGAGAGAGAGAGAGGGAGAGAGAGAGGGAGAGAGAGAGAGAGGGGAAGAGAGAGAGAGGGAGAGAGAGAGATTGGTTAGTAGCATAACATTTTAGAAGCTCACTGGTGGTGTTGGGGTGACAAGTAATGGCTTTCAGAGAAAGTCGTGTTTTAATGTAGCATTTCTGATGCGCTTCCTATGTTTTGGGTACGTAATGAATGTATGCCTGCTCTAAAACGTTAATATGGATGTAGCGCCTGACAGAGGAGGGCCTTGGAGATAAACTGTAGACCCTTCAGTATGGATGCGGAGAAGGAGCTTTTGGATGTTGGTAATTTGCCTTGAGACAATTTTATTGTTTTGACGCTATATAAATACAATTTAATTTAATTGAATTAATTTGGTCCTCAGTACAAAACCAGCATGCAGTATGATATATACAGGGGAAAATAAGACAAAGAAAACAAGCAACCACAGCAAATAGTGAATTTCACTGTATTAAACCTTCCTGGAGACAGGCTGTGAAGAGGATTCATGTTACTGTTGGGTTATGAAGGAAAATGAAGGCGATGTTAGTATTGCAGAAAGTACTGCAGTGTTGGAGTGAAAGGCTCTTGTTTGAGACAACTCATACATTCAGTCACATATCTGTAGAACTGTGTGGATCCTGTGCAAGCAAACTTAGCAGTGCTGTATTTCAACCTCATTTCAGATAACCAAATTAGCAATGCTGTGTTTCAAACTTATTTCAGATAACAAAAATAGCAATGCTGTGTTTCAAACTTATTTCAGATAACAAAATTAGCAATGCTGTGTTTCAACCTTATTTCAGATAACAAAATTAGCAAGATTCCACCACGGGCTCTGGCTGGACTTCCTAATTTGGAGTGGCTGGATCTGAGTAAGAACAAGCTGGATGACTTTTCGTTTAGCCCCGGCCTTTTCCAGGTGAGAGTCAGATCTTTTTTTAAACCAGCACTAACGGGAGCTAGGAAGAGCAATGAACGTGACATGCAGCGTCAGCAGTAACCCATCGGAAGTGTGTGTGTGTGTGTGTGTGTGTTAGTGTGTGTGTGTGTGTGTGTGTGTGTGTGTGTGTGTGTCAGCAGTAACCCATCGGAAGTGTGATTCTCAGTCAGGAGACAAACCTGTGCCTGCACGCTGCAACATTTTTCACTTGCATAATGGCTTGGATGGGTGTGTGTGTGTGTGTGTGTGTGTGTGTGTGTGTGTGTGCGCGCAAAGTCAAAGTGAAAATCTGCTGCACCACTCAGAATAAGAGCTGGACGCAGACGTCTGGCAGCGGTGGGGCAATTCTCACTTCGCCGTTGAAACAAATATGAGAATATCGTCAGTCAACAGATAAACCACCTTGCCAGAAAAATCGCTATTATTTCTGACATTTGACTATTTCTCACTGCCGTGGAATGCCCACCTGGCACCAAGACCTTCCCCATCTCCATTCGAGATGATACGATAGGCAGCCACGATTACTTTTCCACCCGTGAGACATGCATGTCTGTGTTGACCAACGCTCTGAAACATGGCAGTGCTCTGAAAAGTAAACTTGTTTTGGACGTGTAATGTATGATTTCGATATGTGACTACAGGTATGCCCACTCTCTCTGTGTAACATGTGCCTGCCTGAAGAGTCAATATGTGTTTGACCTGTGTAAGTGGACGTAGTTGCAGTGCAGTGAATTGGATCCTGGGCTTGTTGTAGAATCTGACCAGGTTGAGGAGGCTGAATTTAGACGGGAACAACCTGACCAAAATTCCTGCGCTGCCTTCCTCCTTGATGGAGCTCAAGATCAACGACAACAAGCTGAGTGGTCTCACTCCAAACAGCTTCAAGGGTAGGAACACATAACACACACACACACACACACACACACACACACACACACACACAGAAATTGGAGAAATTCCGAGGTTTTCCTAGAAATTCTTGTATTGCGTTATGTTTCTAAACTGAGCTATGCTGTACTGAAATTAAAGCAGGTTGTTCTCCAGAAATAAAAGCCTGAATGAAAGATAATGTTTAATTAGGATTTTAATTTAAGTATTTATTTAGTTACAAATTAAATAGAACTACATACAGAACACTGTCAGGCAGTCAGGAGTTGTGCGATATTGTCTGACCTCTCCAAGATCCTTCTCCAAGACTGACTGATATATCGATAAAGATGTATATCTGAACAATACCGTAAGTTGTTTTGGATAAAAGTGTTTGGGTAAAGTTGGCAAAATGACTAATTGTAAATGTGTATTTTATGAAAGTTACACATGTGTAGAAGCGGTCCCAGATATCAGCTAACTCTGTTACGTAGCAGGCCCTGATGAGACATGAATGTGCCAGATTCACTGTTGATTGTACATAGGTCTGTTCAAGTTCATAGTCAGATAAGTGAAATGACTATTTGTTGATTGTCTGACGTATGACTGTTTGTGTTTGTACAGTCAGATGATTTAAATGACTATTTGTTGATTGTCCGTAGGGCTGTAGGCCTACATGTCCGTACAGTCAGAAAAGTGAAAGACCTAGTTGTTTATTGTCCGCAGGGCTGTTTATGTCTGATAAATGAAAGACCTGGTTGTTAATTGTCCGCAGGGCTCTTTAAACTACTCACTCTGGAGCTGGAGGACAATTACTTCCACGATGGGAATGTGTCCCCGTTGACCTTCCGACCCCTGAGGAAGCTGATCTACCTGAGGCTGGACGACAACAGGTTCAGAGCCATTCCCTCCGGGCTGCCCACCTCTCTGCAGGCCAGTAACCTCACTCACTCGCTCATCATTCAGAACCAGCTCATCCTTCAGAATCAGCTCATCCTTTACTCTCACTCACTCATCATTCAGAATCAGCTCATCCTTCACTCTCACTCACTCATCATTCAGAATCAGCTCATCATTCACTCTCACTCACTCATCATTCAGAATCAGCTCATCATTCACTCTCACTCACTCATCATTCAGAATCAGCTCATCCTTCACTCACTCACTCATCATTCACTCGCTCATCATTCAGAATCACTCGCTCATCATTCAGAATCAGCTCATCCACTCTCACTCACTCATCATTCAGAATCAGCTCATCCACTCTCACTCACTCATCATTCAGAATCAGCTCATCCTTTACTCTCGCTCACTCATCATTCAGAACCAGCTCATCCTTCAGAATCAGCTCATCCTCACTCGCTCATCATTCAGAATCAGCTCATCCTTTACTCACTCACTCATCATTCAGAATCAGCTCATCCTTTACTCACTCACTCATCATTCAGAATCAGCTCATCCTCACTCACTCATCATTCAGAATCAGCTCATCCTTCACTCTCACTCACTCATCATTCAGAATCAGCTCATCCTCACTCACTCATCATTCAGAATCACTCACTCATCATTCAGAATCAGCTCATCCTTTACTCTCACTCACTCATCATTCAGAATCAGCTCATCCTCACTCACTCATCATTCAGAATCACTCACTCATCATTCAGAATCAGCTCATCCTTTACTCTCACTCACTCATCATTCAGAATCAGCTCATCCTTTACTCTCACTCACTCATCATTCAGAATCACTCACTCATCATTCAGAATCAGCTCATCCTTTACTCTCACTCACTCATCCTTTAGAATCAGCTCATCCTTTACTCTTCAGCTCATTCTTTACTCTTCAGCTCATCCTTTGATCAGTACAGAACGCTCTTGCTTTGTGCCTTAGAGATAACGCTAACGGTGTAGTAAGCTATAAGTTAGCCTAAGAGATAACGCTAACGGTGTAGTAAGCTACAAATTAGCCTAAGAGATAACGCTAACGGTGTAGTAAGCTATAATGGTGCCTCAGAGATAACGCTAACGGTGTAGTAAGTAATAAGTGATTAGGTGAGGTTTTTGAAAGCTTATGGGTGAGTGACTGAGTGGAGAACAGGACCTCGCTGTGAAGTAAAATCACAAGGGAGCACAGACAAGTGTCCAATATCCATGACTACACATTAGAGCAATATAGCTGTATGGCAAAACTATAAAGTAATACTCAAGTAGGTGAAATCAGAGCGGGTGAGAGTGAATGATTGTTGATGTGTTACCATACAGGAGATGCACTTGTCGGATAACCGTGTGGAGGTGGTGCAGGCAGGAATCCTCAACAAGACCTTAAACCTCAGAGTGTTGAACCTCAGCCACAACAAAATACGTGAAGATCGCATAGCCCCAAGAGCATGGATACACCTGTCGTGAGTACTACTTCAATTCAATTCAATTTGAATGTATTAATACAGCGCCAAAGCAATAGTTTTCTCAAGTTGTCCCTCGGCTCATAAGGGGGGGCCCATCTGCTTGGAGCCAGGCGGGTAGAGAGGTAGACATAGAAAAAGGCGGGCGGGGTACAACTGTGGTTTTTCAATGTTTTCTGTTAGCTCCAGTAATCCTACTGTATTTGTAAAGGAGTTAACAAAACACCAGAAAGATAGTTGCCCTTGCCTGACTTAAAACACAGTGATCAGGCGCTCCCATGAGGACACATTCGGTAGTGCACCATGTGCAGCAACAAACGCTGTCTTGCATGCATGAGATATACTTGAAATAGAATGGCAAACAACTTAAGCTCCATGAGCTCATGATACGATCAGATCGATGTGGCATGTAACAATATAGCTTAAAGAGGTCTGCTTTACTATTTCTATGTGTTTGTAGCATCTAGCAAACTATTTACCTCTATAGGGAATTTGGTAAGTTCCATTGTGTAAGAGGCTTAATATTCTATTTCCTGTTTGCCTGAATTTATATATGTAGATTTAAAAGCATCATATAGCAGACACAATCAAGACAAAAGAGTTGAAGGGTACTCCATGACATTGGTACATTGCTACAGACTTGAATGCTGTTGACTGTACTTTCCGGAAAGGTTAATTACACTTCTGAGCGTATGTGGCGTAACTTTCAGGAAACTGGACTCCCTGGACCTGTCCCATAATAAGCTGGTCCATGTGCCGTCCTTCCTGCCAGTGGCCCTTCGCCACCTCACCCTCCACCACAACCACATTGAGCGCATCCCAGGCTATGTCTTCGCCCACATGCATCCCGGCCTGGAGTCGCTGCATCTGTCCTACAACCGGCTGCGGGAGGACGGTGTGGACGAGGTGTCCTTCATGGGGTTGTCCCACTCGCTGGCGGAGATGCTGCTCGATCACAACCGCCTCAGCTCCGTGCCCAGGGGGATACTGCAGCTCAAAGCCCTGCAGCAGCTCAGGCTCAACAACAACTTCATAAGGTGAGGTGACACACACACACACATCTCTCTCCCCCTCTCTCTAACACACACACATCTCTCTAACACACACACACACATCTCTCTCTCTCTTACGCACACACACACACACATCTCTCTCTCACACACACATCTCTCTCTCTCTCTCTCTCTCTCTCTCTCTCTCAAATGGACTGTGTTTTTCTTTAGCTACGTGCCTCTGAATGCCATCTGTGACACGCGTGTGAGCGAGGACTCTCCCCTGATGTCCGTGCATCTGGAGAACAACCTGATCGACCGCCGCTCCATCCCTCCCACGGCCTTCTCCTGCATCAAGAGCTACCACAGCGTGGTGCTGCGGCCTCAGAACTACGAGAATATCTACGAGTAGCACTCACACACAGTAACACACATACAAACACACACACCACAAAATACACACACAGCAAAACACACACACAGTAACACACACACAAACACACACACCACAAAATACACACACAGTAAAACACACACACAGTAACACACACACAAACACACACACCACAAAATACACACACAGCAAAACAAATATATACACACATACACACGCAGACACACACAGCAAAACAAATACATACACACATACACACTCACACACACAACGTGGTGCTTAGACCACAAAGCTTTGAGGATATCAATGAGTAGCACTCACACACCGCCAAATACACACACACAGACACACACACTCAGGCCTCAAAGCTTCAAAAATCTACGAGTAGTGTCCAAAGATTGGGAACATACACAAATACCCATATAACACACACCACACACATACACACAGCATGGTTCTGAGGCCTTAGAGCTACAGGCACGTCTATGAGTAATGTTCACAGACAGCCAGCACACACTATCTCACACACACACACACTTTTTTCACATCAATCTTGTGTTCTATACTTTCACCCTTTTAACATTTAGTCATTTTTACATGTATATTTGACCATTAACCTTTAGTCATTTTTACATTTATATTTGACCTTGCCCTTTGCATCATCATTCTTCACCAAGGGTGTCGGAGTTTTTTTGGTGTCATGGTGTCAATGCTGTTGTCCCGGCACTTATCTCTTCTTTGGACACACTGCTGTATTCTAGGTTTGTGTTTGTGAGTGATAGTCCATGAGTAAAGGCCCGTCTACACTGCCAACGCTAGCTATAACGATAACTGTAAGTAGTATAGTTTAAAATATCGCTCTAGCTCATGACAATGGCAACGTCCACACCACACACTATAACACTAACGACATGAAGAACAAAATCATTGGGCATCACTTTCAAAGCAATTGTGTGAATGATAAAAAACATTGACAGCCAATCAGAATCAATTGAATTTTAAAGGCATCGCATTAAAACATGATTTACATTTCTGAGAGGTTTCCCCTACATTTGATCAGTGTGGATGCTCACATCGTTATAGTTAGAGTTGTCGTCATAGTTACTGTTGTCAGTGTGGACAGCCCTTAAGATTTGCTATTGACTTATTCACATGCTGTCACTAGTCGCCTCTGAGAAAAGCTCTTTGTGTTTTTGCTTTTTGTGTAAAAAAGAAGAAAACTTAATTTAAAGGAAGGTCTTAATTTACAGTTGAGGTTTGTTGACACAGTTCATTAATGATAGTGTCTTGGATGCCGATGTTACTGTGTTATCATGTAAAGAATACTAATGTCTTAATGTCCTTATTTTAGTGTAATTAGTGTTGTTATTTGGAACATCATGTACCTTTAATTCCAGTCACAGTCACAAATCAAGGATATTTTTTTAACCAAAAAAATCCAAAACAAAACCAATGAAGCATACTACCATAGAGTAACAATTTTGGGATTATTGCTTCATCTTTGGCATATACCGTACATTTATTGCTTGATTTTAGTTAATTACTATTTGCACAAGAATGGCTTTATTACTTTGTTATTTATTTGTATTTTTTTTTTGTGAAATGTTGTTTTAAACACTTCCCAAATAACATTTCCTCTAGTCAGTAAACACCCAAAAACCATGAAGTGAAAGCATTCACACAGCATGTGCTGTCACTTTAACACAGTGTAAAGGCTTTTTTTTTAACACAGATGCAGCGTTTGATTTGTCAGAGGAAAAAAATGTCCCTTTGCATTCCCACTCCCATATAACTTTTATACAAAACCAAACACGCAAATTTGTGTTTCTGGTTCCCAAGCCATTGCTTCTTTGATGCCGAAATAGCCGAGATCCCGTGGAGGTCAGTGGGGTTTTGTGGATGTGCTCTCAGTATGCCTTGACATTCACAATAATGATTCCCATTGCATGAGCCCACACTACAGTCCCAAAGCCATCAGAAAGGTTATTTTTTGTATTCAATGCATATGATAAATGAAAACTAAATATGAAAAAGGTATGTGTTCACTTTTTTATCTCCAAACTGAATAATAAAAAGCACCAAATAAACACACTTGTTGAAACAAAAAAGAAAGTTGTTTACATTTATTATCAGTTTATGTGATGGAAAAAGACAACCTTACATGCAGGCATCAGTGGATATCCTTGGCTGAAGCAGCTTTGCAAATGAGTGACTTCATCCTAACCCAAATGTGCTAGTAGCTAATTCACTGTAGGGAACACTAGCAGCGTTTCATGTTATTTTGCAGATACCGAAGATTACAGACTAGACATAGCACAAGGACAGCAATGATTTTCTACATTTTATACTCAGAAAAGGTGACTGATACAATCTGACATTACAACAGCATAGAATCCTGCCTATGGTTAATGGACTGCATTTATATAGCGCTTTTCTAGAGCACTCAAAGCACTTTACAGATGCCTCAGACATCTACCCATCCGTACACCAATGGCAGAGGCTACTATCTGAGGTGCCATCCTGCACATCGGGAGCGGTTGGGGATTCAGTGTCTTGCTCAAGGACACTTTGACACTTGGTGAGGATGAGTCGGGATTGAACTAGAAACCTTCCCATTGCTAAACAACTCCTCTAAAATGGGCTTTGAAATTGTAGGCTGAACACAATGAACACACCCCAAAACGAAAGTGGCACTGGTTATTTGAGAAAAGGTAAATGCATTCATTATGTAGTCAATATTTCAATGGTAAAAACCCTTGGCCCTTGAAGAGGGCCTTGACTGCTGGGGGGTGAACTAAGATGACTGTGGAAAGAAACATGAGCTTCCCATGGGCCCTGGATCAAATGCTGCTTCAAAGTAATTGGTATATTCAACCCTGCGAACACTGTCCCTGTCATGTGGGTGGCATGTGTAACTTCTGCCAGGCCTGGTCCTGACCTACAGTAGTTGGCTGAGGGTGGAGCAGATGGGCATGGTGTAAGACTGGTGGAGACAAGGGAATCCTAGTGCTAAACAGTTTATGAAACAACCCGCACATACCAATGCTCTCTCTCTCTCTCACACACACACACACACTCACACACGTTTGCACTTATACACACTCATGTACCCACAAACACAGCAAAGTTATTTAACAGGGAAAAAATCGGAAAAGTTTAGGTTATTTTCTCATGAAGGTTGTGTAAGCTACCGATCACAACAAACTAGCACCTATAATAGTGTTGTGTCTTTTGCCTGTCTCTTTATAGCGTCACTCAGTATCACTGTCCATAACCTCCTGGATTACGTCTTGGTCTTAGGTTGACGAGCACAAACGGTGAAAATGATGCAAAACTATCAGTTGCAGCGTGGAGCAGCATGAGCGCAGACAGCCAGTCCACGGGTGGATATGGACAGAGTTCAGCCTGAAACATATCATTACAGATTCGAGAAGAAAATAAAGTGTAGTCTGTGAGCTGAGTAGGATTTCATTATTCTCGGGGACAGTGCTGGCAAGTGGCTCCTTCTGGTCGCGCTATTTTTGGTAAATGCTGTATTTCCCTTAAAGTGGCCAGTCGAGCCCACAAAATGTTTTATTTTGGTCATCACAGCAGGGCGACTTCCAGATCTGCACCGCTCTTTTGGAGTCCTGCTACCCAACTGCCATTGATTCCCAGCCTACGGTTCAATTTGTTATACAACTCTTAGTGCCCCGTTTATGCTTATGAAATATTCCCCATTTCAGATTAGAACAGAGATTTTAAAAGACCTGTGCAGTGTCATGGCTCAAAAGTCTTTCATAATGCATGTGTTACGGAGCTCATAACATAAAGGGGAGACGCACATGAAAGTACCCCAATCCAGGGATATGTATTATCAAAAGAAAACTAAAGATTATAAAGCAAACGGTGTTAACAAAGCGGGGACACAACCACTCGAAGCTGGGATGGACTGGTATCCACAAGAACACAAGCGCATCTCTCTGGAAATGATGCCAGGAGGGGATAGTATCTGCCCCACTTCCCCTCCCAGTTTCAGCCGCTCCAAACCTTCTAATCAACAGGTGGGAGAAAAAACACAATAGTCACCAGTAGGAGCAGCTAGAGCTAACTGTAGCTGCTATTATTTAGGCGTCCACCAGAGCAGGCGAACATAACAGCATAGCAATTACTAACCTAGTCAAAGAATGCAAAGAATACTGGAATAAAATGGAAAAGAGACTGTGTTTGAATGATCACATTTACAGACACGCCAAGTTACCTGCAGTAGAACAATATACTGCATATTGGTCCACCGGTGGATTTTGGTCGGTAGCCTACCCTGCTGTTGGTGTGCCAATTGTGTTGCGCTCTCGGACCTACATTTAACTGGGTGTAGATATTAAGAAAATACGATAAAATGTTTGCAATTCCTGGAATTTCTAAATCTTATCCTTGGCATAGTCTATTAAAAATATCAGGCGCTAATCAGAAGACGTCCGTGGCACTAGAATGCGCTCAAGGTGAAAAATGACTGTCGATTTAAGACTTATGTTTCGCACTGGTAACATCTATAAAAATGTTAAGGGTTTGTAAACATAAATGAAGAATGAATAATGAATAAAGGAAAAAAATGTGTTCAATGCAAGTGGCAAAACAGTGGGCCGTTAGTCTGAAACTCACCGGTGGAC
This sequence comes from Clupea harengus, assembly GCF_900700415.2. NCBI lineage: Eukaryota > Metazoa > Chordata > Actinopteri > Clupeiformes > Clupeidae > Clupea > Clupea harengus. Next base: position 29,548,023 of record NC_045155.1, read on the forward strand.
CGCCCGAAAACCGATGAGCAAAAGGCCAGGAGGACTGCCAGCTCTGCCCTAGTGGACTAGCAGTGGTTCACTGGCCTTTTGCTATCGGGCAGGCTGGGAATGTCACCTGCCAATCTATCTCTATCTCACTACATCAATGTTATTACGTCTGATCATAAACGACTAGATTTAACTGCCTGCACTACAGACCAGTACAAAAAGACTAGATGTCTAGACTTGAATGAAGTAGTCTTCATTTTCTAGATAGCCAAGCCCGTCTAGTGACTGTTCAACACAGTAATTTGCTAAATTCTCTTTCAGCAGACGCCTCGCGGACAAACATTTAAGTTCGGCAGTTCTTTTTCATCCAGCTACTCACACACGCACGCGCGGGCTCGTGAGTGCGCTCTCTCTCTCTCTCTCTCTCACACACACACACACTCACACACACTCACACACACACACGCATATAAACCCAAAACAGTGATGGCAAAAGGGGTATGGACCATTTTGGGACGTTTAAGAGCTTGTCTTGGTACCGTTCCCTAGTGGTTCTCAGTTAGCAGCACGGTGCAGTTCTTTGACTCTGCTGGCAGATTCGGGCTCATGGAATAACCATCCAACAGAATGAAAGCTTCACACATTTAATTATCATCACATCCATAGGCTTCTAACGGACACCCTCCTTTTCGTAGGCTATTACTTCTCGGGAAACTGACAATATTCACAAGGTATGTCATTATATTTAACGAAGAAGGAAGGTGTGCTTTTGTGTTCTTATTCCAAACTGCGCTCTGAGCTTTATATTTCCAACTGTATTTCACTCATCTTTTAGGTTACGAAAAGTCAAATGTGTGTTTATATACAATAATACCATGCAATGCATTTCTTATCATTTAATATCAAGCACTGTTTGAATTCATTTCAAGAGAAACAATTTGCAATCATGAGAAACAATTTGCACAAAATGTAATGTATCCTTACCAGTGAATCACATAATCTGCTGAAACATCTGTTTTAAATTACCTTTATTTACACACCTGAGAGATGGAAGTAATGTCTAGACAGACTGCTGCATATAGACATAATTATATGCCAGACTGTGTCGGACAAACTGATTTGTGACGCTTCAGTGAGCCTGTGTCCTGCTACAATAACACTGCCAGGTAAACCTGCTACCTACCTTTTGATGGCCAGACCTCAAATGGACATCATTCTCTTATAATTACATCAGAAACAAACAGGGATATTTCTACCACCACCTAGAGACTGAGGTCACATTATAAACATATGATGTTCCTGTCCCACAGAAGTACCCTTCAATTACAGATAGCCTTTAATAGAGATCTAAAGGGACACGAGAAGAGGACAAAAAACATCCACACTCAGACAAAAACAATAACCAGGTTGCACCCTAGACTTAGTGCATGGGTGTCATTACATCTGAAGCATTCATATGACCAATGTGGCCCATTTTGGCCATTCTAGGCTTCTCTTCCTACAGAGGTGCCTGGGTTTGGATGGCGAGGCAGTGGAGCCTGGGAGGCTCCACACAAACAATCTCTGAGACCGAGCCAACTCTGGGGCTGTGGTAAAGGGTGTGGGACTACCGAGTCTACCGAGAAAGAGAGACACACACAGGAAGTGTGTGTGTGTGTGTGTGTGTGAGAGAGAGAGAAATATATATATATATATAGAGAGAAAGTGTGTTTGTGTGTGAGAAAGAGAGACACACACAGAACGTGTGTGTGTGTGTGTGAGAGAAGGAGAGAGAGAGAAAGTGTGTTTGTGTGAGAGAAAGAGAGACACACACAGAGCGTGTGTGTGTGTGAGAAAGAGAGAGAGAGAAAGTGTGTTTGTGTGAGAGAAAGAGAGAGACACACAGAAAGTGTGTGTGTGTGAGAGAGAAAGTGTGTTTGTGCGAGAGAAAGAGGGAGAAAGAGAGAGAGAAGAGAAAAAGAAGGAAGGAAAGACAGAGAGAGAGAGAAGGAGAGATGAACAGAGAGGAGACATAGACAAGTAGAGAGAGAAAAAGGGGTTGCGGTGTGGAGATGTAAACTACACTCAACACGTGGCAATGCAGGATCCCAAACCTGGGGTCCAGATGCACTCATGACTCCTAAGCAGTGTGGAGTCCTGTCTGTCTGTCTGTCTGTCTGACTGTCTGTCTTTCTGTTTGTCTGTCTGTCTGTCTATCTGTCTGTTTTTCCATACTTTGAAACTAAGGGTAAGAGATCATACTGGGCCTCTCGTTTTCCTTCTCCCTGCTACTGTCAGTGGACATTTAGAAATGTGTGTGTGTGTATATGTGTATATATATATGACAATGTCCTTCAAAGAGAGGTTAATCCTGCCAGAATGGTTTTGGTCAGTCTTTGGACTGCTGCTAAGAAATAGAGCTAAATTTGTTAACTTTTGCAATGGGGTCTATGCTTAAGACTGAGTGAAAAAGTCAGACCTGTGAAATAAAATCCCTCGCACATTACATTGGTGCTACTAAAATGTCAAAAAGTGAACTTCACAGATGTCAGTCTCTTCAGCCGCTTTATACATCCCACCTAAAAAGACACACTTCTACAAAGAGCATAACACTTGGTTGCTTTGGCAGATTGGATCCCCACTTTACCACTGGTTGGTATCACATGCTTCAATTTGATTGTATTCATTGTGTTATTTATGACAGTTTTGGACCGTTGCCTTTGCACACACAATCCAATGGCGAGGTTGCCGTGGCATAATGACTGGTGATGGATTTTGCGAGGCCGGCCATGTGTGTGTTTTCATGGGGATATACGGTGACAGGCCCAACCACAGCCAAGATGCAGAGGCACAGTGGCACTTATGGTTTGTGCCTCTGGGAGAGCGGACACATGTGATTGCACAGTTACACAGAGCACGCATCTGCCTCGAGCTCCGTTGTGTGCCTCCGCAAGATAGACCACTTATGAAGTGCACACACATCCCGATTCATGTAGGTTTTGGCCATGCACTGACATGGGCCGACATCCAGAGTCCTTTAAACTTTTTCTGTCCTTCTGTACTGTACATCTGGGATTGCACATATTTTTTTCTTCCCATGACTTGAGCCATGACTTTGAATAAAGCACATCTGCTGGAACATTTAGCTCACGTCTTAGTGGCGTTAATTTGCGCTCTTATGAAAAAAACTTTACAAGTTTATTCAACCAGCACTATAAATTGTCCTCTTTACTACTGTGTACTTCCCAGGAAACGGAGTCCAGCTGTGTTTGTCAGCCATGCTGCCCGTCGTCGCCGTGTTCGCTTTGCTCGTTTGCATCACCCGCTCATCCACGGGCCTTCCCTTTGAGCAGAAGGGATTCTGGGACTTCGGGAAGGAGTTTGACGTGCAGGATCTACTTATGATGATGAAGGACGAAGAGGACGGGTCGGCCTTCGGCGAGGTGGACCCACAGGAACAGCCCGGCTGTCCCTTCGGCTGTCAGTGCAGCTTGCGGGTTGTGCAGTGCTCCGACCAAAGTGAGCAGAACCAGGACCGTGTCCAGAACCCAACCCTGACAGAAAAGCTCCGTCTGATAACCGTAATCTGGTTCTGATTCGGCCCTAATTGGGTCCTAATCTGACCCATCAGATCCAGATCATGGCCAGAACCAAAACCAGTTCAGCAGCTGAGCATGGGTACTGATCATGGCCATAGATCCGGGTTGACTCAGTAAAATGTAACCCCCCTATACAGTGCAGATCCACACCTTCTTTCTGTAATCTACTCCACACACATCAAACTAAATCCTAGACTATACAGTTATAGTTAATTCAGTCAGGCACGCATGAAATAGATTTCAAACAGAAGGTGGCACAGAGACAGGACAGATGACAGCAGGCAATGATTAATGTACAAATCCCTCCCCTTTAAGGGCCATCCCGCTCATATCCTCCTGCATAGCCTTTAATTCACTTAAGTCTAACATCTGCGAAAGATCAAACACCACCCCATCATTGGATCAGTGATTATCTTTTTAGTTTCACATTTTCATCTCTGAAGTGAGTCATGCAATGGAAAGAGATGCTATTTCAGGTCACTGAGTGGCAGAGGACTGTAAGTGAGAAAAGGAAATTTGAAAGATTATATTTCTATGATTTTGATGAAGGAGCTTCGTTTTCAGCTGCATCATCAAAAGTATTGTATTGGCAGTTATTACATTCAGTCATTTTTATCTTTACATTTAGTCATTTTTATCTTTACATTTAGTCATTTAGCAGACGCTTTCGTCCAAAGCGACGTACAAGGGCGAGAACAGTCAAGCTACGAGCAATAGAGACCTAGTGTAACAATAAATACTATTTTACATAAGAAATAGATACAAAAAAAAGTGCAGGAATGTAACTGCTGTAAGTGCAAGTTAAGTACAAATTACTATTACGGCGGAGAGAGGCTGTGTTCAATATTTCGAGGGCCAAACCGAGTGCATTGGCAGTCCAGCATGGGGTGAGGCATCTCTGCAGTAGAAGCCTTTGCGTAAATTGACCCCCCAAAGACATGCATTCAGTGATAAAAGACTAGACTCGCATGATTCAGCTCTCTTCCCTGCCTGGATCCAGAGTTCTCAGGGTGTTTTATCACAGAGCCCTGTCTTCTGGGTTTTAATAGAAACCAACACAGCAACTTATTTAGCCCAAGAGTCTAGAATAGAATGGCTTTCCCACTAAACGCTGATGTGGTCGTTGTGCTACTTTAAAAAAAACAAAAAACGTTTTTTTGTTTAACAGGATGGTTGCAGAACCAGCACTGACCCTTGAGTCATTTACCCTTTAATCCTTAGCAGTTTTTTTTTTTGTCTCCGCTATAATGTATTAACTATAGAGGTTGTTCATTTGTCTTTGTGTCTTCCTCTACGCCGTGCCACGTGGACTCGTGGTCGTCTGTGCGCATGTTAATTACACAGGAAGGGCCCTGAGCGCCCAGGCACACAACAACACAGTGAAGGGAGGCAGTCAGCGGAAACTTCGAAACATTTCCCAAATGAAATGCTTTTTTTAAACTGCGGAAAAGAACACCTACTGTACTGTTTACATCTATCTAAATAACAACACATTTTTAGAAGCAAATGCAGAATTACTAAAATATTTAATATATAATTTTATATATTATTATTAATTATATATTACAAATATAGGATATTATAGCTTTTGGCTTCCCTTTACAAATCTGACATAAGCTTAGTATGCTAAAAATGCAAATGAATGATAATTATTTAGAAATGTAAAGGCATCATCAGGCTATTGCTTATCTATATACCTACCTATCTTTTGGCCAGATCTGTATGAAATTCCCCGTGATATTCCCCATGACACTCGTCTCCTGGACCTCCAAGGCAACAAGATCACTGAGATCAGAGAGAACGACTTCAAAGGCCTCTACCAGCTTTACGTGAGAAACTGCACCATACACTCAGAAGGATGGGTTTCTAATGTGTCTTATGTGGCCTGACACGCACATGCGCACACACACACACACACACATGCTCACACACACACACACACACACACACACACACACACACACGCACACACACACACACACACACATGTATAAACACAGGTATGTTCACTGATGGAAGAGATTTTACATGAACTTACCAGAATAAGGTATATATTTACATATGCTGTTAAAAGCTATTCTTTCTCTGCCTCTCATGTACACACTCACACACACACACACACACACACACACACACACACACACACAGAGACATACACAGACACATGTGCACACACACACACACACACACACACACACACACACACACACACACACACACACACACACACACACACACACACACACAAGCACATTACCCGTTATCATTCACTTTCTCCTGCCCTCCATCTCCTCCTCCAGGCGTTGGTTTTGGTGAATAACATGATTTCCAGGGTGCATCCTCGAGCCTTCCTGCCCCTGGGACGCATGCAGAAGCTCTACCTTTCCCACAATCACCTGCCTGCCGTGCCCAGAAACCTGCCTGCCTCGCTGGTGGAGCTGCGTATCCATGACAACCGCATCAAGAAGGTGGCGGCGGGAACCTTCTCTGCTCTGGGTACCATGAACTGCATTGGTGAGACCACTTCTCGTGCCATTAGCATAGCTTGGCTTTTTTCAGGTAGTATGCTTGCTTCGGTGGTAGAAGCTAAGATTTGAATGGCGTTACATTCTTCTGTCAATGTGTATCTTTTTATCACTTGATAATACATTAGTTACAGTGATGCCACGATTATTATACACACAAAAAAACTTCTGTCATATCAGTGTATCACAAAGTTTTTTCCACATTTCGTTTTCAAGAGATGGGTCGTAACCCCCTTCAGAATAGCGGCCTGGAGCCAGGAGCATTCACTGGCCTCAAACTGAACTTCCTGCGTATCTCTGAGGCCAAACTCACTGGCATCCCCAGAGGTAATTTGTGTGATTGCGTCAGCATGATCACAGTACTGTTCTTCTTAAGCCTATTATTAGTGTGTTTGCGTCAGCATGATGCAATCACAGTACTGTTTTTGTAAAGCGACAATTTTATCTTAAAATAACAGCTTTAAAATCATTTTAGTGGTACACTAGTGGTACTATGGAGAATGGCACCTGTGCCACTGCCACACCATGCCTAGTACACCTGGTATTGTACTATGTAACTTTGGTGGATAGGGCACAATTTGTAGCCCAGATGACCAAAGTCATCGACCTCAGTCCCGTCAATGCCACGCCTACCTTGAAAACCTAACTCAGCTCAATGGAGAGCTCTCAGTTGACTTCCCATCCGGTGTGTCCGGGACTAAAGTAAGTTCACTGAGCAGTTTGCAACATAGGGCACTAACGTTAATGTTTACAGCTTACATTGCATCTAACATGCTGATGTATTTAAAACCACAATACTGTGGATTATTCACCTACATTCCAACTGATGCTTGTGTAAATTCACAGTGAGAAGGTAACGTCTACGAAGACAAACTACTAGGCCTAAGTAGTGCCATGTCTTTAAATGCTTTGTGATACTCATGGTTGTCGCTTGATCAAATAGCCCCACAGATCATTCCACCACTGAGGTACCACTAATTAAAACAGTCTTGATTGTCATCTCTTGCTGTGGAGAGAAGGCTTAGACAGCAGATGTTCTTTCGGAGGAACAAAGTGTTCTTCCTAGATCTCAACAGAGTGCATTGTACACAATGAATAGAGACTATCAACTCATTCTCAGCCATGACTGATTGATATTGGAATAGCAGAGTGGGTATTGCCTGCCTATTCTGGCACACATAGGCAGGCAATACCCACTCTGCTATTCCAATATCAATCATTCATGGCTGAGAATGAGTTGATAGTCTCTATTCATTTTGTACAATGCAAGCGAAGGGTTAGCATCCACGTAATTGCACAGGTCATGGCACGCAATAGCCCACTGCTGCTGCACTGCAATTAACACATCTGTAGTTGTTACAAATCATATGATAAATCTAAAAACCAACCGATTGTGTCATTCAGTCATTCATTGACCATGGATGAGTCTGGTCTTGTTTTTGTTTTTCTAATATTGTAGCCTGTAGATGAGGTCTTGAAATAAAATCCTTTAGGTCCCCGAAGTTTAGTTAAGTTTTATTTTGTTTTAATTAATTGTGTGTCTTTCTCAGACCTCCCTGAAAATCTTCGTGAACTTCACTTGGATCAAAATCAGATTCAGGCGATCGAGCTGGTGGACGTCAGCCAGTACAGAGACCTCTTCAGGTAGATGGCTATTTCCTAGTATAACTTCATTTGGCCGAAAGACCCACAGCCTTGGCTTTAACTTACTATAAGTGGGATAGACCCATAGCCTTGGCTTTAACTTACTATAAGTGGGATAGACCCAAAGCCTTGGCTTTAACTTACTATAAGTGGGATAGACCCATAGCCTTGGCTTTAACTTACTATAAGTGGGATAGACCCAAAGCCTTGGCTTTAACTTACTATAAGTGGGGTAGATCCCCAGCCCTGGAGCCCGTGAGTGGGGAACATTTATGACTGCCAAGGCTGTGACAATGCTGCCCTCTAGTGACAGTTTGGTAAATTGAAAATGCACTTATAAAGCCTTCACAACAACTTAAAGTAAAAAAAATTGTCAATAACCCATATGATAACAGTGCACTTGTTTTACACACATTACATCTCTTTGTGTTAGGCTGGGTCTTAGCCACAATCGCATCCGTCACATTGAGCACGGCAGTCTAGCATACGTCCCCAACCTGAGAGAGCTCCACCTGGACAACAATCGCCTTAACAAAGTCCCTTCAGGTCTGGCTCAAATGAAATACGTACAGGTGAGTTACTGAACAGGGATCACTGTAACGAGGGTCCCTCCCTACACTGCATTTTACCAATAGTCTGGAGATGCCATCAGCCAAAGCGTGGATGTAAAAAAGATCATAAAAGTATTCATACAATATAGGTAATACTCTCTATGGCTTGATCTGTGCTCTTCTAAATGAAAGCTAGAGCTGTGGCTCCTATATACTGTGTGTGTTACTACTTCCTATGCACTATTGCTTCACTATAGAGAGATTTCTTTGCCATTTTGCCTGTTTTCTGGTCTTTTTTTTTCCGTTAGGTTGTCTACCTTCATTCCAACAACATCAGTGAGGTTGGCGTCAACGACTTTTGCCCCACAGGCTTCGGGATGAAGAAGACCTTCTACAACGGCATCAGTCTGTTCGACAACCCCATCAGCTACTGGGAGGTGCAGCCCGCCACCTTCCGCTGCGTGGCGGACAGAAATGCCGTTCACTTCGGCAACCACAAGAAGTAGGGCGACTCGCGAGCCTCGCCATAGAAAAGTACTTTGAAATCTAAATGAAGTGGAATGAATATTTTAAAATCCACATGAGGGATTGCAGTGGGTATTTGAATTAGTGCTTGAAATAAAATGGCTCAAGGAATGCTTGGAATATGTGGTTATGAATGGGGACAGAGGCAATACACGTCAGCAGTGGTAACACAAAGAGGGACGCAGGAGGGAAACTTTTTTTCGACAAGCAGGCCATTGGACTTTAAGGTTTTTTAAACACAGTTAAAGGTTAGGGGGGAAAGCAGATATTGAACGAGGGGCTATCAATGAAAACTGTAATAAGCAATTCAATTTAAATGTAGCTTTTTTTATTCTTCTCAGTAAATGACAGGCATTGGAAAAATGATTGCTATCATGTTAACTGCCGTCATATGTTTTCAGTTGTCATGGTTATCAACATGTCTTAATGAGTCACAACTTTTATACAAAATTGCCTAAAGAATGCAGACAGTATGTAATTTATCATTTTTTTCAGGATCAACAAATTAAGTAGGAAAGACATATCAATTACACTTTGTGCCTTTAATGTATTAAACTGGATACAACATATTAGTCATTCAAGTCATTCAGGATTCACGGTTCCAAAAGCATAAAGGTTGTGTACATTATGTATAATTGAAATATGTGGATATAATGGGATAAACTGGATAAACCTATGCCTGAAAACATCCGGGTGCTAGTGCTTTTGCCTCGACATCATGGTTTAAAGTACATCTCTGTAATATCTAAAGTTGTCAGGGAAGATCATTTTCTTGAGCATTGATGAAGCCTTAGAGACTGAACAACTCGCACAACTCTTCCACTGATGTGGTTCTCATGCTAGGAAGACATAGGCCAGCTAACGTGAGAAAACAATTCTTGGTGTTTCGGTGAGAGGTCGTGAGACTGAGAATGAACAAGGTCTTTCTCACAAATTGCACCTACATAAAAATAATACGTGTACGTGTGTGTGTGTGTGTGTATGTGTGTGTGTGTGTGTGTGTGCTTGAGTGAGCGTGTGACTGACATTTTTCAGTTAACTGAAAGCAGGTCAAATTTCTGACACATTTACTCATCTGGTGATAACACCTGGGGCAGAGTTGGCTTCCTGTGGCACACGATAGGAACATTCTACGCGCTGCAAACTCACACACATCTCACAGACAAGCATATGAACGTATGAACACAGCCTATGTGTCAGTGTAAGCGTATCCCCACTCTTCACAGGACAAGCTGGTTCATTGTAGGAATAGCAAGAAGATGTCTAGAAACATTGTCTGTTTGTATTCATTTAAGTTCCATCTTCCATCCATTTCAATTCCATTTCCCAAAAGACAATAGTATTCCTGTAGCTGAACTAAGTAAGGTGGTCACAACACAAAGCTCACAAGTTTGATTCCCAGAAAAACACATAGTGACAAAATGCACACACAACCTGTAGCCATACTGCTAAATAAATACATGTAAGACATGAGAACAAAAGCACTTTCGGAAAAAATGTAATTGTCTTTCTGGTTTCCCTCTTCATAAAAATTATATATTAATTAAAGTTTTTTTAACCCTTCCTGTTAAAGGGTATCTGTGACTGGGGGCCTTTTTAAAACAAGGAAGCACGCAGATGGGGATGGTGAAGGAGACAATTTTGATTGTCTCCAGGCAACATCCAGAGAATTACCCGTGTAGTATATTTACAGTGCAAGATTCAAAGGGTACAGACAAAAAAAGGAAAATAAACAATGACATGAGAGTCAAAACAAAAGTTAAAGGCAAACGCATTGATTATAAATAATCAAACACAAATAGCTGTAGCAATACTGCTCTATCAGATATCTCACACTGCTGAGGTCTGCTGAAGCCGGACACCAAACAATAGTGTTTGCCCACCACCCTCTTCCTGATTGATTCCCTGCTGCTTGAATGCAAGTTGCACTACCGAAGTAATAACATATTTAAAAACACATTGATGCAAAATTGGCGTGTGCCGTCGCCAAACATTCTATCAATGGCTGTTTTAATACGGATAGGGAGATGACATACTCAGGAGGCGTGTGCACTCGCCAAACATTCTATCAATGGCTGTTTAAATACGGATAGGGAGATGCCATACTCAGGAGCAGCCAGAGGGGTAAACCAGACATGGTTTCCAAGTTGGTACATGGTTAAACCAATCATACGCCAGTCCATAAAGAGTTTCTGTTTTGAAACGGGATGAATGGGAGGACGCCATTCCGTGGCAAGGGATGAGGTGGCATCACACTCCCCTAAGTAGGCGGTACAGTATGAGGTGTGTGGAGGGCGAGTGCTGAATACTTTCAGAGGAAAACATTAATTTGTCACCACTATATGATGCCAGAGATTAGATTAGACACAGTACCAGTGCACAGTGGTACAGCTACAGTGCAGGACAGGAGGGCTCGGCATTACTAAATTGCCAAAAATTCAGTTGCATCAGATACAAAAGCACGCACCTCCAGAATGGCAAAGAGCTTCTATCCTTGTGCAATAAGGCTACTCAACAGCTAACCCAATACCCCTCCCAAATACTCATATACTGTGTTTAGTCTTGGCAGAGATCATGGACAGGCAGTAGGGAGGCAAGAGCCTGTGCAGTTTACTATCATAGAAATCAGTGCTCAGGGCTGGTGGGGGAATGTGTGTGTGTGTGTGTGTGTGTGTGTGTGTGTGTGTGTGTGTGTGTGTGTGTGTGTGTGTGTGTGTGTGTGTGTGTCAGTCATAGTTCTGCAGGGGAGCCGAGTCCCTGCTGAGGTCCACAGTAATGTTAGTGTACAGAGGCCTCCGCACCACTAGAGGGGAGTAGTACAAGTTATTTAGGCCATCAACCTTCTGCCTCTCCTTAGATTTCCTGAGTAGAGCGTATCTGTGGAACAAATAGAACAGTTGATTCAGTGTTTTTTTCTCTTTTGACAAGCTATAGCGCCATGAAAATCTATAAAAAAATTATATTACTATTAATCTAAGAATGAAACATGTACTCTATAGTAACAGTCTGAGAGAAAAGAACAGCTTTGGGTGCCCTGGCTTGTCTAAAACTCACAACAACAACAACAACATCAACGCAACAGCGACCTGTGGAGACCCTCGGGTGCGGTGCGAACGGTGGTTACCTGCCGAGAAACTGCACCTCCCCATGGTGGTGATGAGGAATGGACGTGTAGCTGCCAATGTCCCCTGGAGGTCGGCTCACAGAGTAGCCAGCGTTGTGCACCCTCATGGAAATAAACATCCGAGTTTGTTATTGTTATTAACAGCAAAATGAAGCACAAGTTGTACGTATGCCAATTCTAGCAAGCACCAAGCACACAGACTAAAACTAAATGATGTCTTCATTACAGTAAGTGTAAGGATAACACAAAAAGGAATTCCACCATCCTTACTAAATAGCTGAAAACATTAAACAAAATGAAAACACACATTTCCCATTAATACTAGGGATGCCTACACTACCGAGATTGCACTGGCTCCGCCAACTGACCCACACCGGGTTGATGGCTGGGGTCAGATTCTACAAGCTAACCTAGGCTAGCCTGCCCGGTAAGAGTCACCTGTTCCACATGTCATCGTCCTCTCCACCCCAGCCCCAGAAGCCGTTGGCAAAACCATTCATTCTGTGGATATGATCCACTTTTAAACCACTGACTCCCCCAAAGAACTCCTCATATGGAAGCCTGTAAGCAGAAATAAAAACTGGTTAGATGTCAAAAGTTTCTAGGAATATTAGAATTCTTCTCAACTGTTTTGCCTAGATTAAATATAGGAATACAAGCAGTACAAATGAGGATCACTTACACTGAGGTCCACTGAATAGAAAACATTATTTTCTATTTTGAGGATGAAAATAGAAAGTTTTCTGAGAATTCTTCCACTTGTTCATCAACAAAACATAAAGTAATGCTTAATAAATAGCATTCATTCAGTAGGCAATTAGCATTATCATCTTGGGTTCAATTAACAACAGCCAAAATGAATGACAATGTGCATGTCAATAGTGGGAACAAAGTTACCATATGCTTGCGCAGGTGATATTTGATACACACGTGCATGTAAGCGTGTGTGTGTTTGAAGCTGAGTATGTCACACTCACGCATAGTAATACTTGTCTAGCAGCACAGAGTAGTGTCTCGGCATGTCCCTGCAGCCGTAGTAGTTAAGATCGTTCTCTGGGATGTGGTCCACATCGTGGAAGATCATACAGTCCCACGCCTTGTCTTTCATGGCCTCCAGAAAGCCCACATTGAACAACATGGCACGATTAAAGGGCTCTCTTCCAGTCTGGGGAAATAAAACGACAGTGTGAAGAACCAATGGGGGAAATAGTGATTCACAAACTGATTCACATTTAACAAACAAACAGGCATTGATAGACTTTCATGAAAAATAAGCTATAGCATACAGAAAGAAAACAAAGAATCAATAATTATTTTACATTTTATTGTTTATCTTATTATTATAAATAAATCCAATTTTCGATATTGTTATAAAATACATTTATTATTTCATTTTGTAATTTTAACCTACTTGGCCTTTGTTGTTGTTACTACAATGACCTATCAATAAGGGTCCGGGGCACAAGAGGAGGAAGTGAATGATATTTGATATTTGAGATGAGGGTGTCAGATAATGAGTGTTATGTCTGTATAACAGCACTGTCTGTGGTATGCAACGTCTGACTTCATTGCTCAGATAATGATTATTAATGTCTGTATGAGGGGTCAGATAATGATTATTAATGTCTGTATGAGGGGTCAGATAATGAGTATTAATGTCTGTATAAGGGTGTCAGATAATGAGTGTTATGTCTGTATAACAGCCCTGCCTGTGGTATGCAGCGTCTGACTTCCTAGCCTACATGTGGCTGGCGGTTGAGTTGATGACCAGGTTGAGGCCTAGTGATGTATGCGAGACCAGCAGTGCCAGTTGAAACCTTCCAAGCTCACTTGTTGGCTACAAGATGTTAATCTGAAGACCCTACATTGTTTAGTGGTTGAATCCTTTGTGATGACAAAAAAAACAGCAGCGTGATTCAAATCCAGCTGGGCTCCCACCCACTTTCATTGACAACATTTCAAAACTTTTTCATGACTTCATGGACCCTTAATAACCTTTTATGACCTTTCACAGCCTACAAATACCCAAAACAGTCCGTACTTCACTCCACAGGCGAATTTTAGACTGCTGCTTTAGACCAGTATAAATCTTGTAAGTCCAGGGTTGCCTGTTATCTTTTATCTGTAAGCCCAGGATTGGCTGTGATGTTATAGGATCTTATCTTTTATTAGTCTTTCTTCACAAATGATGGATGCCTTAATGCAAATGAATGCCTATCCAGCATTTCCAGACCAGGGAGAAATGAAAAGAAAGGTCTAGATGTCTGCAATAAAGAGGAAGATGATAATAGTAGTGATGATACTAATAACATGATGACGACTAATTGTGGTGTTGGAGGTCTTACATGACTGTTAGCACCCTGGGATACAGTAATGGTATACTGCTGTTGCTGCTGCTGACGGTGATGACAATGCTGATGATGACTAATTGCTGTACTGATGACAGTGATGTCGTAATGCAGTGAAGGTATGGCAATGATGTTAATGGTAGGTATGGTCGTGTGTCTAACCTGCTCCACAACATAGAAGCCAAACTGAAGCCTCTGTCTCTGCAGCATGGGGATGAGGTGGCGCAGGAGGATGGGGAGATGCTCGTGGCGGTTCCTGAAGGGAATCACTATGGCAACCTACAGACAGGCATGAGGTGGAGCGATGGCTTGGTAAATCCCCGGTGAATTTCATGTGGAGTGACAACGGCAGCAACAAAACATACAAGGACACACACACTACACCCCCCCCCCCCCACACACACACACACACACACACACACCACCACCACCCACCCCCCCAATCACACATACACACAGTTTTGTGTACTTTTTAAATCACAAATCTCAGAGAGACAAATACACACACATTTGCACTAAGTCTACAGTTGCATCACACAAATACACACTCACTCACACACACACACACACACACACACACACACACACACACACACATGCGCGCATACACTCACACACACACACGCACACACACACACACACACACACACATGCGCGCATACACACACACTCATATGCAGTACCGGAGCTTACCCTCCAGCGTGGAGTGCAGTCGCTGGGGCTCCAGTGTCCTCCAGGGGCAAAGTGATGACCCCTCTCCAGCAGACGCCTCTCCACCTCAACCATCTCAACCACACTTGTGTTCACAGTCAAGGGGCCCTCTAACAACACACACACCCACACACACACACATTTAAAACAAATATAGTACATATCAGTCATCAAAATCAGACAGGGGGCACTTAACAAAGTAGTAGCCTAAGCCTACCAATCCCACAGTGTATATATATATATATAATACATACATATACTGTATATATACATACACTATATATATATATATATATACACTGTGGGATTGGTAGGCTTAGGCTACTACTTTGTTAAGTGCCCCCTGTATATATACATACACTATATATATATATATATATATATATATATATATATATATAGTGTATGTATATATACAGTATATGTATGTATTACATATATATATATATATATACAACACATACACATACACTATATATATATGTATATACAACACATACACTATATATATACTGTATATAGAGAGAGAGAGAGAGAAAGAGAGAGAGAGGGAGAAAGAGAGGGAGAAGACCTCCTGTAAGTACTTAGGCACAATGTACTGTAACTCACTATATAACTATAAATCACATACGTAGGTCTACTGCATGGTGTGGTGTTGTGTGGGTACTTACTCAGTGTGGGTGAGCTCTCAGGGCAGATATCAGAGGAGCGGGAGCTTAGGTATACAGATGACTCTGAGACGTTCTGTGTTTTCGACTGAAGTCCAAACCTAGTGATGGTGTGCCCTTCAGACAGGCAAGATATGAAGCAAAAATAATGAAATGGATCCATCCATTCCATCTCAAAGCTAGCTGGACCATTCATAACTATTTCCACGTTGTGGTATCTAGATTTTGGATATGACATTTTTAGTCATCGGATTAATGGAGGGGTTTTGGTGTTACTTCAAAGTATTTGGCCAGAAGTCAGTGACACCAATTACTACAATTATCGTCATGTATGTGGATATTATCAGCCCACAATTGCCCCCCTGGATATGAATAACGTTCAATTCAGTCGCACTGAGTTCAGCTCAGTTTAGTCACGTCACTAGAGTTGACAACTTTCAAGGCAGACTTGCTTTGAGAATCTGTGAGATTTTTGGCGTGAGATGCATCGAAGTCAATGGAATCTAGTGTGAGACAGTGTGTGGTTCAATTCAGTTCAGTTCAGTGTAGTTCAGTTTGATTCCATTTAAAGAGGACCTATTATGCTTTTCCGGTGTTCCCCTTTCTTTTAGTGTGTTGTATAGCTTTTTGTGCATGTAAATGGTCTGCAAAGTTACAAAAGCCCAAAGTACACACCAGAGGGAGTAACTCTCTCAAACAGAAACCACTTTTCTCAGTGGCCTGAAACGTCTTGTTGAAATTCCAGCACTTTTCCTTCGTTACAAGATGATGCAGTCTCTGAAGACAGAGTTAATACAGCAAAACTGTAGGTGGTATTGCCTACCCAGCTGACCAATCAGAGCACACTGGGCTCATCAGGAGGGGGGGCTTAATGACACAGGAGATTTAACGGAGCGTTTCAGACAGAGAGTGAATAGAGATGTACAGGGTGAGAAAAAGAATGTGTTTCTGGAACACTGAAGCATGTAAATCTATTCTAGAACACTGCAAAAATAAAATTCTGAACATTGAAAATAAGCATAATAGGTCCTCTTTAATTCAGCTCAATGCCGTTCAGTTCAGCACAGTTCACTTCAGTTCCACTAAACCTGACCCACATACCTGCTACTCTGGTGTGTCCACTGATGCTGCCTCTCATCGCCATGGCCGTGAACCAGTACTCACTCACTAACACATACACACACACACACACACACACACACACACACAAACACACACACATACAGACAAACAGTTTCCGTGTAAGTACGTGTGTGTGTGTGAAATAGACTGAGGTAAAGACAAAATACCTTAATTAAAAGTTGAAAATGTTAGTGATGAGAGAGTAATGAGGTGCTTATAACACCAAGTCAACACCAACTGGTAGGGCAGTGTGCTTAACAACAGCAAGGCTATGGGCATGATATCCATATACTGATGTAGCATACTGTACTATGCTGAGTCCCTTTGTTTAATTCCATGTCCATGTTTGGGTTTATAATGTCCTGTAGTTTACATTAATTACATTAATGTCCTTTGGTTGACATTACAATTTTTGCCACAGTGTGATTTTTCCTGATTTTTTGGTGTTCTGTCTACCCTTGCTCTCTGTCTTGTGCCCACATATACTGTATAAGCTTATTCCCATCTGCCATCTTGTCTCAGTCTTTGAAAACTCCTGGCTGAGTGCAATAAACAGCAAAGAAACCAAAGAGACAACTGACTTTTATCTCAAATTATTCAAAATTGTATTACCTTAAGACAGAGTTATTATACCTATAGCAAAACTGTAAGGTGATACCATGTTTATACATTTAAGTGATATTGCTCATGGGTGTACAGACTTCTGTTATATACTGAACAATTACACCTAGGGTGTCAGTTAAAACATCTGGGATGTTTCGAAGGACGCAGGACCAGGGAGCCGTAGTTGTGCTTGGTAAAGCAGAGATACAGTATGATTGGTTTCATCTTTCAAAACCGTGGTGACCACTGGCCTATATTCAGTATGACTATCAATACTATTTACGAGTTTAAGTATATTATGGATGCTTCTTGGGAACAGGATGAATGAGTCATTTGACATATTGTGCTACAGACTACTTACAGGAAAGTCTTCTTAAAACTAAGTTTGAGTGAAATTTTAACTGCTACGCAACTTGTGTGTCTCTCGTGCTTCGCATTCCTCGGTATTCTCAATGCACTGAGAATATACCAGATATAGCATGTTTCAGTGTCACTTTTACTGATGATGAATATCACTTATGTCTGTCCATGTTACAACAATTGCATTAAATCCAGATAGGTGTCCCAAGGCTGGCTTTCAAGGCTGTTTTTGGTAAGGGGAATCCACACCCAAAGCATTGTTGAGAAGAGCTGAGCTCCTCTCTACTGGTCGGAATAAATTAAGGGTGCTGCATCTGGACAACATATCTTTATTTTATGCAGATGAAACTTATTCCAGAATGTATGAACCAAAAGCTTTTATGCCAACTGCCAACTTCGCAGTTGTTGGTGTCTGCAAGATAAGTGTCTTGCTGTTAGCTGGTTGACTTGCACATTTATGAAAAAAAAAATCCATAATGCCTATTACATTAATGATGTTAACAGTGGTTCTTGCATGTTGTTCATTCAGTTGATTTTGTCAATATGTATTGGCTCATTAGACATTATTGTATTGATGCACAACTGCTGATAAGATAAATGCCTTTCTCTCCACATTCATTTATTTAACAGGAGGCACCTGCGTTTTGTGTTTAGTATTGTTTTAAAAGTACTTTGAACACTATTGTACACACAGCTTGGATAACCACGTCCAAGGACAGGCTACTGTAGATACCATTTCGTATCATTAAAGTTTTTAATACATAGTCAGTGTGCATTGCAAAGCCTAATTCGTAGTAGTGTTGTATCCAACAGAAGACTTAGGAATAGTCTAGTTCTCTTCTTGTTATCATGTGGAGCGATTAAAAGTGAACGAACAGGAAGGAGGATGATGGCTTTACCTTTCCCTGGAGAGGTGTACGCAAAATACATCGTATACGTGCTGAGGACCAAAGCAAATATGAGCCCAGAGAACAGCTTCCAACGGACTCCCGATCGTCGCGCCATAGAAGTTGCTATAGCTCGTCTGTACACTAGCAATATGAAATGGAAAACAGACGGTGCTTCTTTCAACAAGGACAGAAACCTTCGTCACTGTGCGGTAGGTACAACTTCAAACCTTCGTCACTGTGGTCGGTAGGTACAACTTCAAAGAATAAAAACCCAGCCCAGAAGCAGGCTTAAAGTGCTTTTGTGGTCTATGGCAATGTTAGTTAAACGTGTTGTCATGGAATCCTCCAGGATATCCTGCTAGTTAGATACTGTTTTACTAAATACTGCTACTGCTAAATTACATTTTAACTTTGCATTTACAAGACAGCACTATTTGGATACTTTTCATCTGGGCGGGTATCATACAGCCAGGCTTAATTTGTGTCTATTGTGAGGTTATTACCCAGGCAAAGAAAATGCACAAACTAAAAGTGTGCTATTTTCGAGTACTAATTATGCATTTAGTATACTAAAGATATATCATTAGTGCTACTAAAGATAAACTAAGTTTACTTGACTGTACTATTTGAAGACACCATTAAGATGCACTTAAATATACTAAATTCTGTAAAAGTACTTTGTTTCAACTGAGAGTATATTCTAATCCACCTTTCAGATAACTATTAAAATACTTATGATATATAGGAAATATTCAATAAAAATGTGTGGATAACACATTGTAAATATTTGTACAATATATTTCTAATGTATTTACAATGTCATACCAAACAGATTCTGATTGAATTATACAAATATTCCCCTATATATTATACGTGTATTAACAGTTATCTTAGAAGTGGATTTCAATCAACTCCAAGCTGAAACAAAGTACAGTTTTTAAAAGTTCAGAACTAGTGTAAAAAAAATGGAATCGCACAGAATGACAAGATGTTGGCCATACTAATCATGAGATCTTTGGTCTATCCTAAATAGGTTTGCTAAAGAAATGCTATTGTGTCTGAACACTGGCAAACTGGCGAAGTGAACATTTGCACCACTAGTTTTTTTGCTGCTGTACCTTTCCTAAATAAAATTTGCTTTTTGAGTAGTGATAAGGAGCCATCAGACCCAACAAACAAGTTATAATAACCAAGCTTCTATGCCATCAGAACAATTGCAAGGATTTTTCTTGGCTTCGGTTCAGTGCTACATATCACAAAGCTTGGCAGTTGTGAGTCAAGCTTAATTTGCCCTCCGAGCACCTCTTGTGTGCTTGCATGCGTCTCCCAAATGTTTTAACTATCCGACAAGGCTACGCAAGCCGCAGGGCTGTGATTGGTCCAACCCATCGCTGTTTACTTTGTGGGAAGTTGCATGCTAACATTAGATAGCTGGCTCAGACACCTCGCAAATCCCAGCAAACTGTTAATTCCCACCACTCCTGCACCATCCCGCTCAGCAGCACCCACTACTCTACTCCTTGTACACATATGACTGTACTCCTACCCATCCCACCAACACCATCATCACATTTGCAGATGTAACGATCGGACTGGAGCTCACAGAGATGAGGTACAGAAACTGGCAGTGTGGTGCTCAGACAACAACCTGTCACTGAACACCACAAAAAAAAACAAAATAACTCATTCTGCACTACAGGAGGCGGAGTGTAGACCCAGGCCCCACTCCACGTCAACGGGGACTGTGTGGAGAAGGTCCACAATTCCTCATAGCCCCCATATCCCATGACCTCTCCTGGTCTGCCAACACCTCAGCAGTCATGAAAAAGGTACAGGGCAACTTCCACTTCCAGAGAATGCTCAGGAAAAACAACCTGGAGTGTAACCAGTGTGTGGCCTTTTACCGCTCCGCCACAGAACGTGCACTGGTGCACTGCATTTCAGCGTGGTGTACTGCATTTCAGCGTGGTGCACTGCGGCAGACATGACTGCCCTCCAACAAATAATGAACACAGCCCAAAACATTGCCTGCTCCCGTTACCTTGGTAGGGCCAAAAACATCATCAAGGACACATCACACCCAGGCCACCACCAGTTTACTCTCAGGCCCTCTGGCAGGCGGTACGGGTCCTCAAGAGCAAAGACCACACGTCTAAGGGACAGTTTTTTCCCCAACAGAACGATAAACTCACACATGGACTAAAATGTGGAATATCAAATCTGCAATATTACTACTTCAATTACTTTATTCCATTTCAGCCACCTTATACTTGTGTGTAAGACAATAATGTTACTTCTATTCATGCTCAGAGGATATGTAAGGACTGTGCAATATTGCAACGTACCTCAGGGGAGTACCTGTACTCCATACGATTGCACTTTGTGTGAATTGGAATGACAGTTCTTACTTGTTTTACTTCTTAATCAGTCATACTGACGGAGTGGAGATACGTCATGTGTGTGTGTGTGTGTGTGTGTGTGTGTGTCTGTGTGTGTATGTGCGCGTGTGGGAGAGAGAGAGAGTGTGTGTGTGTGTGTGTGTGTGTGTGTGCGTGTGTGCGCTCGTGTCTGTGTCTGTGTGTGTGTGTGTGTGTATGTGTGTGTGTGTGCGGGAAAGAGAGAGTGCAGCGGCTGGGGAGGGGAACTTCCTGCCCAAAACCTAAGAAAAACTGACAAAACCACATACGCTCAGACACAAAAAAAAACTGACCTACTTAGGTGTTTTTTTTTTGGATTGTCAGACAACTCATTCATTCCCTTCCAGCCCACCATTTCAGACATGTTTCTGGCAACATGGATGCATGAGTAGGTCAGTTTATTTTGTGTCTGAGCGTGTGTGGTTTTGTCAGTTTATATATATATATATATATATATATATATATATATATATATATATATATATATATATATATATATATATACAGTATATATATCCCAGAGATCCAAAATAAAATTATAACCAGACATAAACCCATAAACATGAACCTCCCTCTAAGTGACAGCAACCTTTGTTCCTGCACTAAAAGAGCAACTGTAAATGTATTTGTTTTTGTTGTTTTGTTGTTTTTGTTGCAGCATCACCTCATTTGATGTTGCTGGTATGGCGGTGCCTCTGCCTCAAATGTGAGGTGTAATGTCGTTATCCCATTTGAACAGTGGCGGCTCCTGAAAAAATTCTCAGGGGGGGCAATTTTTTTATATAATGATTAAGGCGACCCATTCAGTAAGTACATTAAGTTAGCTGATTAACTCATACAGCAATACCTTTTTGTCCACTATTGGCAGCACACAACAGTAATATGTCCCCTCTTGCTACATAGCTAGAGTAGCAAGTTACAGGTGGAAAGCTATAGAAGAAAGTTGCATCCAGGAGCCTTCATAAGCAAACATGATGTGGCTCCACATTAAATGATCCCACTTTTTCATTATCCACGTGTCTCAAATGTTGTATGATGTAACATAGCTTAACAGGACACATGATATGTCCAGTAACATCATAAAGAAGGGGTAACATAAGTCAAAAACAACAATATTTATTGACTGATCTTGAAAGTATTGGCTTACAAAAGCAAAATAAGTCATCACATAAAAAATTATTCAGTGTTAGTGCAAGAAGCGAACTGTGAAACACACTGTAAAACCTATGAAAAGTGACAGTGGTATATGAAATACAGACCGCATTAGCCACGCGATTTTCTTTTGTTCCAATTCTTGGATGTAGGATTTCCCTCCCTTTGTAGAAACCTGTTGAATGGATACATTTGGTCTAGGAAGTCCTAATTGTTTTGTTGTCAATTTATCTTCATTAGTACGCCGACTAAAAAGGAGTTTCTGTCAAAGAGCGAATCGAGTTATTGCACTGGACAGGGCAGCCATCTTGACAGAATATGCCTCCGTCGAAGCTGTATGACGTTCGTATAGGCTTTTACGTCCACTACTTATGACAAGACCAGGAGGGGCGAGCCCTCCCGGAAGCCATAGAGAATGCATTGAGAGCTCTGTTTTGTGAAAAAAATGGATTTAACATGGGAGTCAATGGGAGAGGTCTGGGGCGATTTTCATTTCGCCCCAAATCGCCCCAGAAGGGGTGGGGCCATTTGAAGCACGACTTTAGGCTGACTGAACGACTGTTACCTGATTCGACAATGACATACAGAGACAGATCAGACGGTCTAGTGGTAGAATCCGACAGAAAAAAAATATTACATTTAAATGTACGTGTCATTTACGCGACTTACAAGGATATTGCGTTTTTCCCTTTTCCCCTAGGCAGTGCGTCGCCCCAATCGCCCTTATGGACGAGCCGCCCCTGCATTTGAAGGTAACACCTTTTCACAACAGATCCATGTTTGAGTATCAGGAGGGAATACAGTGATGTGCTCTCAATGCAAAGAGTAAATCATCTGTGCATGTGCCTGTACACACCATTTTAACATGAAATGGCTGTTCGCATGAAAACTATATTGAAGACTTGTTGAGTCCTAAGTCGAGGCTGTAAGCAGCATTGAGGTCAATGAGGTCTCGACCTCTTTCTTTTTTCAGCATGCTCATGTAATACGGTCAGTTGGGTCATCAGGCTGGGTCATGACTAGGGATGAGAATCGAGAACCGGTTCTTTTTTAGAACCGGTTCTTGCGATTTTGTTAGTGCCATTTGTTTCATTGTGTAAACCAGCTTTCACTATATAAATAATCACCGAGCAGTGACTAAGTTTGTGGTGAAAGGTTTGCACCCTTTTACTACGGTAGATGCCCCAGATTTTCGGTAGGTTAATTTCTAGGAACATGTTTAAATTAAACAGAATACATTTTATTTAAGTTATGTAAGTTTTATTTTAAGTTCAAGAGGAATATGTATAAATGTTTTTGGTTATTTAATTTTTTTTTAAATGTGTATGTAAACATACTGTATATGGTGTGTGCAGCATCATAGAAAATTATATAAAAGAAAATGAATGTAAATAAACCCGTTTGTGCTCTTTTTTTCACCCCTTGCCCAATAAGAATCGATAAGGAATCGAATCGATAAGCAGGAATCGATAAGGCATCGGAATCGTTAAAATCTTATAAATTCTCATCCCTAGTCATGACGCTCTTGTTCCCCTAGTTGACATAATCAAGCATTTAGGGTTGGTAGTTTGATTAAGCGGTACAGTCCTTTGACTATCTTCCCCTTAAATACCCATTTAATTTAGCCATACATCGGGTATAATAATTAATGACATGGACAGTGGTGTTTATGATAGGTATTTCCACTCAAGGTGGCAAAAATAGAAAATATAGTTTAAGCAACAAGTTATAAGGAAGCACCAGAGAAGAGGTAGGTTGCTATGACACTGTGTGACTGCAATGGCAGAACTGGGAGTGGCTGAAGGTTTCTGTGTGTTCGTCTTTCTGCGCTTTGCTGTAATGTAATATCTATTAAAGTACCCTGTCTTGGTAAAACTTAATTCATCTGACTCCACTCAATTAGGAACTCAGCCTTAGTTCCTGTTTTGTTAATGTTATATTGATACCCGTCAGGTAGGATGACCTAGGGTAATTTCTTTGGATGTCTACAGTCTGTTTTGATGAATACCCCTCTTACTTTTTAATAACTTCTAGGAATAATAGGATTTTGCCACGGTCGATTTCTTTATTTTGGCTTATTCCACAGACACAACCTGTTACTAGTTCTGGAGACTAACTCAGAGGCTGCAGTGCTGTTAGGGGGCTTCCCAGCATGGTTCAGGGACCAAGTGCCACGCTGCTGTACGATGTCAGTAAAACCCTTCGATCCAGTGCAGAGGCTGGATGGCAATCCACAGCTGTATAAAACAATATAACAGGTCTGCTGCAGCGTGTCTAGCCCAGGTGATTAGCCAGGGTACCTCAAGACATACATCACTGCTTTTTGGTTTGAAACTAATCCTAGCCAGTCATTGCGGAAACACTGTTAGCTAGTAATATTTCTGTTGTTAATCATTTCTTGAGAGGCCACAGTGGATCAGAGCATCACAATTTTTTTGTCAGGTACAAGTTACTTATACAGTTACATACTCAAATGAGTCTAAAGTGAATAATCTAAAGTTACAAATATAAAAGAAACATATGAAACATCCAAACATACCTGGCTGCTCAGAGGATGAGTACACACATAGAGTGCGGGAGGCTCTGACTACAGAATACTCCCAGTCCTTTGACTATCTTCCCCTTAAATACCCATTTAATTTAGCCATACATCGGGTATAATAATTAATCACATGGACAGTGGTGTTTATGATCACACAGTCAAACAGACAAATAGAGGGGGTTGTCCCCCAAAGAGGGATTTTGTTCCCTCCAGAGGGTAGTTACCTGCAACCCACAGAGACCAGTATTTCCATGTTTTTGAGATCTATGTTAAGACTTATCTTTTCAGCTGCAGGACTGAGACCACTGTACCACTCAGACTGAGACCTTTCAAATGAACCCAAACATGACAAAGAAATCATCTTCTCATGCAATATCACAGTTAGTACTCTTAAATCCATCCTGCCCCTCAAGGTGGGAAAAATAGAAAATATAATTTAAGCAACAAGTTATAAGGAAGCACCAGGGAGGAGGTAGGTTGCTATGACACTGTGACTGCAATGTGGAAAGAAACATATGTGAAGGCACTCAGCTTAGAGAGGTATTATTATTATCATTATTATTAATAAACAAAAAATCTTATCACTAGATGGTGCTTTTTGCTCTTTTTACAAATGCTTTTGTTTAATACACTTCCATAACCAAGCCTGAGTGTTTGCTTTTGTCACTGGTTCATGATTACATAGATCAAATAGGAACAGCAGAATTTGAGAGCTAATCTATTCCCTTAGTTGGGCACTGCTACGTACTACACACACTACACTACACACACACACACACACACACACACACACACACACACACACACTACCGACTGCTTGTATTGGGAATCTCCCCCCACTACAAACACACACACACACACACACACACACACACACTACTGCTGCTCAGGACTGGGAATCTCCCCCCACTACACACACACACACACACTGTACGATGAGGCCCTTTGGATTAATGTGTAATGCTCCTGCCCCTCTCCTGTGTTATCAGTCAGGTATTATCCGTTTGGCTTTGCTGCAAGGCCTACTCACCTGGTCAAAGGCACTGGAGCTGATCCATCCATGGGGACCCACTCAATCATCTGCCATGCTGAATATGAATACGGGAACTGTGACATACCTGAGGAGGATATTGCATTTTTAAACTGTCACTTCCTGTTATTTTTTTTCCCTTACGGTTTAGCTCCTCCACTCGAGAAGACGGCAGAGAAGACTGAGCAAGAATGAGTCACAAGGACAGAGGCGACCAACACCGAATCTTTTCGCCAAATGAGACCTCTTTGCTCACTGAGGTGTTATTCGAGAGAGAGAGAGGACTGATTGAACTGAACTAGGTTCAAAACATTTTCAACATTTAGGTGTACATCAGTTTTGTAAACGGTAATGTTCCACCCCTGATTCAGTCCTGTCATCTCCCCTTTTGAACTATTCTATTATCACTTTAATCATGCATCGGCTGACGTAATCCTTTAAACGTTCCAGAAGCACTCTTCCCTAAATGATTTATTGCAGCTGCAAAAGCCATTTGATCTTCCTCAAGTCTTTGATCAATCTTGAAGCATGGCACAACGATGGGCTTCATATGCAACAACACACCAGAAGGACATGAAGGATCTTCAGCTGACATTGCTGACATTTGAAAAAGAAAAACAAACGCAGTGAGTGCTCTGACCACGTGTAAGGCAAAGCAGTGCTTCTCCAGCACCCAGGCTCCCGGCACAGAGCTGAACAGTGCATATGGGGCGACAGTGGTGCAGGAGGTAGAGAACTAATTTAGTAATCAGAAGGTTGCTAGTTTGATTCCCTGTCGAAGCGTCTCCAGCACCCAGGCTCCAGCACAGAGCTGAACAGTGCATTCACACAGCCCTGCACCTACACGACATTTACATTTTACATTTAGTCATTTAGCAGACGCTTTTGTCCAAAGCGACATACAAGGGAGAGAACAGTCAAGCTAAGAGCAATAAAAACCTGGTGTAACAATAAATACTACTTTACATAAGAAATAGAAAACACGAGGCTGTGTACACTTGTTCATGGCTTGCAAAACGTCAGTATTCATGTAACCAGCAGAATGCATGATTTGACGGATATATTTGTATGACCTAAAGGGTTTCCTTAAAGCTGTTCTGCCTACATTTTCAAAACATTTATTGTTTCAAAGATAAGCCTACATTATGAGCACAGGTGGGCATCTGGTTTATACTAATTATTATACTCACATAATATGATTTCATCAGAGTTTATTAAAGTATAATATATATACTCAATATATATAAATGTCTGTGTATAACAAGCACATGTACAAGACTTTCATGCTCAATTATAAGTTGATCATCCAAATGCACTGATGGATTTCCAGATTACTGGCCCTGATCCAGGGTTGGAAGTGTACTTCAGATGCAGAGCAGGACCTCATAAAGGACTATCATTTAAATCATGGATTGATTGATTAACTCACGGAGAGGCCAGTTTGGGGCCAAGGGAAAGCAGGCCAAGGACAATGACAAAATATAATATTAGTCATTGTGCCATCTGTGCTGTGACTAAATGGCTACTTGGCCATCTGACCTTCATGGAGACCTCCAATGTTTCAACACCATGTGAGTCCATGTGAAATAAATGCTGCATCAGTTACAGATCCCTTTAAAGGTACAGTACTCAATCCTGGTGAAAGGTTGTTGATATTGGAGCTCATCAGACAATCAAATACTCTCCCGCTGTGCTTCCGAAGCAACTGTGGAGCAAGAGCGCCCCCTGTTGTTGATTGCTTGGAGTAGCGTACATCTCAGTATATCTTTTGAGTGCACAAATTGGGCAGTCATCTACAGGAACATTAGGAGAATTTCACTGAATTTGACAAAAAGTGTAATAGAATTTAATCAGGGACTACACCTTTAAGTCTTGATGAGGCGGCTGCCACATAAAGAGACTCATGACTAGGAGATGCCATGTTATTGTACTGATAACTCTGTGCAGACTGACTAAATGGTTTGTCATACAGTGTGGTGTACTGGGCCTAAAGTGCTTCAGTCAACAGAGTGGAGACCTGTGTCCCAAACACATTGTTAAGACTAATCAGTTTGTAGAATCCCTCTTAAAAATCCTTTTTACAATTTCGGAGTGTATCCCAAAAGCAATCGTAGAACCTGTACATCATGAGTGGTATTACCCCCTCTCCACCAATAATGTATATAATGTATATATATATATATATATGTCTGGTAGAACTTAATTTGCATCCAAGAGCTGTAATGAACTTTGATAACTGAGCTGGGAGCAATTATCAGACATAACCTGGCTAGTATATAATTGCAACTCTGAGGTTTTGTTGTATGACCTCTTACTCAACATTACTGTCATGACTGGCAGTCTAAGGTTGTTTGATCAGATTTGACACATTGCTCACCAGCTGGTACCGAAGTAAATGCACACAATGAGCACCAGGAGTGGACGGGCCATCTGCCATATCGGACACCTTCCTGGCGGGCCGGTGGGCCTTTTGGGCTGACAGAATCAGACATTAACTTTATAGATTTATTTTAAAATGAATTACATTTTTGACTGGCCCATAAATTAGATAGTCCCACTGGTTGTTACTTAAAGGAGTCAATGTATGCCCATTTCACCGCAAGTTAATATAGTTCCTTGGGGTCTTAAGATGTCTGTTACATACTTTGGTCAAAATTCCACAAGGATCATTTAAATCCGTTGAGATCAGATCAGTTGAGACTGAGACACAAAGGGGGATGGCCATCTTAGATATTATTGACTCAGCCAGAGTCAGTTAAACAACCTTGGCTTGGTAAAAAAAAAAATAGTGTGACAAAACGGATAAGCGAATTACAAGAGAGGTGCAAAAAATTCGGGACAGAAGAAGAAAGACTCTTCTGCCAAATGTCATGTTTGTAGCAGGACCTCCTGAAGCAGTAGCACCATCGCTGATAATGTTGTGCATGACGAGCAGGCCCTCCTTGATAAAGGTTAACCAAGTAGTGCTAGTGGAATAACTATTACATCAAAATAAAGGTTGATAGCTTATAGTAGAACATAGCATATCAGCTAGCTATGAGTTGTCTCTCTGTATTTCAATTGGCTAAAAATATCTTCTCTAATGTTGTTGTATGATGAAGAATGTTATTGGCCCACTGTTATATTGTTAACTATTAACATTAAAAATAAGTAGCAGTTATTCATGCTTTATTTATTACATACCATTTAAATAATGCAGCTGTCGGTCACACTTTATTTGGCCTACAGAGACGTTACCAATGGTTTGTTGAAACTCAAGTTCAGTCTTTCTACTTGTTCACTGACCATCAATTTAACTAAACCCCACCCCTAACCCTAATCTAAACCATAAATCGTAGTTAAGTTTTAACAGATAGATTGTTTATAATCTGAGCACATAAAAGTGTGTCCCAGTTTTTTGATAAAGAGGCTTTTTGCACATCTTTAACAGGGAATCCAACAATGCTGGACCTGATATGTCAGTGCTCAATTATCATTCACCCAATATCTACATTAAATTCCCTAATGGGACTATTAAAAATATTACACTTGTATTGAATACTTAATTGCTGCAAAGCTGTGTGGTTTGGCTGTAAGGTACAGTGGTTAACCTACTCTGCAGCGTTTTTTTAGGGAAGCACAAAGGTGCGTGGGTTGGGTGTATGGTACAGTGGAAAGCCTACACTGTAACATCTTTAATGGAAGCACAAAGGTGCGTGCTGTGATCAACTGTGGAGGGTCTGCCTGTCTGAGCCAAAATGCCAGGGCAGATTTCTGTGTCCCAGTCAAGCCCTGATGAGTGTGCCTGTTTGAGTAGAGGGGTGCATGTGAGCATGCGTATGTGTGTGTGTGTGTGTGTGTGTGTGTGTGTGTGTGTTTGAGAGAGAGAGAGGGGGCTGTGTGTGTGTGTGTGTGTGTGTGTGTGTGTGTGTGTGTGTGTGTGTGTGTGTGTGTGTGTGTGTGTGAGAGAGAGAGAGGGGGCTGTGTGTGTGTGTGTGTGTGTGTGTGTGTCTGTGTGTGTGTGTGTGTGTGTGTGTGTGTGAGGGAGAGAAAGAGGGGGCGTGTGTCTGTGTGTGTGAGTGAGTGTTTGATTGTGTGCCTCTGTTACACATGGTTCCTCTTGAGATGCTGTGCATCAGCAGATAAGAATATGCATCTCTTCCCATTGTGCCACACAGTAGACGCCTGCATGTGCAGCATGAAACATTTCTGACCCCAAGACTCGTTCGGTTTACATGCAGCTACTCTTCGCTTTCCTCTTTGAAACACATTTACATGCCTACCAAATGTGTCCTTGTATCTCTTTAGCTCATCTGAGCCCTCAAGTCTGGCAGAGAAGGACCACAGAGGGGTGTAGTCCAGATCAGAACAAGACTTAATAATTGTTTTGATTTTCTTAGGTTACCTAGAGGAGGAAAGCTGAATAATTTACTAAACTCTTTATGATTAAACTCTTTTCTCATCTAATATCAGAATCAGAATCAGGTTTTATTGGCCAAGTGAGTTTGCACAAATAATTCAATTCAATTCAATTTTATTTATATAGCGCCATAACAATACAATTGTCTCTAGGCGCTTTACAGAGCCCAGAGCCTGAACCCTCTTAGTGCAAGCACATTGGCAACACGGGCAAGAAAAAACTCCCTGTTAGTCAGGAAGGAACCTTAAGCAGAACCACGGCACATAAGGGGGGACCCATCTGCTTGAGGTTGGCCGGGTGGAGATAGGAAGGGGGGATGGGGGGAGGGTTGTGTGGCAGAAGGGGATGGGAAACAACAGGTGTTGTACATATCCTGCATTTGGTAGGTGTACATAATATATATACAGACATCCGGTGGTAAATACATGATACAAACAAGACCAGTTTAGTGGGTATACACTGTGCTCAAAGGTTTACTGTTACAGGGGTAAGGGGAGTAGGAACAGAGAAACATGTTGATGGTGGCAATATTATATATTGTATATAAATGCTAGCATAGGGTATGAGGTAGAGTAAGTGTACGGCAGTGCGGTGGCGGTGGGTGCAATTGGCAGAGGGTTTCTATGGGTAGACCGGGTGGAGAGATTACAGCAGCGTCCCATAGCGAAGATAGTCTGGATTAGGAGAAAAAGAAAAAGAACAGAGTGAGTGGGTAGAGTTTGGCTGTCCATATGCGTAGTTGAGGAGTAGTGGGGGTGAGGAGCAATGTTTCCACTTCCATCAGCAATTGGAACATGCTACAAGGGAGAGAGAACATTTTTGTTAGTAGACATTTATTTCAGAACCAGATAAGGAGATACCTTTGGGTAGTAGATTTACAGTAGGCAATATGGCCATTTTATCAGTATTATTATAAGCATTAGCGATGTGATATGAGAGGAGAGGGAGGGAGAGAGAGAGCGAGAGAGAGAGGGAGAGGGGCTGCCTGGCTAGGTGTAAGGGAATATTATTTAATATATTATTTAGATTTAGAAATAAGGAATTTGACTTGGTAAAGTGGCTCTCAGTGTGCCTGCACAGAATATACATCACAACACAAAACAATACAAACAGTGCAACAGTCTAAGAAGTCTAAAAAAGTATATACAAGGAGGAATGCCTATATACAGGAGCTGTGAATTTTAACACAACAATAGTGCAAAGAAGTAGAGAGTCCAAGAAGTGCAGGGATAAATATTTGACGGTATGAGTATGAAGGGTGAAATAAATAAATATGATTTCGGGAGTAATTGTACAGTGGTTATTATAATGATCCAGGGTTATTTCACAGTGCCACAGTGGGTTAGCTGGTCAGTAGTGAGACGGCGAAGGGGAAGAAACTGTTTTTGTGTCTGTAGGTTTTGGCGAACAGAGATCTGTAGCGCCTACCAGAGGGGAGGAGTTGGAATAGGTTGTGTCCAGGGTGTGAGGGGTCTGCAGTGATTTTTCCTGCCCATTTCCTGACTCTAGAGGTGTACAGGTCTTGGATGGTGGGCAGGTTGGCACCGATGATCTTTTCTGCAGACCTGACTGTCCGTTGGAGTCTATTCTTATCCAGTTTGGTGGCCGATCCAAACCAGACAGTTATTGAAGTGCACAGAAAAGACTCGATGACTGCAGTTTAGAACATGATCAGCAGCTCCTGAGGCAGGTTGTACTTCCTAAGCTGGCGCAGGAAGTACATTCTCTGCTGGGCCTTCTTGATGATTGTGTTGATGTTGGGTTCCCACTTCAGGTCCTGGGAGATTGTGGATCCCAGAAACCTGAAGGATTCCACAGCCAACACAGTACTGTTGAGTATGGTGATGGGGGGCAGTGCTGGGGGGCTCCTCCTAAAGTCCACTGTCATCTCCACGGTTTTAATGCGTATTCAGTTCTAGGTTGTTGCGACCGCACCACAGGGCCAGCTGTTCAACTTCCCGCCTATATGCAGACTCATCATCATCACGGATGAGGCCGATGACTGATGTGTCGTCTGCAAATTTTAAGAGTTTAACAGAGGGGTCTCCTGAGGTGCAGTAATTTGTGTAGAGGGAGAAGGGGGAGAGCACGCATCCCTGAGGTGCACCAGTGCTGACTGACCGGGTGCTGCATGTTATTTCACCCAGCTTCACCTGCTGCTTCCTGTCTATCAGGAAGTTTGTGATCCACTGACAGGTGGAGGCGGGCACAGTGAGCTGGGTGAGTTTGGTGAGGAGGACTTCTGGGATGATGGTGTTGAACGCCGAGCTGAAGTCCACAAACAGTATCCTTGCATAGGTCCCTGGGGAGTCGAGGTGTTGCAGGATGTAGTGCAGCCCCATGTTGACTGCATCATCCACTGACCTGTTTGCCCGGTAGGCAAACTGCAGAGGGTCCAGCAGGGGGAATGTGATGCCCTTCAGATGGGTCAACACCAGTCTTTCAAAGGATTTCATGACCACAGACGTCAGGGCGACGGGCCTGTAGTCATTCAGTCCAGTGATGTAGTGTTTCTTAGGGACTAGGTTGATGGTGGAACGTTTGAAGCAGGAGGGGACTTCTCACAGCTCCAGAGATCTGTTAAAGATCCGTGTGAAGATGGGGGCCAGCTGATCAGTGCAGGCTTTCAGACAGGAGGGTGACACACCGTCTGGGCCTGATGCCTTTTTTGTCTTCTGTCTCTAAAAGAGCTGGCACACATCCTCTTCACAGACCGTCAGTACAGGCGGGGAGTCAGGGGGGAGTAATATTCTAGATACCATCATCATGTTTTGTCTCCTCCATTTCTTCTCAACATTTGATATTTTCTTTTGCTCACAATTAATTGGAAATATCACAGAGTGAGCAGCGACAACAAAACTGGGTACCGTTGCATCGGGACACGGAGACATGAATAATTCATGTTTCAGCTTTGGCTAATTGCTCTGTGCCTTCCTTCCTGCCCAGCCCAACTCCGCCAAATACCTCAACACACTAACAACCGTCTGGGTGCAGGCTTGTCTCGATAGATGAAAGCTGTGACAGGCACTATGTGCAGAGAATTGTGGATGGGACAACAGCATACCTGCTGTCTACCTGTCTATAGGAATTGCACAGTGTTCATTTGGATAAACAGATATTGATAATGGTGGGAAACTTTTGGATTTGATAGACATGGCAAAATATTTTTCAAATACGTACATAACCAAGCTAGTATATCATTGCAACTCGGAGGTTTTGTTGAATGTCTTCTCACTCAACAGGAATGTTTGTTAGGAAGGTTTTGCAAATCAGCACGGTTTACTTACTTTTGCGTTTATATTTCAATATCAGAAGAAATCAGAGAAACTAAGAGCCATTTCGCTAGGTCAAACCCGCATAAACAAAACATCCCGCCTGATACAGAGACACATATCTGACACTGTTGTGGCCGCAGGTGCGTCTAACAAATCACTACTGTGCCCACCAGCATCTTGTGTTGGATCAGACTAACCCCATAGTCATAGCCTGGGCCTGCCTTTCCAGCACTGAGACCCAGTCATTTCTCATCTGCCAGTAATCAGTCTGCCTCCCCCTATCCATCCGTCTGTATGTTAATCTGTCCGGCCATCTGTCCGGTCCCTTTGTCGTCGGCCATTACTTAGAAACATCCCTCTGCAGAGGAGCGAGAGATTGATCACAGAACACAAACCCAAAACACAGAGTCGTTGAGTCGATGCCAAGCTGCCCCATTTCACCTCCTCGTTCCGAGACCCAGGAGTGTGGGCAGCGTCTATCTGCGTGTGGCTTTGCGCTGGCTCGATGCGGAGGTCACCTTCTGTTCATCTTGCTCCTCCTCCCAGGGTCCTGTCCTCGATTCCAGCGTGGACGCACCGCCATTAAAATGACAGATGTGCGTGAGGAGGATTGTCATTGATTGTCAAGTGTTTGGGCTGCAAAGTCAAGTCATGCATAGCATCTCAAAAGGAACCATATGTAACAGAGACACAATCAAACACTCTCTCACACACACGCCCTCTCACTCACACACACACACACTCACACAAACACACACATGCATGCTCACATGCACTCCTCTACACACACACACACACACACACACACACTCTCAAACACACACACACACACTCACACAAACACACACATGCATGCTCACATGCTCCCATCTACACACACATACACACTGTCTCTCTCTCACACACAGACATACAGAAGAGGGTGTGTGTACAGAGCATGTGGTGTGAAAAAACACAATAATAAAGGCACAAAGCTACATAGAGATGAAGTGACATCATCTTTGGGTGACTATCAATATTACACCAGGAAGAGCAGAGGGGAATACAGGAAGCTACAAGGAAAAGTGGGAGAAATAGAGAATGACAGAGAGGAGGAAAGAGACACACACACCAAAACAACAATATAAGGCTTTATATCAAGGCTTCATTACCCAATGTTAACTTCTGTAATTAACATTAATAAAGCATTAAGTACACCACACATTGTTGTGTAACTGCTGAAAGTTGATTCTTTGGTCATGTTCACTAATGAACTGAATAGTGTCAGTTAACAAATCCTGGCTGTCCTGACTTATTCATGACTTTACATAAACATAATCTTCAGTATTTAACATTTCCTATAGTGTACTTTCAGTTCATTAAAGTAACAGTATGTAGCAATTGTACTTTAGGGTTAGGATTAACAATTTTACCATAAAATAACAGCTTAAAAAAATTGGGGGCGCTACAATGACGTTTAATATGGAGAAAGGCCTCTGTGCCATTGCCATACCAGGGTCCGTAGGCATAATTCTTCGCTATGTAAGTTTTCTGGAAGCCACCTGAGTACTACTCTCTGCCGGACTAGTAAGTAACTTATTTGCCGTCTTGCTTTGTCTTGTGTTGCACTTGCTTGATGTTTGACTGTGTTAGGAAAGTTGTTGACTCACTAGTTTGTCATAGTGTCAAAGTAAGCAAATTTCAACAGGTTTCGCCGCTTGCATCTCGTTAACGATTAGCAATTCCTCATTGGGGAAACACAGGGAAAGTGATGTGACACACACACACACACACACACACACACACACACACACACACACACACACACACACACACAGGGAAAGTGATGTAAAGCATTTACAGCAGAAAGGAGATGACAAAATTACCGTCAGCCTCCTTCAGAGCACTCAGCCCCCTGTAAATAAGAGCTGAGTCCTCATTCAGCAGGGTTTTGTCACACACACACACACACACACACACACACACACACACACACACACACACACACACACACACACACTGACTCGCACACACTAACTCACATACACACACACACACTGACTCACACACATACACACACACACACTCTCTCTCTCACACACACACACACACACACACACACACACTCTCTCTCTCTCTCTCTCTCTCTCTCTCTCTTACACACACACACACACACACACACACACACACACACACACACACACACACACACACACACACTCTCTCTCTCTCTCTCACACACACACATACACACACACTGACTCTCACACACACACTCTCTCTCTCTCTCACACACACACACACACACACACACACACACACACACACACACACACACACACACACACACACACACACACACACACACACACACACACGTCTCTCCACTGTGCTCTTAGAAACAGAATCCCCACGGTAGAACAGCCATTCCCATTCCCAATAACTCTGTGTGTCAAAAGTCTAAAAGGACCTTGTTGAGCTGGGGGACATTTGCAATGCGATTCACTTTGTGCGTCTGATCCTTCTGTGATTGTTCAGTGATCGCGTAATGAAATGACCCACTACAATAGGCATCATTTTCTACCCCCAGCAGAGTAGCAGGAAGGGGGCGTAGAAATAGTCATTACCCTCAGCGCTCCGTGTCAGTGACGGCCCATACACCCACACTCCCACTAAACTCAATGCAATTTTACTATGCCAAACACTTGATAACAGTTATAATGTGAATATTAGCAATGACTTCTCCTCTCTCCTGCACCCCTTCTCTCTCTCCTCTTCATTGGACAGTTCACTAGTGACTGTAATGTCTGTCTCCTCCTCTCTGGACATTAGTGATTGTAATCTAAGTGTCGTGCATTTGGATCTAACCATTACAGTTTTTCTCGATTGCTTTGACACATTTTTCCATTCACTGTTTACTTTTTCAAAACAGCTCACACACAGCCCTTAACAGAAGCTGAAATGACCAAAACACTATATGATGTTTGCAGAATGACACCACCTTCTCAAAACTCATTACACACCCATCAAAACCAAAGATTTCCATCAAAACCTACAATTTGTGCTCAATTGAAAATGTATGTTTTTTCATTTATTTAACAATGGATAACAAAATTCAAACTACAGCTATCAATATCAACCTCTGTAACCATCACTTCAACTTTTGTGCAACACCCTCACAGTATTGAACATTTTACCACTGCCAACATACTACAATTTGGGTTTTGCACTGAGCACTCTTACTTAGGAAAATACTGTCAGAAAGTATTTGAAATCTGAAAATTTGTATACAGTAAAATATTGTAGTTCTGTTTTTGTATTGCTAAACACTATAAAATATATTCTAAACAAGGACCATTGATTTACATTTGCTCTACTGTGTACAAAATGGCAAACATTCTGACACAAAACTATTTATTGCAGTGCATGTATATTCTGTAAGAAGTCAAAATGACAGGTTTCAATATACAGTAAAAAGGTCAAATCTGTTCTGCAGTGAACATTCTCCCCTGCCACCAGTGTGGGCCAGTGTGTTGATTCTGTAAAAATAGTGTAATAGGCTATAAATACTGTAAATATAAAGTAATCAGAATTCATTGTAAATTACTTTAGTGAAACTACAGTAACATGCTTGGTATCAACTTACAGTTTTTCTCGAATGCTTTGGCACATTTTTCCATTCACTGTTTACATTTTCAAAACAGCTCACACACAGCCCTTAACATAAGCTGAAACGACCAAAACACTTTATGATGTTTGCAGAATGACACCACCTTCTCAAAACTTATCACACACCCATCAAAACCAAACATTTCCATCAAAACCTACAATTTGTGCTCAATTGAAAATTTATGTTTTCTCATTTATTTAACAATGGATAACAAAACTCAAACTACAGCTACCAATATCAACCTCTGAAACCATCACTTCAACTTTTGTGCAACACCCTCACAGTATTGACTATTTTACCACTGACAACATACTACAATTTGGGTTTTGTACTGAGCACTCTTACTTAGGGAATATACTGTCAGAAAGTATTTGAAATCTGAAAATTTGTATACAGAAAAATATTGTTGTTCTGTTTTTGTATTGCTAAATACTATACATGTAAAAGATATTCTAAACAAGGACCTGTCAACACCATTGATTTACATTTGTTCTACTGTGTACAAAATGGCAAAGATTCTGACACAAAAATATTTATTGCAGTCATTTTTCCACATTACATGTATATACTGTAAGAAGACAAAATGACAGGTTTCAATTTACAGTAAAAAGGTCAAATCTGTTCTGCAGTGAACATTCTCTCCCTGCCACCAGTGTGGGCCAGTGTGTTGATTCTGTAAAAATAGTGCAATAGGCTGTAAATATACAGTAATCAGACTTCTACCGTATATGTTGTAAATTACTTTAGTGAAACTATAGTACTACATTGTATTGTGGCAACACACTTTACAAAAGTATAGAAATGGTTGTTGCCAAGATTGCAAATACAGTGAAACACAGTACAGTAAATTGACTGCAAAGGCCAGCAAAGTGTCATTGTCATTGCCGAACGTACAAACAATTGATGCCACAGTATGACGGCTCAGGTATGGCTGAACCCTTTGGCCAGCCTCTCTCATGGAGAGGTCATGATTGACTACGTGATCAATGACTGTTGCCCTACTGTAATTTCATTAGAGCATCTTACACGAACGCCACGTCCCCTGACAGGGGCCCCTCTACCCTACCACGGCCTCTTCCTTGTCCTCGTCCTTGTCCTTGCTGAGGTTGTTGGTGGTGGCCTCCTTGATCCATGCTTGGTATCAACTTCAATCTTTTGACCTCTTTTATAGGTTGAGAACTACTTGATTAGTTGTGCACAGAGAGTTCACACAGGTGCTGACGATATTTAGAATATAGAGAGCAGTTTCAGTTGGCTGCTACTAGGTGTTTGCAATGTGTTGACATCGTTATTCAATTAGGTTTCGTGTCTTTCTCTGAGAAGTGTGTTAACTGTTTTGAAAAGTGTGTTAAAACTCAAAGAAATTTGTGTGAAAGCAATGAGAAATAGTTAACCCATTCGCCAGAGAAGACTTGCTGTGCAAAGAAGATGTGAGCATTAGATTAAGTTGACCCATGATTCGCTAAATGTGTGAAAGCAATCGAGAAAAACTGTAAATCTGTTGACCTCTTTTAGAGGTTGAGAACTACTTGATTAGTTTTGCACAGCTAGTTCACACAGGTGCTGACGATATTTAGAATATAGAGAGCAGTTTCAGTAGGCTGCTACTAAGTGTCTGCAATGTGTTGACATGGTTATTCAATTAGGTTTTGTGTCTTTCTCTGAGAAGTGTGTTAACTGTTTTGAAAAGTGTGTTAAAACTCAAAGAAATTTGTGTGAAAGCAATGAGAAATAGTTAACCCATTCGCCAGAAAAGACTCTTGCTGTGCAAAGTAGATGTGAGCATTAGATGAAGTTGACCCATGATTCGCTAAATGTGTGAAAACAATCGAGAAAAACTGTAAGCAAAGCGTGACACTTTCTCCCTTTATCTCTTCTCTGTACATCACTCTGGCGACCATTTAAATCCCACCAAAGCTCTCTACCCTTCTTGTAGCCTTGTGGCTTTTTTTTTGGTCATATGGATATTTTGCAACATCAATTGGACATTTTGACCCAGGAAGTTCACTATTTTGACCCAGGAAGTTGACTATTTTGTGCCATAAGTGGGTTGACCTGCATGTCAGGGGTCTCCATCAAGAGTCGATATGTGCCGGTGTAATTTGCTTCTTATGACCACCAGCATCACAGGAACAAATGGATGCAGAATGTTTATTGATTCTATCTCGCCTCTTATATCTAACGCAGCAAGCACCATGACAATGTCAAGGGCATCTGACAGGATTAGGATTCACAGGTCAGTCAGATCGCTGTTGAAAAGGTAACTGATCAAGCCCAGTTCCCGCTCCGGTCCATCTCCGACCCACTGCAGATTTGGACACTTGTCAGGGGAAGAGTCGGTCTAAGCCCCAGAACGTGCTTGTCTGGTGTCGCCGCGCTACGCTGCTCATTTCGGAGATGTTCCATCTGACTATAATTAGATTAGAGCCACTGCTGGTGAGCCTTGATTCTGATTATTTTGAAAGTGATTGGATCGGCTCATGGCCCTCTGAACATGTAGAAGAAAATCTGAACGAGGGAGATTTAATCTAGCAGCACCAGACTTAGTGGAGACAGTTAGTAAATCAAACATAATAATATAATATGTCGGGGGGGGGGGGGGGGGGGGGGCGCACTTTCCTTCAGGCAAATCTGTGTGACTACTTAGAATTCCACAATGTTGCCACAGAACCTCTGATAAGCATTGAAGCAGCTCTGATGGCCAAGTTTACCATTGGCAGCAGTCCTATAGTGTTGATGCCAGATTTAAAATGACAGTTCCTTAGCTACACCACTCCCCACAGGCTGTCCACTGGTTTGATAGACTGTCTGATAGGCTGGTCTCAGTTTAGGTTGTCCAGACTACAATACCAGCAGAGAGTCAGGTCACCAGTGGCAGAGCAGTAGAAAGTAAGATGGGTGCCAGAAGGAAGGGTTCAGCATTCGTAATTCCACAAACAGAGACGAGGCAGGAAGGGAGAATGGAACCAGTTGGGAGAAACTTTCACAGCCTTTGACATCGTCAGTGTCCAGTGCAGAGACAGATCAGGAGAGAAAACAAACAGGATATGGTTCCCTAGAGAGATGGGAGACTGAGACAAAGAGAGAGAGAGATAGATAGATAGATAGATAGATAGATAGAGAGGGAGAGAGAAAGAGAGAGAGAGAGAGAGAGAGAGAGAGGAAGCTCCCGTAGCTAGTGAAACAGGACCACTGGAGGATCTGCAGAGGAGGAGAGAGAGAGACACACACTGGAGGATCCGAAGCAAAAGAGAGAGGGAGAGACACACTCAAGGATCCGAAGAGGAAGAGAGAGAGAGACACACTGGACGATCTGAAGAGGAAGAGAGAGAGAGACACTGAGGGATCTGAAGAGGAAGAGAGAGAGACACACACTTGAAAGCGAGAGGGACGATCTGGCTGGTCCATAGATACGTGGAAGGCTTCCACAAAAGAGGGAAGTATTGGATGGTTTGTCCAGAGCACCTTCAAGAACTACACCTGAGACCACTAAATGCCAGAACTACACCTGAGAACACTAAATGCCAGAACACTGGGAGGGGAGGACTAAGTGAGAGACAGATGGAAGTCACATCATAACCATGGAGGAACTAGAACTGATCAGAGAGAGAGAGAGAGAGAGAGAGAGAGAACTGATCAGAGAGAGAGAGAGAGAGAGAGAGAGAGAGAGAGAGAACTGATCAGAGAGAGAGAGATAGAGAGTGAGAGAGAGAGAGGACTGATCAGACAGAGAGTGAGTGAGAGAGAGGGTGAGTGAGAGAGCGAGAGTAAGTGAGAGAGAGAGAGTAAGTGAGAGAGAGTGAGAGAGTGACAGAGAGAGACAGAGAGAGAGAGAGTGAGTGAGTGTGAGTGAGTGAGTGAGTGAGTGAGTGAGAGACAGAGAGAGAGAGAGAGAGAGAGAGAACACAGCACTTGGCCGGCTTCAGACAGTTTTCTTGTTCATAAAATGACACCTGCTAATTGGGACATGTACATAACCAGATATGGCCTAGTTTCAGAACCATCTGGCACACACTTACACAAGCAGAACTGGACTGTTCTTCAGCCTTGAATACTGCAACCGTTCCTTGAGCCTTTTTATTGAACTCAGATAAACAGAAGTAATGATCTTAAGATTGTAGCAGAGGAGGATAGGAGTAAAGCTACTCAGCACTACACCCACTGGAAGAAAGTTTGGGCTCCGGTATCTCAGGTAGCTCAGAGTCCCATGGGAAAGAGATGGCCTATGAAATGACACGAGAGAACAGAGACAAGAGATGCCAGAGCAACAGGAACAAAGCAGATGGAGTTCCCCTGAAACAGCTGACAGAGGAGACTCGCCGAGAAGGAGCAGTTGTAGTTGCAGTGATTAAGAAGAAAGGCCAGGAGTAGGATCAGGAGGAGAGGACGGATCAGAAGGTCAGCTGCAGGGGGTGCCACTGCTCCACAGCAATCACACGCTCAGAGGGTGCCACTGCTCCACAGCAATCCCACGCTGAGGGAGCAGAGGAGCACATGTCAATGGTCTGCTCAACCATTTAGTGGAGCACACTTTGAGTTATGAGATGTCATTATCAACATTGCTTTACTGCACAGTCTTATGCAGCCATCCATCCCACTCGGGTAAAGTAAACAATTCAAAGGAAGCACTAGAGCCCCCAGGAACTAAGGAATGCAAAACCTTTTTTCCTCCCTTTTTTCCTCTTTAAGTGGGAACATCTCCTGGCTGAATGGTCTTTGCCTGGCAGATTTCCTGAAGGCACTACAGGAGGTCCTCAGTGCAGGTCAACATATTGAATAAATATGTATGGACAAATGTATGGACAAATATTGAATACTGAAGTGCCATTACATTCAGATAAAATGCCACTCTGTTTATAATATGTAAATATAGGTACCGTTACATACAGATAATATGCCACTCTGTTTATAATATGTTACCCATTGTTGAGTCTTCCTCATATTAATGGAATTCTTGGATGTTGAAGCACTTTAACGGGTCAGGACCGCTAATACACAGATAAAGCGGTGGTGGTCTTTAGAGTGTTGTTGTTTATTGTGATAAAAAGTTGAGAGCTTAGAGGAGTAAACATGCTAATGAGGGTAGAGTCATCCCTGATGACTTTGCAGA
Source organism: Clupea harengus (assembly GCF_900700415.2). Classification (NCBI taxonomy): domain Eukaryota; kingdom Metazoa; phylum Chordata; class Actinopteri; order Clupeiformes; family Clupeidae; genus Clupea; species Clupea harengus. The sequence goes on from NC_045155.1 coordinate 29,590,225, forward strand.
TTTCCAGAACAGACCTGAAGACGTCCGACAAGAAGTGCTTCCCTTCAGGAATCCAACCTCTAATTAAATTTAAATTACATCCCTCATCTTACAGTTACAATAATAATATTTGTGGCTCATATACATATGGAGTTTCTATATCTATATACTTATATACAAACTTATATACATACATATATACATACTTGTGTTACTTATATGGTAAAGTGGCAGTATAACACATATAAGGCCTTTGTAACACATTATTTATTTAATCCAAAATGACCTCCGGTACATCCCAGGAATAGATTTTATGTACCGGTACACGACAGGTTTATATCTGCCACCTCACCGTCACCTCTCCAGCTGGGTTCAACAGCACCGTCACCTCTCCAGCTGGGGCTCAACGGCACCGTCACTATGTCTCGGTTCTGCACACCGCATCTCCACTGTAGTCCAATCTGGCGTTCTACGACTTGATGATTGAGCCGTTCTTAGCGAGTCCCGTGGTTCTGCGCGGGTCCTCTTGAGCGTGATTGATACAGCTCATCTCCTCTCCCTCGTCGGCGGTCCTGTCCTCTGAGACGTGGCCGCCGTTGTGTAAGAGTCGGGCCAGCATGTCACTCTCTCGCGCGGCGGCCGCTGTTATTTTAAGCTCTTGGACGTGCTGCGCTACACTGTACCGCACTGCTCAGTCTCGGTCAGTGCACGCAGAATGTGTTCATCAATTAGCCGCACTGGCACAAGAGTGAGTGTGTGTGTGTGTGTGTGTGTGTGTGTGTGTGTGTGGTGGGGTGTTAGATGAGGGAGAGAGCACTACTGGAGGGGAGAGCTGCTGGCGGACGGCTTGGAGAGAAGAGGAGTACCCTGGGAAATCACAGACTAATGAGTGCTTCACACTGATGCTGCCCAGCACTCCATCCCCCATGTTGTTATCTGTCGCTCCTATCTCCTCTGCTATACGGCCATCGGGTCCTCCAACCAACGCAACTGTATGTGGAAAGAGACAGAGAGAGAGAGAGAGACTTATGCACACATACACACACATGCACAAACGCAAACACAAACACAAACACACACACACACACACACTCGCACACGGAGGGAGAGAGAGACTTATGCATATATTCACACATAAAAACACACACACGGAGAGAGAGAGAGTGAGACTAAGGCATACACACACACACATGGAGAGAGAGAGCACTCACACACACACACACACACACACACATGGAGAGAGAGAGCACACACACACACACGTCACTGCAGCCTGTTATTGCTATGAAGTGTTGATCTGACGTTGAATTGCTCAGCACAAAGAATGACGTGCAATTGGACAACAGCTTTACCCCTCAAGGGCTTTTTCTCAGTTTGACTCCAAGTTCATCTTCAGAGTTGAAAGTCTTCTTAAGAAAAATGCAACTCTTTGAATTCAATTTTGTTTTCAGCAGGGCTTTGATTTGGACTCCTGTGAGTCGGACTTTAACGGAGCCTCGTTAATGATGAGCTTCGTTTTTAGTTCAGAGGCGGAACATATAAATGAGCTTTAGGGGAATTGCTGAAGAGCAAATGTTGAAGTGTTATTCACACCATGCTGAGATATGCTGCATTCTCTCTATTGCGTTGCTGCACACACGTCTGTTTCCTATGTTGTCTGATGGTCACGCACGGACACACACACACACACACACACACACACACACACACACACACACACACACACACACACAGCCTTATGAATACCATGACCCTTTTTCACATCATGTTTCCTTCTTTCTTGCTCTTCCAGACACACACACAGACACACTCCGTGTTGCACGCACAACCTTTAACACATGCACACACACTCTGTCTGTCTCACTTGCACCAAAGTTTGATACATTTACACATACTCCATTGGACAAACACAGACATGCACGAAATCATGCATTTCTCTCTTTGTTTCTCCCACACACACCGCCCTCTCCCTATCCCGCTGTGTGTTAGATACAAACACGTTCCCTGCATCTCCAGCTCTCTCTTTTTCACACTCACACACACGCACACACACACACACACACTCTCACACATACACACACTCTGACACACCTAATCTCTCTGCTGATGACTGTTGGCAATGGGCAAACACATTCTGTCTCTATTTCTCTCCCGACCCACAAGATGTCTCCATCCCTCAAAACAGAGATCCTCACAACACACACTCTGTCTCCATCGCTCAGTCAGACACACACACGCAATGTCTTCATCCCTCAAACAGCCACACACACACAATATGTCTTCATCTCTCAGACACTCACAGACATAAACATTCACAATACCCACACCATCTCTCAGACATACGTACACAGAGACATAAATATACACACACACTCACACACACACCTCGTCTGTGTAAAGTCACCCACATGCATCCCCATCCGATTCTGGGAAATGAGTTTACCTTTATCTCTCTACAACAACATGGAAGTCGTACCCTCATATCGGACCCTGCATAAATCGTGCGTAAGGATTGCAGAAACTCTATTTTGAAACTTGTCGGGACAGAATAAAGATGGGAATGACTGGTGTGGGGTTCTCCATTTTGATCAGGGTGCTGCGATTGGAGCTCTATATGGGGGTGTAGCAGAGAGACATGTTAAAGGGAGGTGTATATGGGGGCGTAGCAGAGAGACAGGTTAATGGGAGGTGACTATGGGGGCGTAGCAGAGAGACAGGTTAATGGGAGGTGTATATGTTTTACAGCTTAATTATATCAGCTTGTTCTCCACATATCAAATGCATCCACAGTGTGTCTGTACCTATTTTCCTCCTCACTGTCTACTTCAAACACATTCTCTCTCTCTATCTCTCTCTCTCTCTCTATCTCTCTCTCTCTCTCTCTCTCTCTCTTACACACAAACACACATAGACAAAAACACATACGCGTGCACACACACACTCACACACACACACTCATACTCACACCTTCACACACACACACACACACAAACACACACTCACACTGACACACTCACCATGTCCTCACCGCTGCTACTGAGCGTTTGACAGACACACACACACACACACACACACCATCTCCTCACTGCTGTTGCTGAGCGGTTGACACACACACCCTTATCTTACCCACTTGCTTCACGCTTAGTCTCATCTCTGCTGGTTTAATTAGTCTTTCACCTCCACAGACGAGGCCTCCACCCTCCCTGCCCCCGAGGCTGCACCTCTGCTGGTCTTGTGCGATCCCAGCCAGGCAAGCCTGTTAAAGAGCCAACTCAGCCAAACACTTTGGTTCTCTGGACAAGTCTCCAGGCCCTGGGGGGAAAGAACGCAGAAGATTTTTGTGTGTGTCAGATATTAGTTTTTTTTTTAAAACCGCTTACATGCAAAACAAAAATGTACATGTCACAAAATTTCTAAAACCTGTCACTCAAGTAGAAAACTCCCACAGGAGATCTGCAAAACTATATGCTAATTCTCAGCCTTTGACTTTCATCAAATACTTTTTGCAAAACATTACACACATAGTTCACTTTTCTAAAGCACATTGTTCGGACCTTGAACACATGCATACCTTTTTAAGGCACTGCTCCTCAAAATGCAAGACACATATACCAGTTCCAAAGAAGGACATTACTGAAATTTGTGTGTTTATACATTCAGTATATTGTAACGAGTTTGATCAGATTGCTCTATGAAGTGCAATGCAACTGCAAAAGCCTTTAGCCTAACAGACAGGGGTGTTTTAGATGTATCACACTAGTATGTAGTTAGTGATTGAAAGGGTCTAACCATATGAATAGTTGACTTTTCAATGCAGTGTGTTATTTTGCAGATTTGTGGTGTTTCGCATTTTGTGTATGGTGTTTTGTGAATTGTGTGTAGAGTTTTGAAACCAAAAAATTGAAAACATATTTCAGAAAACATGTGTAAGCAGTTGTAAAAAAACTTTAATATTCATGCAGTGTGCCCACTCGCTTGCATTCACTTTCTCCTCTTGAGTGCGACCCATTTGTAATTAGGACAATCGTTTCGAAATGGTCCTCAACGCAACAATCAGCTGTGCGCTGCTTTTGTTGTTTTGTTTGTTTTGCTTTTGTGGTAGGGTGGTGTTGTTACACCTACACTCCCTGCTTTTACATTCAATTAGCCCAACTATCGTCAGCCTAGTCACTGATAACCTCCACTTAGACGGAGATAAAAGGACCAGACGTTGTGTGCGTGCAGTACGGTGTCTGTAACCACACCCCTTCTCCTGTTGAGGTGCTTTCCTGATTTGCCGGGTAGGTGTTTATTCGCTGGCGAGTGGTACAACTTTTACCTATTACTTTTGGGCTTACCTTTTCGTGTTTGTTTTGTAGCCCTGTATTCATAGCCTTCCCTCTGACACTCGCCTTCGGTATGTCCTTGTCCCTGCATGTTCAGGTATGCCTTTCCTATTTTCATTAACGCTGGATGAGTAGCCTCTTTTCACACTGGCTCTAATTAGCGCATATGTTTTATAGTGAGGAACCGTACTTCGCCGCTGACCTCGTCGTTCCTGTGATAACTGTCTGATAACTCCGTGATCACAAAGGTGCTGCTGTTTTGTTTAAGCCTGACAATGCGTGTATGATTCAGCATGCTCGTGACTCTGCCAAACTGTTGTTGTGCATGTTGGTCTGACATATATCTGAGCTGGGTTTTCGTTTTCTTTGTCATGTTCTTTTTGTCTGGGCATTGTACCATCTTGTCAACTCCAATGGAGTAATACTTCTGTCTAGTGTGTTTTCTGTCTGCATGTGACTGGGGATAAGGCTGGTGGCGCTGTAGCTGTCCTGGTGCATGCTTGTTATTTGTTCTGGTCTGTAGTTAGCCTCGATACATGATTGCTATTACTGTCTGAGTGATTCATGCTTAGGGTGGACTGTTGATATCCCCTGGTGCAATAATTGTTTTCATTTTATTTGTTAAGCAGTTGCTAGGTGCTTCCAGAGGGAGGCTAGGCACCTGGTGGTGGGCCCCTGTCACTGCATGCGGGTGTATCAAGCTGGTTAGTGTGCTGTGTGCCGTGATTGTGCTGTGTGTGCAGTGTGCTGTGGGTTGCTTGCCGTGTCATAGTTCACCTTATAACCACTTCTTTGAGTGTGTGTGCACGTGTGAGCGGTGTGGATCCAAGAGCACGCCGTCTGCTAGTCTGCCTCCCTCAGGTAAGTCCTACTTAGCACTGCCTAGACTCTAGTCTACTAGTTTCCCTGTTTTAGCCTTACTGACATAAATGATATTCAATAAATATATTTTTGTATCTTGCTAACTTGTCAGTCTCGTTGCAGGTTATTTCATGATCCACCTCTTCACTCTCCCTTCCCTCAGTTATTAATAAACATTCTTGAACTGGAATCCCGTCTGTCGCCTCTTGCATTTCGAACCTGTTTTTGCCTTGGTGTATAAACTGAAATTACTAGTATAATAAACAGCATACTGACAATTACTTTGAAGTATTCCCTGGGGCTTACTGGTGTAAGTTTTCCCTGGGGTGGTGTAGTCGGACTATAATTTGGGGTATAACCATCTTCCCCTCTACTGCCCTCACTACACTTTGTTTTGATTTCACATCAGCAATTCAGAAATGAGAGCGGTTGCTGCAGCAATTTACTTCAAGTAAATGAAAAAGAGATGATTACCCCACCCTCCCTCATCCCAAAGATGTCTCTGCTTTGTAGCTCAGTAGTGTGGCAGCAAGAGATATCAGCCCTTATTGCAACAACATGCTTCAAGTAAAGCTAATATTGTGAAAGTACATTTCAGCATGATTCGGCACCCCCCCCCCCAGCCCCCACCCCCCCTACCCACCTCCCATGGGCGTGTAAGTTTAATTAAACAGGAACTCGCAACTTTTTATCAGTAATACCAAAATTATCAGCAGACAGTGCAACAACAACATACTTCAGATTAAACCTAATAGCAGGAAAATAAAGGCCTACTTCCTTGCGGATATACCTGCTTAACTCAAAAAATGGCACGCATTGACTTCTTATTGGAAAGATGTCATGGTCGTCTCACATCGACCCATCGGTCCCTGGCAAGCTCCCCTGTCTGCAGGTCCTTGATATGAAGACAACCCTGCCACAGCAGTCAGTCACAAAGCACCTTTTTATGGGCCTACCTGTTACCTAAACACACCAGTTTGAGTACATGAAATATATATTTAAAATGTTTTTAGTTTCATTTCTGTTTTTAATTTTAGTTTTCACTGATCATATAGAAGCACTTAATGCATCGTTATGGACCTTGCATTTTGAGACAGACTCCCCTTTGTCAACCAGCTCTTCAGTTAGGCCTATACCAAAAATCATGCATGAATCAATTTAATGTTCTCCTTTAAAACTTTTCTTTCCTGATTTCTGTTTCTTGGTGATACTGTACATTCCCAAACGTTTCTTCCCAAAGCTTTATTTCCTATGGATGGTGCAAATGTTCTGCCTGGGGGAATGACCAGTGTAGTGGGCAATCTACCCAGTCCAGGCACAAACAGGAACAGAGGTCACTACATTTTAATATGGCTGTTACAACACAGAGCCTTTTTTGCAGTTGCAAAACAAACATCTAAATTAAATAAACATCAAATTAAACATCTTACAGCTGTCAGGCTTGCTTCAACACGACGGCGACATAACTGAGCACATAAATATTGGCATCATAATTGCTACCCTTAGGCTTTTAGTGATGTTTTTCTATAAAGTTTTCAAAGTTTGGGAGGATACCATAGGGATGATTGACAGTTGTTGCACTCCACTTCCATTTTCAAGGAGATTTAAACCGCCCTTACCTGTCCACCACGTTACACCTTACGGTGTAGGAAAGACTTCAACGCAGAAGAAGCCTGTCCACCGCATCACACGTTATGGTGTAGGAAAGACTTCAACGCAGAAGAAGCCTGTCCACCGCATCACACGTTATGGTGTAGGAAAGACTTCAACGCAGAAGAAGCCTGTCCACCGCATCACACGTTATGGTGTAGGAAAGACTTCAACGCAGAAGAAGCCTGTCCACCGCATCACACGTTATGGTGTAGGAAAGACTTCAACGCAGAAGAAGCCTGTCCACCGCATCACACGTTACGGTGTAGGAAAGACTTCAACGCAGAAGAAGCCTGTCCACCACGTCACACCTTACGGTGAAGAAGAGGACTTCGTACATCTGACGCCTAATCCAGAGGTCTCTCGGGATACAGCCGCTTCTCCAGCAGGACTCCCTGCAGGCGCTCTTCTCCCAACCCTGCCCTAGCTCTTCTCATTCCGCTGGCTCTTCTCATTCCGCTGGCTCTTCCCATTCCGCTGGCTCTTCCCATTCTGCTGGGTCTTCCCATTCCGCTGGCTCTTCCCATTCTGCTGGGTCTTCCCATTCCGCTGGCTCTTCCCATTCTGCTGGGTCTTCCCATTCTGCTGGGTCTTCCCATTCCGCTGGGTCTTCTCATGCTCACCGTCTCACTGTTGCACGTTTCCTCACCGCACTACTCGCCTGCAGCTTCCTCTTCCCGAGATCGACTCCGAAATTGTGAAAATGTCCTGGCCCGGTCTGATTTTGACCTAAACATCATCGGTAACCAACGGCAACCACAACAGGTCCAAGGCAGCCACGAATTAGCTAACAAGCTATTTCCTTCAATGTAAACATATGCAATGAATCAAAAGGTAAAAAAAAAGTACAGACCACCCTTTTTTAAGCAAAGCCTAAAGGCTTACTGAGGCCGTAAGGTCAATTATGAGGGATTTCCTGTTTGCCAAAACAGGCGTAACATGCTGCAAGGCTACACGTCACCAAGTCTCAGAAGTTAATCCTAAACAAATGTCTGCATTTGTTCTGTAAACATTCAGAGTTGGCACACAGTTGAGCTTGTGAGCTGAAACAAGAGATGGTAAGAGAGCGAACACGGGGAGACCTGCACTTCCCCGTTTAACAGTCCCTTCAGCTCGCACAAAATGTTTGAATTCATCTGTGAAGTTCTTCATTGTACATACAGTCAAATGGTGCAAAAAAAAAATTACCCCTGGCTTATGTAAATTCCTTTTGTGTTTTAAACTCTCTGTTTTAGCTCTCTGTGTATGAAGAAGCTTACATGCTTTACAACCCAACACCTGGATATCTGTGCTGCTAGGTTCAGTTCTTCAGTCTGTTGCAATCCCAGGACAACATCCTTACAACAACAAGCCAGAGCTCTGGCACCTCAAGAGAGGGAATTCAGGATGAGACTCCAAGTCCAACATCCGAGAGCCAATGGAAATCATATCTCATGGTCCATGTACAAAACGTGGATTATCCCGGGATTATGTATGCGAGGAGACAAGCCGGCCAGTAAACAGTGTTATGATTCCCCGGCCAGCGGGCGTGAGACGAGGTCTGGCATCCACAGGAAACACACAAACAACTCCTATTGTTTACTCTGATTTTTTGACATTCAGAACCCTGCCAAAGTGAAAAAGCATTCAGCAGACACCAGGCATTTGCAAAAACATCCCAATTTGTGACAGGCCATTTTCAAAAACATACCTGTGTCTTGACTTGATGCTGTAAACATTCTGGTTATGAAACAACAATGTACACTTATAGATAGGGGATGGAGAGAGTTGTGGATTGATTGTGGATTATGGCATAATTTCGGTCCAGTGAGAGGCCCTGGGTTTAAAGCGGCTTTATTCTTTGACTCAAGATAGAAACTGGGTTTAAAGTGTCTTTATTCTTTGACTCAAGATAGAAACTTGATGGTGGCAGAAAGTTGTCTCACACAGCCATCCGGGCGTAATTGCAACTTGGAGAGACACTCGCATTAATCTTCATGAGTGACAGGAACCTGGCGGGTGCTGGCCTCAAGTGTCCCCGCACAGCCCATCCAAAGTTTACACACACTCTCACACACACTCTCTCTCTCTCTCTCTCTCTCTCTCTCACACACACACACACACTCATACACACACCCACTCTCTATTTCTTTCACACACACGCACTCTCATACACACACCACACTCTCTCTTTCTCTCTCGCACACACACACACACACACACACACCTGCATATCCTCTGTCATGATAACAGTGTTTAAATCGACCTCAATCAAATCTGTCAGTCATGATTTCTGAGGTGTGCATCTACGTGCCTTTTTCTGTGTGGGGGAGACAGGCAGAATAGGAGGGACTGGCAGAGGAAAGTGAGTGCAGACAAGAGAGAAAGGAAAAGAGAGCCTGTATTTGTGAAAGAGAGATAAAGGGAGGAAACAGATGTGTGTGTGTGTGTGTGTGTGTGTGTGTGAGGGACAGATTGATTGTTTGTTTGCATGTGTGAGATTGAGAAGGAGCAGAACTAGGTGTGTGTGTGTGCGTGTGTGCGTGTGTGTGTGTGTGTGTGTGTGTGTGTGTGTGTGTGTGAGAAAGAGAGTGTGCATGTGTGTGTGCTGACTGTGGGTATGCATACGTGTCTGACACATGCTGATAGGGGCTGGCCGCGGGCCTGAAAACTGTCAGGCTGTCCGCGGTGAGAGGGTGCCCATGATGGATGTCTGGGATGAGACCAAACTGAACTCCCTGGTCTCTGTTTAGGCCCCTTAGTCAGGTGGCTTAACAACGCGATCGTGACAAGAGTGATAAAAGCATGAAATTTGGCACACAATTAGCTTATATCCTACTAAAAGATATTAGAAGGGGTGCCCAAGTGAAACTGCTCATTTTTTCGTTTTAATGAGATATTAAGTTTTGACCTAAATCAAGATATGCGTTACCTGTGGTCCGATTTTCAAAACGGTTATTTTGCCTAGAAATGCTTACCAAATAAGTAATAAATCAGTTATTTATGCATGTTTGTGTTTTCTTGTTTGTTTTTGATATCCACTAGTTTAAACAAATGTCCCTTTAAGTAGCAAAACAGACAAAAAGACTTGTGCCCATGCGCGCGCTCATCCAAGATGGCGGGAAAGACGTAATTCTGCTATATCTGTTAAGTAAAACCGTTATTTTACCACCATTTAAAACCATATTTGCATTTGTATCTTTTATATGTATAAGGACTGTAATATTTTATTAAAGATTTGCTTCAACATCATTAAAATAGCACCAACAAAGGCGCATTACAGTACCAGGAGGCTAAGCAGAAAAAGGTAAATTTGGCGCAGATTGAGCGTGTCTTTTCCTACATCAAAACTGATCATATGAGGAATGTGCTGTTATAAATAGCTCTACGATTTGCTCTCTGGACAATCACATTAACACATTGGCTTGCATCTCAACTTTTCTTGAACACATTTGCAACGTGAGCAGCGCTGTTTGCAGGTGCACGTAATCAGCTCTCTCCATACAGTATAGACCCTTTGGGATAGTCATCCAAACCTAATGCTAACATTGCCCTGAAGTGGTGTTATTTTGCAGGCTGGAACGGAAACTGAACTTGTGCGTATTGCAACTGCAGAGACCGTTACATAGCTCTTTGGTTATCCTTGGTGCTCTGTTCCACACGGCAGAACTAGTGGGGGCCTATTTTCGCCAGGCACACTTTCTGTTGTAAACTGAAAGATGCTGATACCAGTTCCGTGAAATGAGGAGACTGATGTCGTGGAGCTGGGATTGTGAGCAATGGACCTCATTCTCGCACATTTTGTTAAGTGTCTTTAATATCTTCAACCTAAGAAAAGATCTCCACCGGTCATGAATGCCTGGAAATGTGTTCTTAAACGGCCAAAGTGTGCACTGATTCTTAAATTGAACGAGCGTTCTCGTTTTCTTTATTTATTTATTTATCACGAAGCCTCGTAGAATCATGACTATAAATGTGAAACGTAATTGTTAATGATACAAATATTCTTGTATTTATTATTATTATTATAATTATTGATGCCTGTAGAATTCATGTGAATGCACTCATCAACGATTTATCACAAATTCAGCCCTTAAGAACATGAGCGCACTCCAATCTGGCCTTGTAGCGCTCGCAAAGAGACGTCTCTAGCCAGTATTCTATCTCAATGATACGATCATAGGAAACAGAAATGCCCATTTGGTATATCTTTTCTATCAATGTCTTACTTCTAGTGGAGCTATGCATATTTAGCCCAACATATAGTGGTAGGGGTGGCTCACGAGATGCTGAAATGCAAGTTTGGCCAGTTTTGGCCAAACATGCCTGGCTTTCAGACTTCTCTTGATCCTCTATGTTGAGACCATAAAGAATGATAGAAACGAGAGACTTTAAGCTTGACGGTTAATATTTTGAATGGCAGTCCATTGGAAAGCACCCAGAAAAAATAAATCCTTTGTGTGCAAAAATGTCTTTCCTTAGCCTACAATTGTTGCAGGCCTCGCTAGAATTTCGGCGTCTTCTGAAAAGTTGTGTTGTTTCAAAGCATCCTTCAATAGCCTGCTTATTGCATCCCGGAAATCTAAAACGGTGTTTCTTCCATCAGTTTGTTCTTAAAGAGTCTCTTTGTAATGTTCTAGCAAGACATTGATTAACCTGGTTTTATTTATAGTTTTCTTAACTCCAATATCTTCAAGCCTCTTGATGTACAACGACAGCTCAGAAAGTTTAAACATATGAGTTCCTTTTTTAATAGCTACATTCTTCTATGTACTCGATAAGCTCGATAAATGCTATTGACTTGTTCATTTTTCATCATCACATTTGTCAATTTATAACAGCACATTCCTCATATGATCAGTTGTGATGTAGGAAAAGACACGCTCAATCTGCTCCAATTTTACCGTTTTTCTGCAGTAGCCTACTGGTACTGTAATGCGCCTTTGTTGGTGCTATTTTAATGATGTTGAAGCAAATCTTTAATAAAATATTACTGTCCTTATACATATAAAAGATACAAATGCAAATATGGTTTTAAATGGTGGTAAAATAACGGTTTTACCTAACAGATATAGCAGAATTACGTCTTTCCCGCCATCTTGGATGAGCGCGCGCACGGGCACAAGTCTTTTTGTCTGTTTTGCTACTTAAAGGGACATTTGTTTAAACTAGTGGATATCAAAAACAAACAAGAAAACACAAACATGCATAAATAACTGATTTATTACTTATTTGGTAAGCATTTCTAGGCAAAATAACCGTTTTGAAAATCGGACCACAGGTAACGCATATCTTGATTTAGGTCAAAACTTAATATCTCATTAAAACGAAAAAATGAGCAGTTTCACTTGGGCACCCCTTCTAATATCTTTTAGTAGGGTATAAGCTAATTGTGTGCCAAATTTCATGCTTTTATCACTCTTGTCACGATCGAGCCTAAATTTTGCATTAAGCCACCTGACTACCTAGAGACCTAATGAGATTATCAAGAGGGACATTTAGCATTTGACTGTCTGGCCAGGCATGAACAAAGGGTATCTGTGGCGTGCCCTGCCCTCATCTGTGAGGTGCTCCACTCCACTGCCTAATTACCCCTGCTTCTCTATCTTACCATCTATTACCTGTTATCACCTGTTACTCGTTTTATCTATGGACATAACACATAGTTTAATTTAGTATTATTTATTATTTAAGTGAACATTGGGAATAACGCACACAGATGCATAGATAATGCGGCTACTCTTCGGTGTTAGTCCTTATCATGAGTAAACAGATCAGAACGCCGCCACTGGAGAGCTGGAGAAACTTTAGTTCAAAGTGGTTAACCAACCTGATTGTTCATCGCGACAAGGACAAACAGGAAATTAGTGCATTGGATTAAATTATTCTGCAAATAATCTCTAATATATGTCATGGTAGAGGCATGCTTTGTCAGATAAGAATAAGGAAGAGGCTTTTTAAAGCAGCACAACGGAGGAATTGCTAATCGCTAACGAGATGCTAGCACAGAGGCCATTCTCCATATTAAACGTCATTGTAGCGCCCCAATTCTTTTAAACTGTTATTTTAAGGTAAAATTGCTAATCCCAACCCTAACCCTGAATTACAATAGCTACATACTGTTACTTTAATAAATTGATTTTTATCAAATTAATCAGGGACACATACGAGTGAAATAAAAGGAGGGAAAGTAAAAATTGATTGAAAAAAATTAATGGAAATCAGGTTGATGGGAATAACCTCATTCAGACATACTGTGAGCAGTTAAAAGATCCGTCATTTCATGTCATATTTATCTCCATGCTTTCTTCGGTTTGGATGGTGAATCTGTGTCAAGGGTGTGTTGGCCATTAATTGAGTTTGGTGTCAGTCCCCTAAACGGTGTTGGGCCCCTGATCGGGATTCTGTGAGTGCCGGATAGCCTTGGCAGGGCAGTGAGCAGTCTGGTCAGTAGGCAGCAGTTTGGATTAGCAGCTTGATTTGGACTTAACGGCACAATTTCTCTTCCAGGACCTGAAGGGTCGCAGAGTTCTCTTCCGAGAGATCAGATGTGAAGTCTGTGTCTGTCCATTCTCCAAAGTCAGTCCAGTTGAACAGACATATGTTAGATCAGTTGTACTTAACCCTCCTATTACCTTCAAATTTACTAAAATCTTTTATGCTTGGGGTCAATTTGACCCCAGCAATTTAAACCTCCAAAACATTATTATAATCATTTTTACCCAAGTTTATGTGTCAGGTACTTTAGGTTTGTTTGTTGACTACCTAAATAGCACTTTAAATAAAACAATACCCCCACCCACCCCCTTATATGTACATCCAGAATACATGTTACGCCACTATGGAGAAATATGCAGATCACCATCAAATCTCACTGATTGACTTAAAATTGGAAAGAGATATCCTTCTGGTGTTTTATGGCTTCATATTATTTCTAAGTACATATTGTTGTTATCTATAACATTTGGAATAAATAACTATTTATGTTATCAGGAATAGTAACAATGTGATGACAAATTATTTCTTATATATTTTATACAATTAAAACAGCCTGGGGTCAAATTGACCCCAAACAACACCTATGCATACAACATGTGTACAGGATATTGAAAACATATCATCATGTTCATTTTGTGCCTACCCAGTTGTCCCCATTAAATTAGGAAAAGTCATTAAATATGAAGCAAAACAAATTATGTCAATCATTTATTTAGAAACGTTTAACATTGAATGGGGTCAAATTGACCCCAAACATAATAGGAGGGTTAAGCTCATTATCGTTCAAGTCAAGTAAATGGCGCATCCGGTCACTCTGTCCTTTCAATCTCAAAACTGAGCTGAACGTCTGGATTGCTAGACAGGCAGCTTTCTCGGATACACACAGCTTGTCTTACCGTCAACAGGACAGTATCATCCAGAATATAGCTTAAAAGTCACAAAACTGAAATTAAACCAAGGCCAAGGCCTTTGGTATGAATTAGTCACGTATCATATACAGGTTTGATGTGCACTGGGGGTATTTTGTAAAGCAGGATTTCAGAGTTAGCCTGATTACTGTAATGTGTGGACTAAAACGTACCCCACCCCCCCACCCCTCTCTATCTCTCTCTTTCTGTGTGTGAGTGTGTGTGCTTATCTGTTTGGGAACAGAACTTTTTCCACCGATGGCCCATTCAAAAAGACAAAAAAATAAAAAAATAAAACAACAGCCTTTCTCCCTGGCTGGGTAACAGATGGCTTGAGTGCAGACGGATTTGGTTCAATTTCTTACCCACAGAGAATTCTCCGAGACTAAGTTGCTGAAAGTTGAAGACAAAGTGAAGCCTTTTTATAGAGTGAAGGTGCACTGCACTCCATGGGCCTGTCGTTCCGAAGTGCTCATGCAGGAAAAGAGAAAATGAATGGCCTCAGAGAGAGTATTTGTCTTAAGCTGTCCTGGAGAGGCTGCATGTCCGAACCTGGTGGCTGAAACTGTGATCCCATTGCTTCTGTGTTCCTCACACACTCCTCTTAAAGGTGTCGTCCTTGATGCTGAGTCAGATCATCTTGTCTCACCTCTGACAATGATTTGCCCACTTTTAGGCAGCGGTCAACATAACACACGCCAAGAGGAGAAACTCTGTTTTAAGAAGCTAATGGGTGAAGAAAACAAACAAAATGGCACTGGCAAAAAGCCAATCTGGACTGTCAATCACATGTCCAAACCATGGCAGTGTGGAAGCGGCATGCAAAGGAAGGGACTTTGGGTATAAAACACTGGGTGGGTGTATTTGTTTTGGCTTCTAAGTTAAATGTCTAATTTCCTCCCGTATAAAATACTAACTATGCCTTTAATTCACAAGTGACAGTTAACACATTTATTATACTGTCCTAGTTACAAATCAGCCTGTTGCATGACAACGTATGACAGGAGTGAATTCAAATGGAGTGTCTCCACTGTCAGCCTAATAAGAGGTTGTCGGGCATAAAATGAAAATTTGTGGTATGGACGGTAATATTATTCACTCAAATAAAGCTGTGCGTAGAGTTCTATCACTTATGATTAACTGCAGTTAAAAGACACTTGATGTATCATGCTGACGAACTGAAATCTTTACTGCTCAAATTTGACCAGAATTTGCAGAGACTAATAAACTGAGTTTATACATTGCCTCGCTCGAAGCACAACAAACTTTCAACACTTAATTTAGTTCTGAGAGCAGGGAGGTGGCCTTTAAAAAAAGTTAATTAAATTGTCTTGAGCTGGTGTTTCTTTAGCCAGAGGAGCAGGCTTGTTGTGAGTATTGACTCTGCCCTGTTGACTCATTGCTCAGACTCCATTTTGTCTCTGTAAAACTCACCTCGTATTTCAGGTGAGCTATTTTATCTGGACTTTTTCCCCACCATCCAGTCGACTCATTATCAATTTAGCCAGCAGGGGACTTTTAATGATTTCAGATTTTTCGATTTCACGCACAACATATCCGCCCAAACATAGAAGTAATCATAGCCGTTCTTTCATTACTGCACATCATCAGGGAAAGCATTCAGCCTTACTCTTTTAAAACATTCAGTCTCCCCTTGCTTAATTGGGTGACTGTGTTTGGCTATCATTCAGCTTCAGTAGTCATAGAGAGTCTGGAGAGCCGTGTGGTGTCTGCTGCAAAACCTTTGTGAAAATCCAGCAAAGGAAAAGAAAGAAGGTAGGAGAGAGGTTACACAAGAGTAGCCAGTGGATCCAACGCCTGCTTAAGACATGACAACAGACCTCTTGGTTATTCCCTGCTCTCCCTCCACCGCTCTGTACTGAACCCCCCCCTACCACTCTGTACTGCCCATAGACATATAAAGGTATATATGTCTATGGTACTGCCCCCCTCAGCCCCTCCCCACCCCCCACCCCTACTGCTCTGTACTGAACCCCCCCTCCGCCAACCTACCCCCACCTCCACCGCTCTGTACTGCCCCATATCCAATCTCTGCTTTCTTTTTTTAATGGACACCCTGGGGGCCCAGTGCTGGACTATGAACTTCTCCTCTTCTCTGAGGCTCCGGACTAGTTAACGAGCGAGGCCTGAAGAAAAGCTTGGTGGAATGTGTCTGTACAGTTGCCCCGGCTGTACAGTTGCCCCGGCTGTTCACTGTGACTGGCGCTTGCGTCAGCCCTTTTGGGGACGAGTGTCCATTTGAAGATAGAAAGAAACCTTTCATGCCGTATCTCTCTGAGTTGCAAGGCACTGAGAAAGTCACTCAGTTCATGCCCACCTATTTCAGTGTGTATTTTTTAGGGGGAATTTTTTGTTGTTTTGGTTTTTCAAAATACTAGGTCAGCCTTTGATGTATGTTCTCTTGAGTATCATGGTGATCAAAATAATTTAACAAGTCAACAAGTGGGATAAAGGATGAGTCACTGTCATTATAAATAAACAAAGATGAACACACACACACACACACACACACACACACACACACACACTCACACATACACACACACACATCCACACACACACTCACTCACTCACACATACACACACACACACATACACACACACACACACCTACACACACACACACACACACTCACTCACACATACATGTGTACCCACATACACACATACTGATGTACAGACACACATAAACAAAACCTGACACTCATACACTCACACACACGGATGCAGTTCTGGGTGGTTGGTCTATGTTAACGGCAGACTTTGTCTTCTGGAGCGAGCAGCTGTATGGAACTGCAGCAAACAAGAAAAATCATTTAACCATGAACCCATCTTTCCTAATTGCCCACTTTATGCTGTCACAGTGTCTGCAGTGCAATCTCCACCGTCCAGGAGAGTTTGTTTGTGATGAGAACAGACAATAAGAAAGGATTCTCTTTTGCAACTTGTGCTATTCTCGTGCCTTTTCCCTCTGTCTGTTTACCTTTTCTTTTCTTCTGTGATCATCACTTCTCAGCAAACAGCAGTCAAAGTCATCGTAGTTGTATTGACTGCTGTCAATCAATAGTGAAAAACAGCAAAACAAATACTAGTCTGGGGATGAGAATTAAAAGGTAACATTTAACATATATGTGTGTATTAAAATTCACAAATTATGGTTATGAACATAACCATAATTTAAATTATGCCACATGTGAGGCAGAGGGACAAAGCTTCCTTTCTGAGTAGCTGTAAAATAATGATTGCATATCCAGGCTTTGAACAATGGACTATTATAGTGAAATAACTGGAGACAATCCCCAGGAAGCTCAAAGCTGGCAGAGAACTGTCCTAAATTATGAACAGTCATCTAAAGTACTAACGGAAGCATGCTGGAATAGCAGTTATATACCGGTACTTACACAACCTCACCTCGAACTGGCATGGTACACCTCTCGGTGGGTGTTAAATGTAAATGGTAATGAAGGGACAAATCAGGCGCCTCATAGGATTCTAAAATAGTTTTCATCCGGTTAGAGACTCCTTTAGTTACCGTGGAGACCGCACAGGAAGAGCTGTTTTCCTAAGCATCGTATTCCGTCTCATCACACCAAAGCATCTTCGCTCTTCGGATGTGGAGTGGCTCTCCAACAACTAATGTTATCAGCGCTCGATGAATTGCTCAGTTAACCAAAAAAGAACAATGAACTCATTCACGGCAACGGAATGCTTGGAAAGACAAAGGGAACGCTGGCAATCAGTGGAGGAGACAGAGCCCTTAATTGAATCGAAAGTCAGCCAGAGCCGTTAGTGAATTCATTATCCGAGATGCCTCTTGAATCTATCCTAGACCTTCTCTCTAACTCGACATCCATTGACTGGTAAAGTGTGACCTTTGACCATTCGAAAATCTCAATGTCCATTTGTGGATTGGATCATTCTCAAAGTGAATTTAGCCTTACAAATGAATGGATGAACAGTGAGTGTAGCTGTTGACTTCTTCTCTTATAGGAGGCTGTTTGTAATGCTGGGAGGAGGGTATCAAATTCAAAGTGCAGATAAACAAACAACATGACGCTCCTACCAGCTGTGCCCTTGGGTGGTGATGTTTCAATTACAGCTATCATCTTCAGCAGATGCTTTCATTCAATGCAGCCTGCAGACCACGTATATATATTTCATCTGTGTGTTTGTTCCCTGGGAATTGATTTTTACTTTCAGTCCAGGCAAACAAATGTAAATCGTTGGCGTTTGAGTGAACCCAGTTATATTTTACGCAATACAGTACAGTCCACTCTTTCGACATCCAATAAAGAGAAGAAAGTCGAGTGTGGAAAAGCATTTAGTTGATAATTGGAGTCATACTATCTGTGTGGGCCAGGAACAAATTTGGTTTGAGAATAATTCTGGTTTGGAATGTGTGCATTCTCTGATCATCATCAAAGCTCTCCAGAGCCTCACCCACTGTCCAAAATTACAGCTTTGTTTGTTTCCTGAGAGGGCTGGCAGATTCCATTATGATTTTATTGCAGTTGAAGGTCTTTATGTTCAGAGATGTTACTGGACTGGTTGAGCAAGACTGACAAAAAATGTTAACTGTCTTAACCTGGCTGGTAACAAAGCTTTATTCAATAATATATGAGAATATAATTGTTTACGACAGAATTTGAAGCCTAATCCCTGAATGAAAAGCATGCAGTTATTCTTGCACAAGAAAAAAAAACTCTCTACTCAGTGTCTGGTTAACTCAGAAATGTACTAGAAATGTACTACATCCTTCAACAATGCATCAGTGTTCCGGTATCGGCAGTCAGTATGCCAGGACATTGGTAATAGTGAATATCACTTTGGAACTAACACATAGGTTTGAAATATAAAGGTACCCGATATGTATAGTAAATTCTACTAATTAGGACATGGTAAGTAGACATTAATAAGTCACAAGACAGAAAATCAAGAGTAATAGCAATAGATATTGTTGTGTTTCTTTTCAGTTGTATTACATTTTGAGTGCAGGCAGAATGTAAATACATTTAATAAAAAGGTTTGAAACAAGCAAACTTCATGCGTATTTCATGCGAGTGTCTTCAGAATTGAATCAGCGTAAATCTGTTTAGCAACAACAACAGCTACATGTTGCTCTATTAAAGCTGCATGCAGGGAAACGACTGCTGAAGCATGGTGGGAAGGCCTCTAGTAAACACGGGGATGGAAGCATGGCACCCAAAATTGGAGCAGAATATATTATGTATATTTTGATAGTCCTGTTATTTTGTCCGAGATGGTGCGTGGTCCATCTACCAGGAATGAAAAAGCAAATAAACGTATTAGGATGCTGTGATAGAGGCAGATAAACGTATCAGGGGGAGAAGAGAAGAAAGGGAGGGTTGCTATGTGGGCGATCAGCAGAGGAATGTCATGTTGGGTGATGACTGGGGTCATCTTTCTGACTTTGTGCTGCTTATTAGACACACTCAGCACTCAACAGGCAGGGAAGCACTCGCTCAGAAGGGCAGGGAAGGTTGATGGGTCTGTTCTTGATGGTGCACAGATAACTAATTAAACAGGGACTAACACAGGCCTTTACAACATGACACACAGACTGAAAAAATCCCAGCCAGCTTTAGACCCTTCCAAAGCCACTCCTCCAAAACAGAGTTCAGAAAATTATAAATGCCACCAAAAGCAAAGTAGATAATTAACTGTCCAACAGAAATACAGCAACCATGGAATCACTTTTCAGTCTGTTAAACTCCCTGTGAAGCCAGTGGTCTTGCCGTCTGTTTGACATGTTGTTTGTGTATATCTGCAAACTTTGATAGCCATGAAAAATAGAACTGCCCATAAACATAAATCATTTTTTTGGAGAAAATGTATGTCGAGTGTATGGAAGTTCGATTTATAAAACTTTAAAAAGTCTGGTGGTGGTGAGGTTCAGACAATTGATAAAACTTAGTGTAGTTAAAAATAAAAATAAGAGAGAGATAAAAGGTATAGTATGAGGATGTGAAAATTGCCAATGAATATTAGGTTAGAAAATACCGCAATGGCCCAATTTAACATCCAATATAAAGTCCACATCCACTTCTGGTCATCTATCGGAATACAGATACAAATACAGATCATTTTGTTGGTAGAGAAATACTGACGTCTCTGTAAACCTCCAAAAGTGATTGCTTTACCGCCACACTCCATTTGCTAAACAATAGGAATATCTAAAGAGTTGAGATTCTGTCGAAAGAGTGTTGATCAACAGCCAATCAAATCACACCCCTCTCCTCTGTGCTCTATACGCAACATTTTGATTGGCTGGACTTGTATAATGGCTCAGTCCAAGCCACTATTTTTGTTTTTCCATTTACAGAGCCAAGACTGTGTACGAACACAGAGTTTTTTGTGAATAGACAACTAGAGGACCATGCGGAGCAACTAGCTACATTTGGCAAAAACTGTATTGGATTAGAATACAGACGCAGTCTAGGCAGAGAGTCAGAGAGAGAGAGTGTCTGAAGTGATGCAGGGAAAGTATTTCCTAGGAGACAAGAGACAAGAGGCTCTGCCTCCAGACTCTTAGAATTAATATGAGGGCTGCTGCCTTCTCATCCAGGTGGTCTTTGAGGACAATGGGGAAATAAGCTGTGTTGGGGAGAGCCATTGAGGTAAAGAATTCGAAATTAACTGTGGACAGTGAACGGAGGCAAAAATGGCAAAAATGCTGAAATGACCAGTCATGGTTCTGAGCTACCTAATTGAGTTCAAGGCCTCAGAGTGCAGTTCTAATATTAGCTATATCCAAGTAGAAAGAAGCTTTGAAATAAAATATTCTAGACATAATGGAAGCATGGAGTAGCTCTTTGTTATACTGTAAAGGTGGCAGATGAATGGCTGATATCCTGGGGATGTGTTTTATCTGCACTGATCCATAATAGAAAAAAACCTTTTGTTATAGATCAGTGTTTATATGTGAACCAAATAAATGGCTTTAGTCAACAATACACTGGAGTATTTAACAATAGTGTTTGATGTAATGGTTAAAAACATACTTTTGGTTTTAACATTTAACATGTCTCATGAGGTTATTTTTTTTATGTTATTTATGCCAGAGGGTTATTTGTTTTCAACCTTTAGTGTTGCATAATTGGATAATCTGGCAGCAAAGAGTGCTCCCGTTATATGCCAGGAGGTTATCTTTCCAAGCACGACAGAATATCTTGATTGGGAAGCTGCATTTTTTTCCAGTGTTTGCGTGGTGACTCGCTTGAGTGCACAAAGTTCTGTCTCTGTGCCACAGGTCTAACCTCTTCCCCATTAACGAGCATGCTGTCTTATATACTGTCATGTGTGGTGGTCTTATAACACATAATCTACTATCAGGAAGAATGTAATGAAAGCTAAGGCCGTCTCTAGCGAGTATACACTTAGATTTAGATGCTGAGTCCATCACAGCTAAATCAGAGAAATAAAGGCTGTAATTATGATTTAAGCCCAATGATGCGCAGCCAGCCAATAAAACCCATTTGAAGATTAGTATTATGACTGGATGCACCATTTTACCATTGGCTTTCACCATGGCAATGGAGGTCATTATAAGGGCATCTAAATGGGTTGTTGGTAGTCAAAGGCTGCAGGATGGCATCTGGTTACCTCCTGTCCGAGCTTATTTGGACAACATGATGACACTGACAACAACTGCTCCATGTGTTACGTCTGTGCTGAACCCTGCTTCACATTCACACTCCCAGCTGCGTTTCTCCTCCATTCACAATCCCCTGATTGCATGCAGCTGCACTTAATTTATTCACCTGATCCCACACACCTGGCACTCACCCGATCACACAATCACACGCACCTGTTTCACACCCTATATACACTCCTCACTTCCCTCACTGGCCCGTCGGACCTCGTCGAACAAAAGGACTTAAATCCAATGACTGGTTTCGCCGCCATTTCTCGATTCCCAGATCGCTTTGTTCCCTCGTTTCTGTTTGGTGATTTCCATATCACCACCACAGCCCGTTCCCTCGATCCTGTTTGGTGATTTCCGTATCACCACCACCACCACAGCCTTGACATCGCGACTTCCAGCATTCCCTGTGTCGCCTGACATTCCGTGACACCATGTACCCTTCGGCTGTTAGCCAAGTTGAATGACAATCTGAATGGGCAGGGATGAAAGTAAAACCTAGCAAATGTAGTACATCTAGTATATATAAGTGTATGTCTATCAGTAAGGGAAAACTGGTGGAAGAGAGTTTTTATATTGATGGGCGAGGAGATTCCTGCTATTGTAGGGAAACTGGTGAATAGTTTAGGCAGGCGGTACAATTCCATATTGAGTGTTAAAGCTATCAACACCATTCATAAGACCTTTTTACCTGGTAAATTGTTGTGCTTGCAGTTTGGGCTTTTGCCACAGATAAGGTAGCCTTTGACTGTGTATGAAGCTGCTATTTCAGAGGTGGAGAAATTTGAGAGAATCATGAATAAGGCAGCTAGGTAATGGCTTGGGGTGGCATGCTGGGTGAGTACTGTAGCATTGTATGGAAAATGAATTTTGGAGTTACCAATGACCAGCTTGGTGGAGGAGTTCAAACGTGCGGAGAGCAGTTTGGAGATGACATTATCTCAGTCTAAGGATCCAGCAGTCAAGAACACTGCCTCAAAGGTCAAAACAGGGAAGAAGTGGAATCTAAAAGAAGTGGTTCAACATGCACAAGGCACACTACAACATAGGGATATCATTGGGCAGGTACAGAGTGGAAGAGCAAGGTTTGAACTAGGTGACAGTTGGAAATCATGGGGTCGAAGAGGAGGCTGAGGGTCACCGGCTTTGTTCTCGAGCAAGAAGAGGGAACTAGATGAGCAGCAGCTCCTCAGGCAAAGCAAGGGCAATGGATGAACTGGCATAATGTTAAGAAGAGGAAGATCAGCTGGATAGTATTGTGGTCTATTAAGGCCAACCGCATTAAATTAATTGTTGGAGCCACTTATGATGTCCTCTCAACTCCACAGAATCTCAGTCTCAGTTGATGAAGACGGAAGCTGCAAGTTGTGTATTGGTGTTGGCTCATTCAAACATATTCTGTCAGGTTGTAAAACTAGATTGACCCAGGGTCGCCACACGGAGACTCTGTTATGGTAATAAATCATTGGCATGTTTGTTTGAGAATAAATTAGTTGAGGTTAACTCTTTGATGACAGGGCCAGTAGAATTTCTGGGGCAGAAAAGTTGACACCAGGCACGTCCAAACAGTAGGGGAGAGCGGGGTAATGTGAGACATTTTTTACATTTGCTCTCCTCTAGGCGAGCTTAATTGATACATCAGTAAAATGTACACATTTCCCATTAATTCAGGATGTCTCCTAGCAATTTAAATTATCAGAATGTCTTCAGGACAAAGGGCAGTGAAAATATGATTGTTTTAAAAAAAAAGTGGTCTTGTGTCTCACTTTACCCCAGCTTAGGGGTAAAGTGAGACAGACCAGAGAAATCAAGGGGGTAAAGTGAACCACTTACTTTTTCCACTTTAAAACTACCATAACAACAGATGTTGTAACAGTCAGAATCCTGACAGCTAGATTGACAACCACACATTCCAAAACTAATATCGGACTAGTAACAGAATCAAGGGGATTGGTCAATTAAGCAAATTTTTTTAAACACTTGAAAGTAACTCCGAACAAAATCATATACAACATAATATAATTCCAAATGTTTTTGTTAACATTCAAATGACAGATAGAACCAGTTAGATTAGAACACAGTCATGGGACCATAATCAGAACCAGCTAGAACAGCCTGGGACTCAGAAAACAGGACTAGACCCACCTGGATTAGAACATCAGCCTCATACTCATTTTGTATTTGGTTGCAAAGTTAACTAGGACAAAGTCACCCACGGACAGATCTGTGTTTCCAGGATCCTTTCTCTCATCCTCAGAGCTCTCTTTGTCAAACTCATCATCAAGTGGGAAGGGACAACACTCTCCTCAGAGCCGCTATCTAAGATTTTCTTTTTCGGTTTTCCCTTTTCTTTGTTATTTTGCTTTTTCCCTGCCAGTTTCTTTTGTCTCTCTTCATAAGCCTTTTCTATTGTCTGCTTCTCAGGAGTATCAGTTAGGATGGCTGTCTTCACACGCTTTCTTTTGGTTTGTGCTCTGGGGGGACATTTGGGAAGTGGTAGGATTTCACGAGGAGACACATATCCAGGTCGGCTGGGAACACATGGTACATCTGAGTCAGCTGGCAAGCACATCCATGTGGACCACGCGCAGTGGATGGACCTGCATCAGCGAGTGGATCATCTGCAGGTGGTTCATTTGCAGGTATTGGACCTTCTGGATCATCTGCAGGGGGTAGATCATCTGCAGGGCGTGGACCATCCGGATCATCTGAAGTGGATGGACCAGTGGATGCAGGCTGCAGCTCAGGATTTGGCCGGTCTGACACCATGAATTCCTCAGGGAAAATATCTCGGTTATATGGGAAAATCCCAGTGGACCTGAATCCAGAAGTGATATTCCGTGGTGTCACTGCTGACAAGAAGGTCTCATTCACAAGTCCTGTAATCTGGTAGATGGGGACTGTTTTGCCAGGGTTAGATCTCTCTCCACAGTGTCTCACTTTACCCCACAGCATTTGTCTCACTTTACCCCACAGCCACTTTTTTTTAGAAAAAACAACATCTCTTAGCAATTCAGGCTAATCTTCACTAGCATCAATCACATGGTTTTATATGTTGGAAGTTCATCAACATGTATGATATAAGTTTTTCTACCTGAATCAATTTGCTTTGACACAACAGTTGATTAAGTTCACATCAAGAAAATTTACTTTTACATGCAAAAAACACATTTTTGTGAAAAAACATACTTTCCACAGCACCAGCACCAACCTCTCCTTCATGGCAAGTGGGGGTGGGAGGGGCTTGAAAACATAATGGTCACATGACCACAAATGTGTTCCGTTGCCTAGATACAGGGGGTGTCTCACATTACCCGGTGTCCCACATTACCCCGCTCTCCCCTACTGGCAAATGGGGAAAAGTGACATTGGAGATTGCTGGCCGAAGGCAACTTGAAGTTCCACAGTGAATAGTTGAGCCTGCTATTAGACCATATGTCTTTTTACAGGAGAAAAAACTAACATCGCAGATTTAGCCTGCAGAGACCGATGTTTCTTCCCACAGAGACAGATGTTTAGCCCGCAGAGACAGGTGTTTAGCCCGCAGAGACCGATGTTTTCAGCAGGAGAAAACACCCTGAGTCTGATGGCATGTTAACATTTCAGCTCCCAAATCGTCATCGGCTTGCGTCTGAGGAAGGCTTAACTGCTGAAATATTAATGAGCATCATAATAACAGCGAGAGACAGCCTCTCATTTACTGCCTTTTCACCCCCTCAGTGTATAGGCCCAACGAACCAGTGTGTAGACCCAACTAACCAGTGTATAGACCCAACTAACTAGTGTATAGACCCAACTAACTAGTATATAGGCATAACTAACTAGTATATAGGCATAACTAACTAGTGTATAGGCCCAACTAACTAGTGTATAGGCCCAACTAACTAGTGTATAGACCCAACTAACTAGTGTATAGGCCCAACTAACTAGTATAGACCAAACTAACTAGTATATAGGCATAACTAACTAGTATATAGGCCAGACATGCAATGGTTTCAAGTACACATTATGTACAGTATACTTATGTATAAGTGCCAGCAATTTCAAGAGGACATAAAAAGATAAGTTCCACACAAGGAACTGCATAGTTCTACAGTTCTTTGAAACGTACTTATTGAAACCTCATTGAAACCATACAACACAGAGGAATGCCTTTATCTCTCATTCATTTGTTGGTAAACCCTCTAAATCAATGCACAGATCCACATAATAATTCCTCAAAATGGTGGTAAGAGGTTTTTGTCTGTAACTAAAGTGAGCTAACTAGTTAAAAGCCAACAAACATGAATTGTCATCACCATCAACAGCACAGCTGGCAGTGATAAAAGGCAGCTAGTTTGCCAACTGATGATTTTGGTGGTATATTTGGCCACATCTTGCGATAAAAGCGGAATATCCTGGGTTGCTAGTGGGAATAGCAGGTGTGTTTATCAGTCTGCCATGTCACCATGTGTCACCATATGCCATCAAATTTAATCTGATGTTTAATCTGATATTTAAAATAATAAACTAAAAAAAAGGCTCTACAAAAAAATACAGTAAAACCTGTGTTCAATTAAACAATTCTGTACTTTAGGTGGCCTCTTACAACAGTTCTATGCAGCTTGTCTGACAGTGGAGTGATTTTAATTTGTGCCTCTTAAGTGGCATTTAACAACAGAGCTCAAGTCCTACACAGAGAGAGAGAGAGAGAGAGAGAGAGAGAGAGACTTATGTAACTGTGTTTGAAGGAGGGGTAGTGAAACGTGCAAGGTACTTAACCTCAAATCTGTGACATTAAATGATCTGCCTAGTAACCTGATGATATTCTAATGGGCCCTGTGCAGGATGAAGCAGCAAACTTCAGTGTAAAAGCCGATTATAAAGTCAAGGAGACATTCGATGGCATTATGTAACAAGGCAGAGCTAATCGCTAAAGTTCTTGGCTACATGGGCCTTTCGCACAAATCAGAGTTTGGTTCAACGGAACGCAGCAAGCTTCTCTTGCCCTGAAGCCAAACCGTCACCGTTGAGTACCCC
Source organism: Clupea harengus (assembly GCF_900700415.2). Lineage (NCBI taxonomy): Eukaryota > Metazoa > Chordata > Actinopteri > Clupeiformes > Clupeidae > Clupea > Clupea harengus. The sequence goes on from NC_045155.1 coordinate 29,617,128, forward strand.
CCCCCCCCCCCCACCCCTCCCCCCCTTGACATGGCTCTCTCCCCCGTAAATGGCCTCATGCTGTGAAGCAATCTGCAGGCCAGGCGGGGGGGGCAGTAGGGTGGGTGGGCAGCTGGTTGATTCTCACCCCCTCGGCATCCCGTTTTTTTTATTCTCTTATTTTTACAGCAGCTCTCCTTACCACTGCTCTCCTCCCCTCCCCTCTGCGCTCCTCTCCTCCCCTCTCCTCTGCTCGTGCCAAAGCATGTTACAGCAGCTCAGCAGTAAACATTCCAAGGCTGGGCAATGGCAACACAGTGCAAATACAACCAGGCTGGACTACGTTTCCCTGAAGCATCATTGACTCTCAAAATAGTCTCTCCATCATTGACCTATGGTAGTTGTTCCACGACACTTTCAGAGAACGCACCCCTGGCCAAGCCAACGCCAAGCCCCCCCCACCCTCTTCTCTTATCTCCTCTTGCCTCCTCTCCTCCCCTCACCACTGCTCTCCTTTACTCTTGTCTGCTCTCCTCTCCTCCCCTCTGCTCTCCTCTCCTGCTCTCCTCTATTCTTGTCAGCTCTCCTCTCCTCCCCTCTGCTCTCCTCTCCTGCTCTCCTCTATTCTTGTCAGCTCTCCTCTCCTCCCCTCTGCTCTCCTCTCCTGCTCTCCTCTATTCTTGTCAGCTCTCCTCTCCTCCCCTCTGCTCTCCTCTCCTGCTCTCCTCTATTCTTGTCAGCTCTCCTCTCCTCCCCTCTGCTCTCCTCTCCTGCTCTCCTTTACTCTTGTCTCAGCTCTCCTCATCTCTTTTCCTCCCCTCTCTTCATTTCTCCTCTTGTCTTCTGCTCTCTCCTCTTCAGTCCACACACCTCTTCTGTCATTTACTTTCCTCTGCCCTGCCCTGCGCTCCTCTTCCCTGCTCTCTCTCTCCCCTCTCCGATCATCTTATCTTACTGCCTCTCTTCTTTCCCTCCTCTACCTTCCTCTCCTCCCCTCTTTGCTTTCCCTCCTCTCTCTTCCTCTCTCCTCATCTCCTCTCCTCCCCTCTCTTCTTTCCTTCCTCTCTCTTCCCCTCTTCCTTCCCAGCACCTGCCCACACTCCTCTCTGTACCTCCACATGCCAGAGGACCTCACCCAGAGGCGTGACGACAAGTGTTTGGGCCACGCCAGCTTCAATTCACTCGAGCAAAAGTGCAACCTCTCCTTGGGAGGTGTCGCCACGGAGACTAACGCTCGGTGGCAGTTGCGGGTGAGAAACGGTCGCTGAAGGCTCCTGGTGTGCTGACCGTGCGGAGGGAGCTGGGAACGGCAGGAAAGTGCAGGCTGGCCACGTTTCATTAGCTGCCTCTCATTCTCCGTCAACTCTGAACAACGCTTTCTGTCAACGCAAATCAAGTTTAGCAAGCTCAGGGTGCACCAGCAGTGGAGTCCAATGCTAAGACACAGGTAGAGTGGACAGCAGTGTATCCATGAGGGTACTCTTAAAAAACGGAGAGGTGTTACTCAGTGTACTGCTGCAGTGTAAAGAAAACCGGTGAAAAGAGATAGAAAGAAAGAAGTAAGTTGTAGAATTGAATGTCTTTGTGAATGTGTAGAAAATGAGATAGTCACTGAGGGCGAGAGGGAAAATCCCCACATGGCTTTACAGATTGGGCTCTGCGCCACAGATACTATCCACAAGCCAGCTATCCCCCCGAATGCAAGCGTTATAAAAAGTTGGACAGAACAACACTGATTAGATCTGCGCTGATCAGGCTATGAAAATGTGTGTTTGGCCATACGGTCAGGTCGGGATTTGCGCAGCTTAAGGTTATCATGATGCACTCGCTCAGTCCACACAGAGTAATCAAAACTCTGTGTGCTGCCACATCTGTTTTCCCACACCATACATGGTTGTGCCCACACCGTTATCTCGCACTTACTAATAATCTATTTAAAAAAAAACGGATCCTTCCTCTTCCAGCAGAAATTCTTTTGATGCTCAAAGTGGGTGACAGATCAAAAGAATGATGGTATTTGTAGATTCTCTTCACGAACAAGCCTAGTTTTACCCCCGGAGGGCTTCTTGAAAGAAGGGGCTCTTTCTCTTTCTCCAGGTTGCATCAAAACAGACAACTTCTCCTGCATCTGTGGGAATTACACAGCCTTGATGGGGGGTGGTGGTGGTGGTGGGGGTGGGGGGGTGGGTGAAACGATGTGCTACAAAATATTCATGATGAATAATAAATGGAATCTGTGGAGGATGAATTCCTACAAGGTTTCCTATCCAGCCTAGTTTGGTTTGAAGTACAAAATCCCAGAAATGCAAATCATATGCATAATACTGTGTATTGAGAGTAATCACGATGAGCAGTCCTCGTAGTAGACAGACTGGATGGAAACATACTGCACGTCGTTATAGCTGTCCTAAACCGGTTCACCTGCAGACTGCTATGCTAACGTAGATGAGTGCATGAAACAACAGAGACAGAGGACGTAAGAAAGTGAACAAACAGTCGATCGGTCATAGAAAACCCGTGAGATTTTACATATTCTATCAAGCACAGCAAGCAATCTTTAGTTCCTCTGGGCTGTAGGTGTTTGTGAATCCTTGGGTGCACACAGTTAATTGAATTAGGTAATTTGGTGTTGATGGTATAGTAGTTAGCGCCTTCGCCGCCTTCAAAGCGGTCAACCCTTGTTTGATTCCAGCCACTGCAGGATGATTATGTATGTAAGTCGCTTTGGATAAAAGCGTCTGCTAAATACTGGACCATTACCTTTAATGCAGAATGATGTGTTCAGGCTATTTGGAGGCCTGGGGGGTTCGAGGAACACCAGTGGCAAAGGAGGCAATGATGTGAGTTAATGTGGAATTGTCTAACAGTGACCAGCAAAAAAAAACAGGGAATCCACCGAGCATGTGCAGTAGAGTATGACATCAATTCTCCATACAAAAAGATGTAGAGATGTGGCGACAAAGCAGAAATAAGCCAAGGATTGTGGTTCAGTGATTTGCACAATCTATAAGGCATCTAATCACATCACATCAGAGAAAAAAAAAAACGTAGTTACACTATGTAAAACAAAATGGCGTCATAATCTATAATAAGATGCTTCTGCACAGCTTCTGGCTTCTGTTTGTTATGTAACAGCATGAGGGCTGCGTCGTGCCCGTGCCTCTGATTCTGCCTGGCCAGCAGGGGGCATCACCTCGTACGCTGTGTGCTTTGCCCTGAGAGCTGGCCGGTGCTCAGAGACACAATGCTGAGTGGCACGTGAGCCAGAGTCAGGTCATCGTAGAGGACAGCCGTGGTAGGGGAGCGACCCTATCTCATAATCACGCTTTAGGCTTCATCTCTCTCCCCCTCTTTATCTTTCTCTTGCTCTCTCTCTCACACACACACACACACTCACTACACACAGATAGCATCATGAACAGCAAGAGCAGAGAATAAGCCCAGTGATGATCAGAAACCATAGACTGACACAATTATAACCTTTATAAACTACGATGATGACAAGCCAAGTCAAGGTCAGAGGGTCAGATCTCCTGTAAGGATGCCTGCTGATATATTATGATCTTTCAGTAGATCATGTACAATGAGTTGGTTAAAAGCTTCCGCTCAGTCATTTAAAAGAACTGCTCAGCCAATTCAGGTGTGATTTAAGGCTTTTCGATCTCGGTATGTGCTCAGGCGCTTTAATGATGTATGCCTGTGTGCTGATGATGCTGACACAGTGCTGGCTCTTATCCGACCAGCATGCTGTAGACCCACACCAGAACAGGATCTACAGTCATCAGCTGTCTGAGGTGTGTGTGTGTGTGTGTGTGTGTGTGTGTGTGTGTGTGTGTCCATCCATCATGTAGTCTCCATCTATAATGCATTCTTCTCTTTCTCCATCTCTCTTTAATTCTCTTTCTCATACACACACTCATACACATGTATTTCTCTCTTCCGCTCTGTCTCTCCTTCTCGCTTTTCTGTTGATTTACTCTGCGATCTCTCTCACTGTAATGTACAGTTTTGTCTTGCCCCCATTCTCTCGCTCTCTCTCTCTCACTCTCTCTCTCTCTCTCGTCTCTATTTCTCTTTATCTCTCTATCTCTCATGTGTTCCTTTCTCTCTCTCTCTCTCTCTCTCTCTCTGTCTTTCTCATTATCTCTTGTGAGTTCCTTCTCTTCTCTCTTTCTCACTATCTGTCATGAGTTCCTCTCTCTTCTCCCTTTCCTCTGGGCATGTTGTGGATTAGTTGTAGGGTCTCTCTGCTGTGAGTGTTTGCAAAACCTCTGGCGTTGCGTTGCGTTGCGTTGCGTTGCGTTGCATTGTGTGTTCCTGAAGGATACCGGCCCTGGGCAGCTGACTGACCAGCTGAGCCGAGGCCCTCATGATCTCACACACTCGGGGGAGAGGTCAGACACTCCTCCCCGAAGGGACGTGGAGGTGGGTGGAGGAGGTGGAGGGGACTGGGTATTAGGTGGGGGGTGGGAGGGGATGGGGACGGGGACGGGGACGGGGACGGGGACGGGGACGGGGACGGGGAGTCCCATGCTGAAGACTTACTGGAGCACCACAACACTGCACAGCTGCACCAGGGATACATAAGGACACACACAGAGAGGAAGAGTGAGAGAGAGGAAGGGAGGGAGGGAGAGAGAGAGACACACAGAGAGGAATAGAGAGAGAAAGAGGGAGGGAGAGAGATACAGAGAGGGAGGAGAGAGAGGGAGAGAGAGAGGGAGAGAGAAACAGAGAGGGAGTGAGGGAGAGAGAGACAGAGAGAGAGGGAGAGAGAGACAGAGTGAGGGAGAGAGAGACAGAGAGGGAGGGAGAGAGATACAGAGAGGGAGGAGAGAGAGGGAGAGAGAAACAGAGAGGGAGGGAGGGAGAGAGAGACAGAGAGAGAGGGAGAGAGAGACAGAGAGGGAGGGAGAGAGAGACAGAGAGGGAGGGAGAGAGAAACAGAGAGGGAGGGAGAGAGAAAAGAGAGGGTGGGAGAGAGAGACAGAGAGAGAGGGAGAGAGAGACAGAGAATTATTATTTTTTATTTTTTTTATTTTAATAATCCTTTTTATTACAAAAATATCTGTTTTACATTATATCTTTAAAATCTCAACCACCAAAAAAGAAAGAAAAATGGAAAGGAAAAGAAAAACTGTACAGAACCTTTATCATAGCAAGGAACCCAGGATTAAACCCAAAAGCCTCCAGAACCTTCCATAGGTATATGTGTTCAACTCTATCAAATGCCTTCTCTTGATCCAAAAAGAGAAGACCTAATTTTTTCTCCAATGTAGTACAAACATCCAAGGTGTCACATATTAAAAAGATGTTATCAAAAATTGATCTTCCTGGCACACAGTACGTCTGGTCCACATGAGTAATTTCTGCCATAACTTTTCCCAGCCTTGTAGCTAGAGTTTTGGAGAAGATTCTACTGTCTATACATAGGAGGGACAGAGGGCGCCACTGTTTCAGGTCAGTCAGGTCTCCCTTCTTGGGCACCAGGGTCAGGACTGCTCTCCGGCAACTTAGGGGGAGTTTATCCCCTGCCACACTGGCATTCAGCATGTCCAATAAATCCTGCCCTATGACTGACCAGAAAGACTTATAGAACTCGGCTGGTAGGCCATCTATTCCAGCTGAACGGCCATTTTCTATTCCCATGACAGCAGCATGTAACTCCTCCAGTGTCAACGCTCTATCAAGCCTTTCAGCCGAATCTTCACTTAGCTTTGGCAAATCCTTTAAAAAGACATCACTCAATACTTGTTTTTCATGATATTCTTTTCTGAACAATTTTGAATAAAACTCTGTGGCCCGCTTCCTAATGTCAGAAGTCTTTGTTAATAAAAATCCTGATTCTGAGCGTAGGGCATGAATGAGCCGCCTTCGGCCATTCTTCTGCTCTAGACCAAAGAAAAACTTTGAGGGAGCATCCATCTCCGAGACATTGCGGAAACGTGAGCGGATCAGAGCGCCCTGTGCCTTTTTTTCCAGTAGATCATTCAATTTAATTTTACTTGATTTAATTTTTTCAATAGAATTAATTTTCTTAGTTTGATCAACTGTGGTATCCACCAGGTTCTGGAGATACATAATTTCTGTCTCCAAACATTCTTGCGATACGGTTAAGTTTCTCGTGACATTGAGTGTATACTGTTGACAAAGCTGCTTCGTTTTTACTTTTGCCATGTCCCACCACTGCTGCAATGTGGGAAAAGAATTTTTTTCTTTCTTAAAGGTTTTCCAGAAATAGGAAAAAACTTCTTTGAAATGCTTATCCTCCAGTAATGCTGTATTAAAATGCCAATAAGCACTCTTTGGCTTAACAGAATTTAAAGAAAAAGAACAAACAACTAAACTGTGATCTGAAAAACCAACTGGAGTGATAGAGCAGTTTCTAAAAAGACTAAACTGGTGTTTAAAACCATAAAACCTATCTAGTCGGGCCAAAGACAATAAATTATTGTATGCATGAACCCATGTATACTGCTTATCAATAGTGTGGAAATTCCTCCAAATGTCCACTAGGACATTTTAATTTTTTAACTCAATGAGCCGTCTACGTGAGGGCATGTGCGGCTCTACATGGTTCCTGTCCATGGCTTTTTCAGTACAGTTAAAATCTCCTCCCAGAAGTAAAAACTCCTGTGAATCAAGACCACGTAAGGTATTGTCTAGACTATTTAAAAAAAGCATTCTCTCAATTGCCATAGTAGGCGCATAGACACAAATAAAAACAAAAAAATGATTTTCAAATTGGGCTTTGACTTTTAAAAGTCTACCTTTGACAATTTCCTCAACCTGAAAGGATAAGGGGGTGAAAGTGCGGGAAAATAAAATAGCAACCCCACCACTATTTGAGGTGTTGTGGCTTAATAGAGTCAGTCCATCAAACTCTCTTACCCAGTCAACTTCATTCAAAGCATCAGAATGAGTTTCTTGAACAAAAATGATGTCAAACCTTTTTTGTTTTATTGTTTCAAACAAAACAGCTCTCTTACTCTGTTCTCTAGCCCCATTTATATTTAAAGAGGCAACACGAATTTCGCCCATAATGAAAAAAACAATAATTAAGCTTTATCATTATCACTGCTATTCAATACAACGTTTAGCTTAGTCAATATTTTTTTCAGACGGTAGACCTCCTGTTCAGTGAAGCAGCCATCACTGATAAATGTCCTCGTCTTTGACGTGAACTGTTCTACATCAGGGAAATAATCATCAATTCTGACATTTCTAACGTGCTTGGTTTCTTTCAGAAAAGTTTTAATATCATTAATGCTGTAGGTACGGTTAGCATATCCACTTAGACGTAGACTGCAAGTTACGCTGCAGTCTGAGAAATCACTCTCACTTTCAGCATCAGACACGTTCAGGTCAATTAGACTATCTTTCTTTTTAGCATTTCCTTTTAGACGAGAGCCTTTTCTCTTCTCTGGGGGAAGTTTAAAAATACCGTCACCCATTTGCATTAGATTTTCATCCATTGCGGCTGTGACCTGACTATTGTCAGTTAATGTTACATTGCATGTTTGTGATGCATCAGTGTTTTCAGGTTCGGCATTTCAGACTGCGCCTCCGCTGTATTACCACTGGGCCTACCAATGTTTTCACTCTGTCCAGAATCATCGGATTTCCCCTGTTTTTCGGGACAAGCGCGTATAAGGTGTCCATGTGAACCACAACCGAAGCATTTCATAGCGTTTGTACTGGCGTAAACAACATAGTTAAAGTTGTCAGCCTTAATATTCAGGGTCAGATCCAAATCATCCTTGTTGTCTTTTAAAACCATGTACACGAATCGCCTAAAATACATGACATGTTTTAAAAGCGGAGATTTACTTGCAATCGGTATCTTTTTAATCTGCGACACTAGTTTGCCATGATGTGATAACGTTTGTAACAACACCTCGTCTTTGATGAAAGGTGGCACATTTGACAAAGTAACCCTTTTCGACGGGGTAGAAAGAGGAAGGACAGATGTGAACTCTCCATTGATCACTACTCCACGTTCAACCACCTCATTGGCCATGGCAATGGTTCTCAAGAACAGAACAACAGCGTTGTTCATTCGGGCCGCTGATAAAACATTATCATGCCCTACAATTTCTCCAACAACCAAACCACAATCTTCCACGCTGGCAGTCGATGCAATCTTAATCGCATTACGCCGCGTTAGTTGTTCAAAACTCCCCATACCTGGGGCAGACATACTAACAGCACACCGCTGATAGCAGACGCCCAGGAATCACCACACCCAAAACAAACAAAAATACCCTACGTGCTATTTTCACTAACCTATACAAAATAAACCTTAATGTTCTAGAGAAACAAATACATTAAATATTAGGATAGAAAAAGATAGAAAAGTTAGAAAGAACAGTCGTTCCTGGCACAGCGGCCAGTGCTCCTCACTCACTCACATTTCCGTGTTTCCCACTCGCTCCCAGCATGCACTCAGAGAAAGCAAGAGAGAGAGAGAAAGAGAGGGAGGGAGAGAGATTGGGGAGCACGGGAGAGAATGAAGGAAATTAGAGATATTGTTTTGGATGGAGGGGGGGGGGGCAGAGAGTATGAGAAACATAGAGATAGAGTAAAACAGAGAGAGAACGAGAAAGAAACGGATGGATGATTGAATGAATGAAAAGAGGTAAATAACAAAAGAAAGAAAGAAAAAGAGAGAGAGAGAGAGAGAGAGAGAGAATGACTGACTTGACTTTCATGTTCCCTTTGATGGAGCGAGTGTCTTAGGACACACTCAGATCTTACTGTAAAGGCTCTCACAAACAAAACATTTCCAGTAATTGGGTTATAAACCCGCAGCATGAGTGTGGAGAGAGGGGGAGGAAGAGAGATTTTTGTGTTAGAGGGGAAGAAAGAAATACAGATAGAGAGAAATAGAGAGACTGAGAGAGAAAAGGATGGACAAGACAGGGAAAGAAATGAGAGAGGGTAAAGAAAGACAGAGCAGTAGAGAACAGAAGAGAACGAGTGAGCAAGGGAGAGGGGATGGAGTGAGAGAGACGAACAGGGAGAGATGGAGGGAAGCAGAGAGAAAGAGAGAGAGAAAGAGAGCACACGAGTGAATGGAGTTCATAGCCAGAGGATGTTTTGATTCAAAACCACCAGCCTGATGAAGCTCCTTTCAGCCCTACAGTCAGATCATTGTCAGCAGCAAACAGCAGGAACTGGACTGTGCCCTGATTGCATGAATAATGTTGCGTGCAGCCATACTCACTACGTCATAAACCTTGTATTAGGTTACATTATAGTCACACGTGTGTAAATTACATTAACAAATTAACAAATTAATTTCATGAGATTCACATCTGGATAAATGACCCTATTGTCAGAGTTCAGAGACCTCTTATGATTTAAAATATAGAATAGAAGTGAATATGACAATCGTATCCCTTTCGCTACACTACCTCATTACTACATTGCTACTTCGACTATACTTCATCATTCATATCACAAGTATCACTGTGAGTGCTCTTAATATTCATGGCATATCTTTAGCGGAAGCTCAGTGAAATTCCCCCGGACCATAGCTATGGATCTGCTGCATCACAGCGGAAATGCACACGTCTCTTAATGGTGAGTTCACGGCTGTCATGCATTTTAATGTCACAACTTGCATTAAAACAATCAAGCAAAGAGATCCCCTGGGTCAGGGCACTGAGTGGTGGTTTGGGCAGAGAAATAGCAAAGCAATGAAGTTAAACAGGTCTGAGGACAAGAGGAGGGGGAAGTAGCTTAACTGGAAGTGTGGGGAGAGGAGGGGAAGAGAGGGAAGAGAGGAGGGGAAGAGAGGGAATCAGAGACAGGGAGAGGGGGATAGAGAAAACAAATGTGAGAAAGGGAGAGAGGGGGAGAGACTTAAAAAGAGGTAACAAGAGAATGAGAGAGAGATAATGAGAGAAAGAGAGAGGGACAGATAATTAGTGAGAGATAATGAGAAAAAGAGAGAAGGACAGATAATTAGAGAGAGAGAGAGAGAAGGAGAGACGGAAAGGGAGAGAAGGAGGCATATGGCATGGGCTGTTTGTTGTGAACAGTAAAAATAGGTTTATGACATGGCTGGTGTACTGTGTTCTGTAACAATCCGTCTACGACCTGGGCAGGAGGGGTGTAAAACCGATGAAGGAGAGGAAGGAGAGGAAGGAGAGGCGGACAGAAAGCAGAGACACAGAAAGATACACAGGGTGAGGGTGAAAACAGGTAAGGGGAGGGAGAAGGAGACAGAGAGAGAGAGAGACAGAGAGAGAAGGAGACAGAGAGAGAGAGAGAGAAGGAGACAGAGGGGAAATCGAGAGAGGGAGAGAGAGAGAGAGAGATGTGGGAGCAACAAAGAGGGGGGGGGGGCAATAAAGAGAGAGAGAGACAGAGAAAGAGCGAGAGGGAAAGAGAGAGGGAGAAAGGGATAGAGAGAGAGAGAGAGAGAGAGAGGGAGAAAGAGCAAGAGCAAGGGATGAAGAGAGCAGGAGAGAGAGAAAGAGAGAAAGAGATAGGGAGGGTGAGGGAGAGGGGGAGAGAGAGAGAGAGAGAAAGAGATAGGGAGGGAGAGGGAGAGGGGGAGAGAGAGAGAGAGAGAAAGAGATAGGGAGGGTGAGGGAGAGGGGGAGAGAGAGAGAGAGAGAGGGACTCAGAGTCAGAGTGACAAACGGACTCAGTGCTGTGCTGTTCTCTCTGCTCACTGGCTGGACTGTCATTCCTGCACTCAGCTCCAGTCTTCCACGCTGCGCGGATTTACGCCGAAAACACGTCAGGCTGCGCGAGTGTGAGTGTGTGTGTGTGTGTGTGTGTGTGTGTGAGTGACTGCCGCTGAGTGAGGAAGCAGGAGAGAGGGGGAGAGAGACACACAGAGAGAGAGAGCGAGCATGTCCCTTGTGAATGGTGTGCCTTTCAACGTGTCTGTAGGTGTGTGTGTGTGAACACACACCACTGAGTGTGAGTCCTCTCTCTTATTGTGTCTGTCTGTCAGTGTGTGAGTAGGTGGGTGGGTGTTTGTGCATGTGTCTGCAAACGTAAGTGTGTGTGTGTGTGTGTGTGTGTGTGTGTATGCACACATGCATGCGTGTGGATGTGTAAGTGTGTGAAGGAGAGAGAAAGAGACAGTAACAGACAGAGCGAAAGACAGAGCAGCACCTCAGCATGCCGTCTGGATTGCCGCACACTTGACTCCCCCGGTCTCCATGCCCCAGTGGTGGTGGCTCCCCCCCCCCGCTCTGCCTGAAGACAACGCACCCCAGCTGGGGTGAGCCCACAGGGAGCCCCCCCTGGACCCCACCTGGCCTCCATGAGTTTATCTGAGGACACCCTGCCTCTCCCTGAAAGGTAGGTAAAGCTACGGGTGCATGACTGTGAACTAGTGAAGGTGCCGCCGTCGACCTGGGATGCGCGGCGCGGCGCAAACAAGCGTGGGGGAGGTTGTGTTGTTGGGGAGGTTGTGTTGTTGGGGAGGTTGTGTGGGTCAGTGCCTTTTAGGTTTGAGGGGATCAGGGGTCCATACATTAGGAGGCTGGATGCTGACGCGTAGGGGATGACCTTCCAAAAAGGCTTGTTTCTATTTTTTGCTGATGTTTTTTCTGGCTCACCTGGAGGTGTCAGCAACTAAGGAAGACATCCCTTCTGCTTTTAGTTACCCTGTCAGTGTGTGTGTGTGGGGGGGGGGGTGTGGGTGTGGGTGTGTGTGTGTGTGCGTAAACATTGTTTTTGGGAGTGTTCCCTTATCTCTCCTGTTTGTTTCATATATAGAAAGCATGTAGAATCAGAAGTGTGTGTGTGTGTGTGTGTGTGTGTGTGTGTGTGTGTGTGTGTGTGTGTGTGTGTGTGTGTGTGTGTGTGTGTGTGTGTGTGTGTACAACGGTTCTGGCGTTGAAAAGCAACACTTCCTCTACACACTTGTGTCTTGTGTCCCCAAAACACAAAGTCTCGCTTTTCGCGACATTTCTCAAGATGCTCTTTGTATCTTTTGACTTTTCACGGTGTGTTTGTTTCTGAAGCTTGGATGTTTTTTTTTTTTTTATCCTTTGAAGAGGGTCCCTAAAAGCACATTCTCATCAAGAAAATGGGCCATCTGGCTTGGGGCCTGGTTGTCAGAGCGTGGACCGAGTGACACAAAGGGGGCTTATTGGCTGCCTTCAGCTTCATTTAACTCAACTGTCTAATTGCTGTATGTGTAAATGTTGTTTTGAGGGTAATTACGCCAGCGACCACTCGATGGCTCATTATTCTGGCAGAGGATTTGAAGTCATTCAGATGAAACACAAACAGAGGATCACTTGAAATGCATTTCCTCAGTTTGAAAAAAGTAAATGTATCAGTTAAAAAAAAAACCTGTACTTTATTAATTAGGCAATACAAAATGTTCTATAGATCTTCTATAGCTATATGGATAATAATGTATGTATTGTATGTATTGTATTTATGTCTGTAAGGAAGAATCATGTGTAACTCTGGGAGTCTGCTGAGAGACAGAGATTATTTCATTCCCAAACAGTCAGATGATAGAGAACACGAGACAGAGGACAGAAGGACAGAGGCAGCATTCCGCATTCCGCATATCCCAAATCCTAAATCCCCAGCCATAGTTACGATGCTAAGCTAAATACAAATTTTCATTTAAAGCTTTACTTTCTTGCATTTGGTTATTTAACTTAGCGGGCAGGAGTCTTGCAGTGCGGTCAAAGTAAACATTTAATCCTTAAGAACTGAATCCTTGACCTTGGCTTGACTTTGAAGAAAATAGGAAATGTGTTGGAAATGGTATACAGAATTCTGGCCATGCAGTCAAGCTCATAAAGTAGGCACAGCATTCTTCACTAAATAGATGTATTTGGAATTGTGAAGTGGGCATTTGATGACAAAGCCCCTTTGCAGTTATTTCCTATGTTGAATTGTTGTATGTAAGCGATAAAGCACAGAAGGGGGCGTTATACCTCAATGTTACACCCCAAAGTGTATAATTTTCTGCTACCCAAAATGCTGTGAAGTCCATTATCCCGCTTAAACCACGATTGCCATACTTGCATTATGTTAATTTGCAGATATTATTTCCATGTTTTGGTCGAACTTCTTCTTTCCTCCACACACTGAGTCACAGGACAAACTGCCGTTACTAGTTCTAAATGGATGGTTGCTATGGCAAAGCCCAGTCATTAGTTCCATACCTCTCATTGCCAAGCTAGCACATCCCAGCATTCTGTTGAGCATTACCTTTGTAAAATCACTGTACAAAAGTGATTTTAGACATCTATAACTTGTTGCTACTCTCTGTACCTCCAATTTGTAACCGTCACAACCCGACAGTTCATTTAAACTTCATAACGAATCTGGCGAGTTGATATGCAAGTGTAATACAGTAAAAAAAAACAGGGACTGCTTCATAGGTGTTGAATACAAAATCGCATGAAGCCGTGGTTTGAAAAAGAAATATCACACTGAAGGTTGTGCTGTTATAATGCATATCTGCGTGGCTGTTGTTATCCTACTTTAAGCCTGAAGCCTTATTGTGACAAACATATCACATCTGCTCTAATAGACAGCGAAACAGGATTACCCACTTGTTTGATGTTGCGTAGTGAGACAGATGTCGATACTCCGTCTTTAAGCCTTTCTGTGGAGCTATCGCTCCTTATTCAGTATTTTGCTTGTACTGAGCAATGACCTTAACAGTCACTGCCAATTCTATGATAATTTCACTACCTGACTTTTCCCAGTGAACTTTGTAGAGTCATTCCTTGCAGTATATTTAATCAATAATCTAATCTAGTTGCAAATGAAACATCATACTGTATATGAGTGTGTGTGTGTGTGTGTGTGTGTGTGTGTGTGTGTGTGTGTGTGTGTGAGAGAGAGAGAGAAAGAGAGAATTTGAAAGAGACGGAGAGTGAGAGAGAAATGAAAAGGGCAAGGGCTTTTAGATGATTGTCTTGTGCTTGTTTTGCCCACTCTTATCTAAACGCCCATCATATACATTAGTGTGAGTCACCCAGGCTGGAAGCCCTTACAGATGAATGATTTCATAAGTGGGACCAGAAAAAAAAACACCCAGACACAAAAATAAACGTTAAAATGCCAATATGTGATGCATCGAGCCTACTGGCCTGTGTGTGCTTAACCATGGCGGTATCTGCACAATGTCAGTGGTCACCAGAGAGAGAGAGAGAGAGAGAGAGAGAGAGAGAGGTAAAGAGCAAGAGAGAGAGAGAGAAAAAGAGAGAGAGGGAGAGAGAAAGAGAGAGAGAGAGAGAGAAAGAGAGAGAGAACACGGAGGAATATGCCGCTTTGATTTACGGCGTCATACAGCTTAGTGGTGGTTATGTAAGCACTGAGCCCAGACCTCGTTTCCCGCCGCGCTGGGCGGTAATATCGGCAGTGCTGCTGGGCAACGACCCATGTGGCTCTCACCAGCCCAACTGCCTCTGGACCCCCGGCACAGGAAAAAACAGACGTGGACGAGAGAGTTTAATAAACAAAAGACTAACCGTAAAATAGATGTGAAATGACTATGAAAGCTGCTGAGTAGACTAAGATAGATTTCAAAGCCTCCATGTCCATCAGATGTAGATCTGTGTCTTTCAAAATGTCTTCGCTCATCGCTTCAAGGTGTCCTCCTTGCGATAACTTTGTGATGTTTCTTTCTCCAGTGTCTCTCCATCTCTCTTGTGGCTCTCTCCCAAGTGTCTGAGAAGCCCTCAATTATACCACTAAGGGGATGTAAATCACGTATCTAACAGTTGCACACAGCAGCTACAAATTCGGAAGCAAACCATATCGGGTAGCAGCAATCTGCTTGAGGCTGGCCGGATAGTGATAGAACAAGACTCATAAGCACCTAGTATGGCCCATTGACTCTTAGAACCATATATGTAGAGGTCACAACTGATGCAAACAGCATGTGCAAAACACAGATAACAGCATTCCTTAGACTGAGACATTCTCTTGCAAAGAGTGGCAGTCACATTATAGGAGGTAGCGATATTTTCACTGAAACCCTTCTCATTAAATATGGAGCTTGACCTGAAATTTCTCCAAAATGTCACAGGAGAGGAGAGGAGATGAGACATGAGAGATGTGAGGGGAGAACAGAGAGATGAGGAGAGGAGGGGAGGGGAGAGGAGAAAAGAGATGACAGCACAAGACATAAAAAAGAGAAAGCACAAGAGAACACAAGAGAGGAAAGGTCAGAACAGCAGTTCCCAAACTTTTCATGGCAGGCTCCCCCTTTGACAATGAGAGGGGAAAAAATCATGTTCCGGTTCTCTCAACCCCCTCAACACACACACACACACACACATCCCAACACCCCCCCCCCCCCCAAACACACACACACACACACACCCCACACACACACACACTTTGGGAAGCACTGGGTTTGAAGAGGACTGCTTTAAAAAAAGGGGAAGAGAGGGAAAAGTAAGAGGAGAGATGAGAGGTTGGAGGAGAGAAAAGAACAGGAGTATGTATAAGATAAGATGGCTGAGAGAGGAGAGGAGGGGATAGGAGAGAGAGGAGCAAAGTAGAGGACAGGAGGACCTTGGAGAGAAGAGGCTACAAGGAGGCTGGGGGAGGAGAAGAGAGGTGGGGCAGGAATAAGTTATATGGGGAGAACGAGATGAGAGTTTACTGTAGAGAAGAGGACAGGAGAGGGCAGGAAGAGGCTGAGAGAGGAGATGAGATGTGGGGAGAGGTCTCAGGTGAGAGGAGGTTGTGGGAAAGGTTTGAGTCAGGGATGCAGCGGTACAGTGGGCCCACGGTTCCCACGGCGGGCCCACGGTTCGGTATGTATCATGGTTTTTGGGCCATGATAATGGTTCACTTTCGGTATCTTTAGATTTTATTTACCTTTTCATGTAATTTAAATCACTCTTTTAAAACAATAAACAATGAATTTTCCCTCTAGACAAATAAAACTTTATGTTCAGAAAAATGGCAGCATGACTGACTAGGCCTGGTTTCTGTACAGTGAGGTATCTTTCACTTGCTCTGAGGTCCAGGTATCAGTGGAGAGAGCTACAGGGTGTCTGAGTCGATTCGTTTTCAATTTCTCTCCGTGATTTTTCATAGAGCTTTACAGCTGAAATGTGGCCAGGAGGGGACATTATAACACCTTTCATTTTTCCATCAGGAATCCTGCTTTAAAAAAACACGAAAAGGGCTGCAAATCTTTGGCCAGAAATACTCCCACTGCTTTCGATTTCAATGAAAGGTATAGCATGGGCCACAGAATAACCCATTCAATTTTGGGGCAGCTCTGACTCACGGGGCAGCTCTGCAAATTTCGTTTCACTTTTACTAACGATTGCCCCTCTAGTTTCTTTGTTCTGTTTTTGTGGTTTATGTGATTATCTGGTTCACATATACTATAAACTATTGCAATACCACCCCACTCCATCAGGAGGTACAGTTAACCCCTGAGGTCAAGAGACATTGACAGTAGTAGAGATAACCTGAGTGATGTTTGTTCTATCTGCAACCTCTGTGCATTCTTGCATTGAATACTAAACTAAACGAGTGAATCCTCTCTTACTGAGAACTAAGTTATCACAGTTTTTCTATCTAACACAAATTATTGCTGGAAGGCAACAGCGAGATATTGTTGTGTTTCCGCTAACGAGTGTACTCCCCTTGCTCCACCGGGGATAGTGCCGAGTGATGGCGACGTAATGGCGACTAAATCCCTTAGTTCACATGTGCGTATTGAACCACGGTGGGCGTACAGAACGGTTCAAATCTTTTCAAGTGCAGAGCACTGATGATTGCTGAATCCTATTTGACAGAGATCATTATTTACTTCATATTTATGCTTGAAATACATATTTGTTATTGAGGGACTCATGGACCTTAAAGCAGTGATGCAAACATAGAAAAGACTGTCATTGTTGTTTTTCACATGAATATATATATACGTAGCTATAACACTTCAGAAGAACTACTCATGTGGTGTACCGTTGCATCTCATCTCACAGAGACGTAAAAGCCGATGATATCTGGACAGGTCAGAGCATGGACGGATTATGAAACCATGGGCCCCTGGGCCTGGACATGTAAAAGGCCCCCTCCCCTTTGTGCGTACCCGCGGCTGCAAAAATGATGCGCTCGCAAGACATTACTTAAATGTAATGACATTTTTTTTCAACACCACATTAACTAAATTCACCTGTACCTCAACAGGATCTACAAGGCACATACACATTTTCTAACACAGCGCAGGTACACTCAACAGCAAAATAACAAAATACACCTTTTTCAACCACAAATAAGAGATATATAACAGCGACCTCACGCACGGGGTCTGGCTTAGGGGCCGTTCGGTAATCCATCCCTGGGTCAGAGGGAGGCTGGGAGAGGTGAGGTTTTAAGAGCGAGTGGTGATGGGAGAGGAGAAAAGGAGTTTGAGGAGAAGAGCAGTATGGAGAGGAGGCGTAAAAGGAGAGGTTAGGAGAGCAGAGAACAGAACTGTGAATACGAATGGAGAGAACGGGGAGGAGAACAGCAGAGCGAGGGGGGCATGGAGAGGAGAGGAAGATAGGAGAAGAAGAGAAGATGAAAGCAAAGTGAAAGAGTAGAAAAAATAGCAGCAGGAAAAGACACGAAGGGACCAGAGACATGTGAAGCACAGGAGGGGAGACATGAAAGTTGGAGAAGAAGGGGAGAGGATGAGGATGAGGAAGAGGATTTACTGCAGTCTGGTCTCTTTTCACTCCCCTTTGTCATCCTCTCCCTTCCTGTGACTGCTTGTGTCTCTGCCTCTTCATCTTCTTCAGCATCACTGTGGAATCAGGCAAGCTGAGCCGTAGGAGTCCGCTTGGCAAGGACAATTAAATGTAGGAGGGACAAAAAGAAAGTGCGAACAAAGTGGAGCGAAAAAAGTTGTGAAATAAAAGCAAGGGAGCACTGGGCACTCAGAAGGTGTTGTGCTTTCTCATTGCCATAGAAGCCCCCATTAACACATGTGCCTTCTTCTCTCCCTCCCCTCTCTTTCTTTCTCTCTCTCTCTCTCTCTCTCTCTCTCTCTCTCCCTCCCCTTTCTTTTTTTCTCTCTCTCTCCCTCTGTCTCTCTCCCTCCCCTTTCTCTCTCTCTCTCCTCCCCTCCCTGTCTCTCTCCCTCCCCTCTCTTTCTCTCTCTCTCCCCTCTCTTTCTCTCACTCTGCCTTTCCTCCTTCTCTCTCTATCTCTCTCCCTCCCTCTCTCTTACCACCCTGACCCTGTCTTCTCGTCTGAATTCCAGAGTGAGATGAAAGGTGTGAGAGTTCTTTGGGCACTCTTCTCCAGCAGATAGTACAGGTGGTCTTTTACCACACAGGCATTTTGTGCCAGCTCTACCTGGCTGACGGCCATCATCCGCATGTCGGCTCAACACGGTGCTAATCTGAAGGTTCTGTCAATGCTTCTTTCCTTCTGTTCCTTTTTTCCCTATTGGCCTAAACCTCTTAACTCAGTCTTTTTGGACCACGTTAAATTGCTTCTCACTTTGAAGTGTACAGGGATCTCTCAAAAAAAAAAGTCCCTCTGCTTGCCGATGCTGATATTTGTTGATTGGTGTGACTTAATACGGTTTGACAGCATGGTGGCAGATATCATGCGCTGGATGTTTGATGTGAGGGGGTTCTCCTTATGATGGAATAGTTACATAAGGCTGCGTGGAATGGGGACTTTGTGTAAATGTGTGTGTGTTTGTGTGTCTGCGTGTGAGTGAATTTCTTTGAGTCTGTGTGTGTGTGTGTGTGTTTTTCTTTGCTTTCCTCTGCGGGCAGTTGGAGTAAGTGTGGCAGGAGTGGGACTCACTGAGGCGGAGGGACAGACTGAGCTGAGCTGGACATGCTTGTGGTGGCATCCTCCTGGGCAAAGGGGTTGGGGGTGGGGGTGGGGGTGGGGTGGTTCGGGTTCGGGCTCATCTTACAGCTCAAAGCAAGGCTCCAGTGGTGTGTGTGTGTGTGTGTGTGTGTGTGTGTGTGTGTGTGTGTGTGTGTGTGTGTGTGTGTGTGTGTGTGTGTAGAGGGGGTGGTGATCAGGGGGTTACATTTTACAGGTCAAAGCATGGCTCAGTGGTGTTTATGTGTGTGTGTGTGTGTGTGTGTGTGTGTGTGTGTGTGTGTGTGTGTGTGTGTGTGTGTGTGTGTGTGTGGTGGTTAGGGGTTCCATCTTACAGTGCAAAACAAGGCTCCAATGGTAGGAGCTGGAGGTGTTAGGTCTCCAAGGAAGACTAACGGCACATTTCCGAGGACATCGGGGGTAGGGGCCAGGCTAGTCCGAGGTTTCTGGTGTGTGTTACAGTAAGTGTGTCATCCTCCTGAAGAGAGCGAGGAATTCGTGAGATTGGGACTAGTGTGAGCGGTTGAGGGTACACTGAAAAAACAATCGGTTTCAGGTAGCGTGAGGCTAGTGGTCAAAAGTTGGATCTACAAAAGTGAAGCAAGATTCCAGGTATGTGTGGTTTGAGGTGTGGCATCCTGCTTGGCATAGCTGGGGAACAGATTTTGTGTGTGTGTGTGTGTGGTGTGTGTGTGTGCTTGTGTGTGTGTATATGTGCGTGTGTGTGTGTCACAATTGGAAAGTCACGAACAGGCTTTCTCCCAGGAGCTTTCTCACAGCCTCCAGCAAAAACAGCATGGTCCTGCTTTTGAGTCTCCTCCTCTCGTTGTTAGAAGTGCCATCCAGTGCCCACCGTGTTGTCCATTCCTTCCAGCTCTGTCTCAGTGTCTTCAGTCGCATTCAATCAGTTTCAATTCAGTGAAAATTCAATCTACATTGTGTAATGGTAGATTGGAAATGTACCCACAACTGCGTTCCTGTACAGGGTTCTAATACCATAATCAAATTTGATGACGATACCACGGTGGTAGACGTGATCACAGGGGACGGCCTACATGGATGAGGGCCAGCACCTGGATGCGTGGTGTGCCGACAACCACCTGGACCTTAACACCCAGAAGACCCCTCAGGCGTGCTAGAAGCCAAACACATGCCCCCATCTACATCAGTGGAGCTGATCGTCCAAATCTCTCTCTGATCAGAAATGTGCGACAGCACCTTCACTTCCTGCGGCGTCTTAAGAAAGCTCACCTGATACTAGCAGACTTTTACCGCCATAAAATCATGAGCATACTCACCGACTGTGTCTCTAGTGTTATACGGCAATAGCTCCGCCTCAGACTGTAAAGCACTCCAGTGAGTGGTGAAAACTGCCGAATAGATAATAATAATAATTATTATTTTTATTTGTAACGCACTCTTCATTCAGAAGAATCTCAGAGTGCCAACATAGTAGAAACTAACTATAATAATAAAATAAAATAAGACTAGTTAACATAAGCATAATAGAAAACTTAGTGACACATCCCCGCCACCCAGCTGCCCACCGCTGAGAGCCTTTACTGCCTGGGCGAAGAGCACTGTGAAGGAAGCATCCCACCCTAACCATCCCACGGTGTTGTTTTACTCTCCTCTAATCCGGCAGGTGTTAAAGGAGCCTCTGCTCCAGCACCAGCAGGCTCAGGAAGAGCTTCTTCCCTAAGGCTGTGACTGCTGAACTCCACACCACCGTGCCAAGCCCTATTGCAGTCATTACTGCACTGTCTCAGCAGAGGTGTAAAAAGTACTGAAATGTTGTACTCAAGTAAAAGTACAATTACTTTGATGAAATTTTACTTAAGTACAAGTAAAATTACCCATCTAAAAATCTACTCAAGTAAAAGTAAAAAGTAGTTCATTTAAAATGTACTTTAAGTAAAAGTTACTTAGTTACTTTCAACAACTTGATGGGGGCCGCTCCTATATAGTGCAAAAAAGGACAAGGGGTCATAAATCCAATACAAAAACTAGTTATTTTTTATTAAAGGAGAATCTTTAGAAATATAAGTGCAATGACATTAAACATGTCAAACATTAAACATGTCAACACAACATTTAAGAACTTTTGGGAGGACATGTCAAGACATGACAGCTAAAATAAAAAGTTAAAATACCGCTGCCCCACTTAAACTTTGGTTACTTTACTTGTGTCCACCTTTAGAGCATTAGTCTACAAACTTCTTGTTGAGTTTGAGCAGCAGCTGATTTTCAAGATGAGTAGAGTTCATCCGGGCTAGCTTTGCATTGAACAGCAATCCAGCACAGCTGAAGAGTCGCTCGCAGGTGGCCGAGGCAGGTAGGCCAGTATTGAGTTTCAGGGACAGTTTTTTGATATTCTGAAAGGCGTTCAGCAGATCCATATTGACTGAGACACAGGCTAGGTACCCTTCTAACTCCCCTGTGCCTTCTGACCTTCTGGACTTCATTGAGGAAAATAAATCATCTTCATCTGATGAATGTTGTCCAACTTGCTCCAGCCTCCAACATCCGGTCAAGGTGTTGTCTGACATAGACTAGACCTGTAGAATGACAAACAACATTTCTGACAATTAAGTATTGAGCTGCCATCAAGATTCAAGACTGCATCATAACACAGAAATAGCTATAAATAGCTACTTGAGATGACAGACCTACAGTATACAGAATTATAGCATTATTTTCTATTTCTACATGCATCACAATTCATAATCCTCAATTCTTGCTAACCGGGACCCCTTAGCATGAACATGAAAGACGTGCACGTTGCAAAGCCACCACTTATCGTTATCAATATCTGACTAAACATCGTGATAAATTGCAGATAACGACATACACATTGACTTGTCCAACTGTCTGAAAACGATGGTGTGCGCATTCACATTGTTCTGTTTCAAGGCATGGGAGGCAGCCAAATGATTAGCCTAATATCAGTTTATGTGGTGTATTTCATTGCTGATGACTGATCTGCAGTTTTTAACACAATATGAGAGACTGAACATAATAATTCTATGACCTGAAACGAATGGAAGACAGGAATGGTATTATTAGTCTATTGGATGACCGCTGTCGACGTTAGCATACTCAGGTCAGTTGCAAGTGCTAGCCAAAATTAGGCTACTACCTACTAGTGCCATGAAACGCATATTTTGCTTAATGGAGCAAAGCTAACTAAATGACAAAAACGCTGTCTGAACTACTAATGGAAAGGGACAAATACTGTACTTACCAACACATGCTTGCGCAGATTTGAAGATGAATTTGTATAAGCAGAAAGTTCTGACTGACGGATTAGGCACAGTTTACACAGCATATAGCTGTTGCCTCTTTTACGTTGGAAGGCAAACTGCTTGCTGAGATGTAGCCACGGGTTTTCTTCATCTTCTTTAATTTCAACTGGCGGAAAGTTCGGTGCTTCAGCTTGTTGGTGGTCCGCAGCTTGTTGGTAGTCCGCACTATCATCTTCCTCCATATCTATCTCTCGTGACTCGGCACCTTACTGGCGCCTTGCATCGACTCCATCATCCACTCTATGCAGCATCCACCACTGCAGTGAGCATTGTGGTGCGCGATTCCTGCCTTGAACTATGTTTTTTTTTTACTCATTAACGGATGTAATTTCCAATGTAGCGAAGTACAATACTTCAGTCAAAATCTATTTAAGTAAAAGTAAAATTACCGATTTAAAAAACTACTTAAAAATTACAAAGTACACAAAAAAACTACTCAATTACAGTAACGTGAGTAAAAGCAATTTGTTACTTTACACCTCTGTGTCTCAGTACTGTTATATTTGCACTGTCTCAGTACTGTTATATTAGCCCTGTCTTAGTACTGTTATATTAGCCCTGTCTCAGTACTGTTATATTTGCCCTGTCTCAGTACTGTTATATTAGCCCTGTCTCAGTACTGTTATATTTGCCCTGTCTCAGTACTGTTATATTTGCCCTGTCTCAGTACTGTTATATTTGCCCTGTCTCAGTACTGTTATATTTGCCCTGCTCATTCTTGCACAGGCTGAACCTCTCACGGTGGTCTGATTACTATTATTTCTACTGCACATACAACCAACTGTGCATTTATTGTCTGTGCTGTACATACAACCCTTATATATGCACTCCCCCTTCCAACTCTGTCCACTTCACCTCTATATATAACATATTTAATATATTATACATATATAACAATCTCTCTTTGTATGGTGCCCAGCACTGTCAATAACACTGTTTATGCTGTACGTTATAGCATCACTTATGCTGTAGTATTTACTTATACCTGCTCATATCTGTCAATAATACTATTCTTTTGTACTTCTGGTTAGATGCTAGCTGCATTGTAACTGTACTGTGCACAGTGTGAATAAAAGGTGAATCTAATCTAATCCAATCTAAACATGGTAGATGATAGGAAAGTTACATCACACATGCTTTTTCCTACTTCTAGCTTGTGACGCTTGCATGTTTTGATATTAATCGTACTATTACCCCTTTGAGTCACGGCAGAGGGCTGCACTTTTGTAGGCTGGCGACTCAAAGTTGTGTTGTTGTTTTTTTCCCTGATTGTCAGCAGTTACTATAGTTACTTGTGTCACGGCATGTTTTGTTGATGTCAGGAGCTCAGGGTGACAGGGCTCAAGTACAGGCAGTGTGTCAAACAGAGACAGAGGCACTGTGACAGATAAAGAGTGAGTGTGTGTGTGTGCTGTGTGAAAGAAGGAGTGTGCATTACTCCAGTTTTAAAGCTTTTTGGTGAAGGTGTGTGTGTGTTTGTCTGTATGTTGTGTTTCTGTGCAAAAGTGTTTTTGTCTGTGTGTGTGCTCCTGTTTGTCTCCCTCTCTGTCGCTCTCTATATCTGAGCGTGTGTGTTTATCTGTGCGTGTGGGTATGTTTGTGTGTGGGAGTACACTGGTAGTGGCGGGCGGGGGGGGATTGGAGGGTTGCAGAATCTCATTTTTCAAATGAGTCCTCTGCTTGTGACTGAAATCTGATCTGATGTGTGATAATGAATCCCACCTCAGCATCTCCGCCTGTCCGCATGTGTGTGTGTGTGTTTGTGTGTGTGGGTGTGTGTGTGTGTGTGTGTGTGTGTGTGTGTGTGTGTGTGTGTGTGTGTGTGTGTGTGTGTGTGTGTGTGTGTGTGTGTGTGTGTGTGTGAGCACAGCATACCCAAACAGCACCGCAGCACACTCCATCACTGACCCGCTCCTTAGAGGATGGAGGAGCCCCTATATATATTTATTTATTTGTTTATTTGTTTATTTGTTTGTTTGTTTGCAAACATCTCCCAGGCATAGCCCATGCTTCATTGCTGGTATAGCCTTGCTTCCTACTTGGGCCAGTTGCACCTCAGACTTACTGTTTTATTTTTTTTAATGTTTGTAAGTCATCTTCAGAAAGCTGCTATGCGATTCAGCTCGCTTCATTCTCTATCTACAGGAGTCCATTCCGTTTGGTATTGAGAAGGTATTGAAGGGAAGCAGAGAAAGTATGAGAGAGAGCAAGAGATAGACACCGTGTCAGGGCTTGTTTATGTTTGTGTGTGTGTGTGTGTGTGTGTGTGTGTGTGTGTGTCTGTGTGTGTGTGTGTGAGTGTCTGTGTGTGTCTGTGTCTGTCTGTGTGTGTGTGTGTGTGTGTGTGTGTGTGTGTGTGTGTGTATGTGTGTGTGTGTGTGTGTGTGTGTGTGTGTGTGTATGAGAATGTGTGTTTGAGAAAACCATTCACCGAGAAAAATGTGCACTCGTTTTCCCCCAGTTGGCAGCGCTGATTCGCCCGCCGTGCCTCGGCACAGAGCGGCTCCGCTTGCTGAGAAATGAAATCATGTCTCCAGGTTACAGCTCTGAGCCCTGCGTGAAGGGATGAGAGGACTACGCAGCAGCAATTAGATATGTGCACCTCAGGGCTAGCCAAGGCGGCTGCAATCCTTTAGCCTAAACTTCATATTAAAGAGCGAGATACAGAGAGACACCAGCGGAGGACCAAAAAAAAATTATAATAAAATTAACATTTAAATGTTTTGGTAAACTCACCTGTGTGTAAGTGTATTCTATATATGTAGTTGATGTAGTTGAGGATACTGGCTTGAGAGGAGATACACACACATTTGCACACACATGCCCTTAAGTAAACACACTCACACATACTCGCAAACTCACACATTTACACACTCATGCCTATCTCTATGATGAAAGGCACACATTTCAGAATTGCTCTTAAGATGAGCACACACTCACACACACACACTCACACACACACACACACACACACATACACAGATAACCGCAAGACTACAAAGGGCCCCCGTGTGTAAAACTACCTTCAAGTTCCACCTGTCCGCATATGGATTTTTGACACGTTGTTCCTTTTAAAAGGCTTTCCGCAGCACTGCAGATGGACACGTTTCAAAGGGGCCCTACTTATTTGATGTGCCACTTCAGGCACCACAGCTATTGACCATGAAGTTCAAACAGCTAACGATGGGATTCGTTTTGGGTGTGTAGTTTCAATAAGGAGAAGAGGGAAGATGAAAGCAAACAGCGATGGTGAAGAAAAGAAGCGTTTGAAATAATCGACTTTCAAATAGTCGATTGTTGCTTTTACACAGAAGAGAGACTACAGTGTCATTACTTAAGGGCCCTCAGTGGGGACTAGTCTTCTTGTGTCAGAGGTCATTGGTTAGAGTAAAGATCTAAAGACAATTGAAGTTTGTCGTTGAAGTGTTTCCTCATAAAATCAACCCATAGGTTGACAAAAACACCACTCACTTTCATTGTTTAACTGACTGAGATAGCTTTGGTATTTTCAGCTTCTTGGTATGCTGGATTTGAATGTTCGAACACTGACTGACTCACACCCAGATGTACACTAAATTCACTCAGGCTTATAATGTATCTTAATATACTTCCACTGGGACCACTTTATAATCCACACACACACACACACACACACACACACACACACACACACACACACACACACACACACACACACTCACACACTCACACATACACAAACACACACACACACACACACATACCTTTACACTAATAATTGGAAATTGATGTTATAGAGAGCAGTGAGCAGAAGTAAATCTTTCAGCTCACAGGGAAAAAAACAATTACAGTCATGGAATATAAAAAATATCGCATCATTTCCACAAGCCAATCGGTCCACCAGGTTGATGTCAAAAGTTCACAAGGACAAATCAAAGGTGATATTTAATCTGCAATCACCAGACGTGACTCTGCATGATGTAGGGATTTAGCGTGACACGTCCGAAACGGAGGGGAAAATCTCCATCGGCATTAATCAATTAGGACAAAACCACCAAAACCGCCAAAAGGCAGAATCACTATCAGATTCGGCGGTGAAGAACAGGCTTGTCGGGCTCGCTTCGAGGGCGGTTTCTGGCTGCCCTGCGGTGATATTAAACCGATCTGACAAACTCTTGATCAAAGTCAAAATGTGTCATGTAAACACAATAATAAAAACAGCGAAAAAATAGATAAGCCTTTGACATAATTTTCCTCTTAGAGGGGACCCAACCCTTGTCAAAACTACCCTTTTGCTGTAAGACAGTAAATCTCAAGAGAAAACGACGATTTCCAAAACAGTAAATTATTTAACTCGAGAGTCTGACGCCAAGAAAATGCATGCATGCAGTCCAATTCATTTTTAATGGACGAATCGAAGATCTCAAATATCGCATGCAGTTATGCACATCATAATCCACTTACTCCCTGTGTAAATATTAATGTTGTGTGCGTTTGTGTGCATTTCAAATGAGCCAGATTGCCCCTGCAGGCCTTTTGTACAGACGCAGTATGAGAGCTAACAACGGGTTTGTGGTTGTGCAGTGGAGGTGTGGTGGAAGGGCCCCTGGGCCCTCTACGAGGTTGGGGCCGTGCAAAATGGAAAATGAATAACAAAAAATCCTTTTCATGTTTTTTTTTCTCTCTCCTCTAACAAAACTGAACTGTCAGGAAGCCTTGATTTGGACTGTGACTGTTCAAAGCCACAAAAAGCTCGGTCAGTGGTCGACGATCAAAATACAAGGTCAGCTGAAGGTTTGCGATGTGTGTGTGTCTGTGTACTGTATGTGTGTGTGAGTGAGAGAGAGACAGAGAGAAAGAGGTAGAGAGAAAGAAAGAGAGAGAGTGTGTCTGTGCCTGTGTGCCTGCCTGATTCCGTGAAATGAACAAGATGACAATCTAAGGAATACCCAAATGTGATTTGATTGTGCCTGACCCAATTCATACTGACTCCCGTTTTCCACCAGTTTGATCAGTTCCCTTTTTCATGTCTTTGTTCTTATTTAGACTAAATGATGAATATACTCTTCTTGACTCTTCTGAACAAATCTTGACTAATGTATAATTAGTATCAAAGTTGCTTTAGTAAACTATCATGCCAGAACTCCTTGATTGCATTAACAATTTAGACACTGGAGCCTCATCATCAAGTGACTGCAAGTGCTAAAGTAAATTCATCACAGTATGTGAGTCATCATTCAAGATGGCTGAAGATGCGGGTGTGGTATGCAGCAGATGTATTGTTGTATTGTTTACAATTGATTGTACAAGTGATTCCAAAATGGACCTCAAGTCAGAAAGGCTGCAGAGGAGACTTTAGCAAGTATGAGATAGATCCGAAGGCCACTCCTAAGAAGTTGTGCATAAAAGAATGAATCAAACCCACAAGGTAAACTTCAAGCTTAACCTCACAAGAAATCACGACCTCCAACAATGTAACAATGTAAGGTCAATGCATACACAGAAACCCTGGGCTACATATCATTTGCACTTTTTGAAGGTTTAACAAGTGGAGAATAACTTCTCTGAAAAGAAGAAAGAAATGTCTGCAGAATCGTATTGAGTCACTTATAAAGACTCTTTGTTTCTCAAAATCTTGACGTAAAAGAATCTGAGCGTGAAGGGCGAAACAGACTCATATTCTTACAGGCAAATGGATTAGTCATAACCTTAGTCTTAACATACAATAGACAAACACTGCTCTGGCTGGTAACCTTTTACAGTAATATACATATACGTACCTTTGACAAAACTACCCACACACAGTGTTTTAGTGCACTTTCATGCAATGACGGAGCTCAGGTGAAACCAAACATACACCTTCAAGTTGTAGGCAGTCACTTCAAACACTCCTGCTCACTTTGAGTGAACTTTGTGCGGCCTGTGCCAGATGAGTTTTGAGTGGGAAAAGATTAAAGTGACTTTCCAAGGGAGTGTATGTGTGGATATAAAAGTGTGTGTCTGTTTGGTAGGGTTCAGAGGAAGCCTCTTTGCTGTGTGTGTGTGTGTATGTGTGTGTGTGTGTGTGTCTGTGTGTCTGTGTCTGTGTGTGTGTGTGTGCTGACACAGAGAGGTCCAAGACAGATGCCAGTGTTATTACACATTTGCATATAAAAAGGCTTCCATGACAGAGCACAAGCCAATGTGAAAGGCTTTTCTCTGCAACAAATGATCCATAACTGATTATGTATTGGTAAGACACTGCACGCTGTTCAATAATCCACTGGGTCAGGAGAGTGACAGAGTGACTCACACATATTTAAAAAACATCGTCAAAAAAACTGTAATCATTGTGTTGTTGCAGTAGGGAGCTCACAGCCTCTTCTCTGTGATGTCTGCCGTTCGACTTTCAGACAGAAGGATTGAGTAATTGCCGTTGGTTGGCGGCCAACGTTTGGGTCTAAAAGCACCCCTTGAAAAGCAGCGTGCCCTCTGAGTGCCCCGCCCATCATCCGTCAGCCTCCTAATAATGTGCTCTTTCTCTGGAGACAGGGACAGTCGCGAGCGTGATGCTTACAAACACATCACCCTGGGCAAAAATACAGCAGGACTTCGGTTAAATAAAAGCTTGGATGCGTTTGACTGCATGAGTTTGTGGGTGTGTATATGTACAATATGCCTGCGTGTGTGAGTGAGTGTGTGTGCGTGCGTGCGTGCAAGCAGGGCTGTGTTTGTGTGTATGTTCGTGTGTGTTTTGGACAGAGAATAGAGGGAAGGACGTTGGATATCAGGGGACTGGTCTTTATAATATTCTACTGATAATTTATGCAGTGTGCGTCACCACAAGGTGAACATTTATTGAATTACTGGTTATGTGTAGAATCCTAAGCAGTTCTGACTCTGTGATCGTAGTCATTTTTCAAGGGAAAAAACCTCATAGCAATTACTACTGCCAACGTTACCGCCAGCTAAATGTCACAGAAATTTGCCGTACAGTATGCATGCTGTTATCATTTTAAATACCAAACTGTAGCGTGGAAAGAACTGGAATATATTTTCAACTTAAAAACACCTTCACTAAATATATGCAATGTAACTGTGACCGGTTTGCCTGTGGGAGAGTAGCTGGTTATGCATTCTTCCGAAAGCACTGCAATCATTTATTTCATATTAATGAAACTAATCTCAATTTAGCTCAAAAGCTGTCCCATGCTGTTGCAACAAGACATCTAAATGTATTTAAGGCAGTATTGATTTATCTTTTTCGGCTGCTGTTGGCTCTGGGGGTAGGTGGGCTATCTACCGGGCCTTTCTGTGTGGAGTTTACATGTTCTCCCTGTGTTCACAAGGACCCCAACAGAAAAACATGCAACAGAACACTCTCCTGTCAATCCCTGACCAAGATGGACGGTTCACTTCACTTGGTCCCCGGGCGCTTAAAAGCTCCTGGGGTCCTGGAGGAAGGACTGGGAAAATGCAAAAGTCAAATTCACGGCGACCTCCGCCTGCATGTGTGTCCAGTGTCGCCACCTAATATATGCACGTGTGCGTCATTGTACAAAAATAAACTGACTGAAGTCAGCCTTGTTTATTTGTATTGTGATTTGAATTTACTTTTTTTGTTGAAATTGTTGACATAACTAGGTTTAGTAAGTCCAACATAAATTCACCAGCTTTATAAAAATGAAAACCATTTAGGTACTGCGTATTCAAGTCAGTTAAGTTGGAACTACAAGGAGTTGTTCAGTTGGTGTTAGTTAATCCAGTTGAGTTAGAATTACATAAGTGAGTTAGGTCAGTGTAATGGTCTGTTTAGTTAGATGAACACTGCCTGATCAATAAAGGCTAACTTGACCAAATAATATTGAAATTACTTAATACAGTCTTATTGGTTTCACATAAGTTAGTTATTTCCCTCTGTAATAATAGTATTAAACTAGTTTGAACACAACTCAGTTATGTGGAAATCATTGACATAACAATATTAAGTACTTTGAACAACTTATTTTTTTGAGTGTACATGAGTCTCTTCTCTCGCTGGACGCACAGGTGAGAGTGGTGTGACAGCGGGCGAAAGGGCTGTCAGCACCTCCGGACTGCCAACACAGGCAGCACGCACATTCCACAAAGGTGTGAAAAAGAGAGAACATTCCCTTGTTTTTCATTTCGTTTTTTCTTTTCTTTTTCTTCTCAGAGTGCAAGACTTTTTCGAGTGAATCTTGAGTTCCGCTACCTTCAAGCAGTGTAACGATGAGACCTGATGCATAATGCTGCGGTACTATAAATTAATCTCGAAACTCAGCTCACCTTAGCACTGCTCCTTATGAGAGAACTTCTCCAGCAGCATCCGTTAATATCCGCATTATAGCCATTATTACTGATGATTTCAGCTCTGTTCGCACTGCCATTGTATAACCTCAATTATACACCATTTCATAAGTTACTTTGGATGAAAGTCTCTACTATGCATATGATCAAGCTTAAAGGACACGGCCAGCAGATGAATGCAGTGGTAGTTCGAGCCCTTGATGTCCAGAGCTAACACCTGTAGGCCACACCCAACGGTATTAGGGGACTTTGGTTACAAATGAGATCCCCTGTGATTAAACATTAAATTTAACCTGCCAGTGGATGGATATATGCACCTTGCGCAATCCTTGAGACACTCGGCACAAACAACACCACGTGTGACATGTGCTAAAGCAGTGCGTGGTCTGTCTGGGTTGCAGGAGAGGGCTTTTAACACATGAAGGCATGCATCGCACTGCATACTTTCAGCGCTAGGCACGTACGCAGGCAGGCAGGAAGGACGCAGCTTGGAGACCATCGTAAAGTTACACGGCTGGTTAAGCGCAGAAATAAAATAAATTGAATCAAAATGTTTTTTCTTTAAAGACCAATTTGAAGGATTTGAAGGTCAACCGTGATTAAGGCAAATGTATGCGTGCTAGGAAGGAGGCAAACAAATCGACACCAGAGGCGTTCAAGCGGGAGACGGGGAGGCAGAGAGGGAGGGGGACAGATACGAAGAAGAGAGAGGTATAGAAAGGGAGAGACAGCGTAAGAGGGAGACAGTTGATCGATAGACAGATGAGAGACAGAGAAAAAGAGAGAGAGATGGCAGTAATTAGTGATAGAGAGGGAGAGAGGCTGAAAGAGACCAGGAGAAACACAAACAAGGGGGAAGGTTGATTGATTGATTGATTGATAGATTGATTGAGAGATAGAGAGGCTGTAGAAAAGATCATGCAAAAGAGAGAGACAAGAAGAGAGAAAAGGAAAGTTGAATAATTTCAGCGAGTAGAGGGCTGACACAAACGCAGAGGGAGACAGAATGAGGGGCTGTAGAAATGAACAGGACATAAATAAATAAAGATAAATAGAGGACAAACAAGATGAGAGGTGGTTGAAATGAAAATAGAGAAAGGGAGTTTAAAAGAAACAGTCAAAAACTTGACAGATTAATCATTTTAATAATGATAAATAATTTTAATAATGATAAAATAATTTTTAACAGATATTGAGACCCAAGCTGACATTTACCCTCTGGAGCTAGCATCATTTCTCATTGATCTGCAAGCCACACCATCTCCGCTGTATCCCATTTGGGTATGTTAGGACCAAAAGTACAGTGAGGCCTTTGTTAAAATGTTCTAGACCCCCGTGGTGTTGAGCAAAGATGGTGAAATGGCTTGGTGTGATGCATACGAGTTGACCCCCTGTGGTGTTGAGCAAAGATGGTGAAATGACTTGGTGTGATGCATACGAGTTGACCCCTGACCCCTGGCCTAACCTTATGTGGCATAGTGACTCATATGACACACTAAAGCCATTTGTTTGTGTGTATAACTGGAGCGATTGGCGGCTTTTCAAGACTCTATTCAGCAAACACCAATCCCAAGCTCATCGCTGGTTATTTCATAGCAGAGGTTGAGAAGTGGATGGGGACAGCTGCCAGAGTTTGCCAGACGTTGGTGGATCGTTTTGTGAACCCATCATACTTTACCCGATACTGGATGCATTGATAAATGACCGTTTCTCTGGAGACTTCTTGGACAAGCAGCTTGTATTATTTAGTTGTCTAAACATTGAGGTATATTATCTGTCATTTTTCCTCAACAGGAAGAGCTGCGGCATGTTGCACAGACATGCAGGAGCACCAAGTGGATGTCCTCAAAGTTCTCATGTACACCGTCCCTCGTCTATTTGGAGGATAAGACCACCCGAAAGAGTCGAAGTCAAAAGTCTCAGGAAGCAGTGGAGGCTTGTAAACAAGAATGCCCAGTGAGAGGACCTTGTCCTTTAGCTAAATGGCAGGTCTGGTACCACTGATATGAGAGGCAGAGGGCCACTTAGCTGCCTCCTTCTTTCAAATGCATCTCCAATATTTACCCCCATTTTACTACGGCCCTGGTCATGCAGCTTTTTAAAAGGATGCAGAGGCTTTTTTGGTTGAGTAGAATCTAACATTATCTCTGTTAGTCCAGTTAATTTGCTGTCCTGTCCTGTCCTGTTGCGTTTAGTGTGTGCCATGTTCCCTGTTCTCCAGTCGGTGTTTTGTCAAGACCCTACACTTCCTGGTTCTCTGATGAGTGTCTGAGCCTCTCGCCAGTGCCGCTTGCACACCTGTTGCCACTCGCCTCGTCAGCCCCAGTATATACCTGTCAAGAGGTTCACTCGTCGCTGGATTATGGAACGCAATTAATGCATTAATCATCCAACTTCTACCCAAGTGGTCATGGCCCTTGCGTTCTCTCTAGTTGTGACTTCGCCTTATGTTTCGCTGGACACAACTCGGCCTGTTTCTCTGGATTTCTATATTTGGATTGTTTGGCCTTTTAGCCTCGGCCTGCCTGGTCTGTGAGGTTTTGCGTGGCCCTTTGTACTCTGTGTCCGTTGGAGGACCACTGACCCGTCTTGGTGCTCTGAACATTGCCTGCTCCTGGGTGCTGCCGCTTGGCCTGGGGCCTGTTTACCGCTGCTTATATTTGTGCAACGTACCGTGTTTGCAACAGCAATATTTTCATAACAAATACTAGTTGCT
Source organism: Clupea harengus (assembly GCF_900700415.2). Classification (NCBI taxonomy): domain Eukaryota; kingdom Metazoa; phylum Chordata; class Actinopteri; order Clupeiformes; family Clupeidae; genus Clupea; species Clupea harengus. Next base: position 29,650,221 of record NC_045155.1, read on the forward strand.
TTTTGTGGGAGATGTTTTAAGATGAATTGTCAGCATAATTTCTTCACATTCATACAATGGACCAAAGGAAATCAGGTTCATAATACTTGCTTTTAGGTCATTTTTGTAAAGTACAAATATTACTGTGTCAAACATGTGATTCAGTGAGTTCTGTATTTTCTACATCCCTGGGTACGTTTCTGACTACTTGGTTTTGCCTGGTGGCTTGTACTAAAACAGATTTATTGAATCTCAACCTTATTATCTACTCTCATTTATTGTGTCTGCTGTCTTTTTGGTCCAGTATTTACACTCGCTGGCCCCTCCAACCGTGACAAAGCCTTGGTTAGTTTTTAACATTAGTTTATTTATCAGTCACAGCCATAATTATTTTTTCATGATTTCATGATCTGTACAGAGAAGAACGTAGCTTCACCTTGCTCTCCGTTCGCCATCTTTCTCGAAATGTTGATGTTGTTGTTGTTGGTAGTGGTGAGGAGGTCAAGCGGAAATGGCTGTATCACCACTAGTTGTAATGAAAACAGCGCCACGTATCGTACTGGGATATGACATGCTTTCGGCCAATGATTCGCTTTATTCACTGCCATATATATTAGGATAATAGCAGTTGCCCCCAAAAATAGCATTGTCCGAATAAAGCTTATAACATGAAATGTTTCATGTTTTAACAATATAGGTGAAACGTTATAACAAGATAAATAGCGTACTGTTATAGCAAGAAAAGTGTCTTGTATGTTTGTATGTCATAATATATATATATCAATGTTTTGTTGTAAGGTGAAAATGTCTTGTCAATGTGAAAGGTTTATTGTTACAACAAGATGTTTTTTTTACGTTATAACATGATACCGATCTGTTTTTCTCTTTCTGGTGTGGCAGCAACCTTGCCATACAGTTAGCTTGCTTCGCCAGATTGGCTCCAAGAGAGTACTGAACCAAAATAGAGAGAGAAGAAAGAGAGAGAGGGAGCGATGCTGAGGATGTAGAGATGAACAGAAGAGTCTAAGAGAGAGAGAGAGAATGGTTGATAGAGACACAAGGATAGGAGGCTGTAGAAAAGGAGAGAGATAGAGGGATGGAAAGACCTAAATAGACACAGAGTGAAGAGAGGCTATAGAAATCAACTACATAAAGAGAAAAAAAATGAAGAGAAACAGAGAAAACTGCTCTTTCCTAAGGGGGGGGAGAGAGAGAGAAGCTGTGGAAATGAATTGAAGACAGAGAGGAGAGGAGAGAGAAAGAGAGAGAGAGAGAGAGAGAGAAGCTGTGGAAATGAATTGAAGACAGAGAGGAGAGGAGAGAGAAAGAGAGAGAGAGAGAGAGAGAGAAGCTGTGGAAATGAATTGAAGACAGAGAGGAGAGGAGAGAGAAAGAGAGAGAGAGAGAGAGAGAAGCTGTGGAAATGAATTGAAGACAGAGAGGAGAGGAGAGGAGAGATGAATTGAGAGAAGACTGGTAGAAACATACAGGGAGAGATAGACCCTTGAAACCCTTTAAACAGGAAAAAGAGAAGAGAAGATTAGTGAATTACGAGAGAAAAGTGATAGAAGCAGAGGGAGAGAAAGGGTCTGTAGAAATGAAGAGATAGACATATGAAGAGAGAGAGTGAGATGAATAAAGAGAAAAAGAGAGGATGTGGCTGATGAAGACACAGAGCGAAAGAGACAGAATGAAGAAATGCAGACAGAGCATCAAGGAGCAGAGAGAGAGAGAGAGATCAGAGAGCGACAGAGAGAGAGAGATCAGAGAGGAACACAGACAGAGCATCGAGAAGCAGAGAGAGAGAGAGATCAGAGAGGAACACAGACAGAGCATCGAGGAGCAGAGAGAGAGAGAGATCAGAGAAGAACACAGACAGACGATCGAGGAGCAGAGAGAGAGAGAGATCAGAGAGAAACACAGACAGAGCATCGAGAAGCAGAGAGAGAGAGAGATCAGAGCTAGGAGCAGACAGAGTGAGGAGTGGAGACAAAGTGTGGAGTGGAGGGAGAATGAGGAGCAGAGCGAGGAGAGGAGGGAGAGCAGAGACAGAGAAAGAGTGAGGAGTGGAGGGAGAGCAGAGACAGAAGGAGGAGAGGAGGGAGAGCAGAGACAGAAGGAGGAGAGGAGGGAGAGCAGAGACAGAAGGAGGAGAGGAGGGAGAGCAGAGACAGAGGGAGGAGAGGAGGGAGAGCAGAGAAAGAGTGAGGAGTGGAGGGAGAGCAGAGACAGAAGGAGGAGAGGAGGGAGAGCAGAGACAGAAGGAGGAGAGGAGGGAGAGCAGAGACAGAAGGAGGAGAGGAGGGAGAGCAGAGACAGAAGGAGGAGAGGAGGGAGAGCAGAGACAGAGAAAGAGTGAGGAGTGGAGGGAGAGCAGAGACAGAAGGAGGAGAGGAGGGAGAGCAGAGACAGAGTTAGGAGAGGAGGGAGAGCAGAGACAGAAGGAGGAGAGGAGGGAGAGCAGAGACAGAAGGAGGAGAGGAGGGAGAGCAGAGACAGAAGGAGGAGAGGAGGGAGAGCAGAGACAGAGGGAGGAGAGGAGGGAGAGCAGAGACAGAGAAAGAGTGAGGAGTGGAGGGAGAGCAGAGACAGAAGGAGGAGAGGAGGGAGAGCAGAGACAGAAGGAGGAGAGGAGGGAGAGCAGAGACAGAAGGAGGAGAGGAGGGAGAGCAGAGACAGAAGGAGGAGAGGAGGGAGAGCAGAGACAGAGAAAGAGTGAGGAGTGGAGGGAGAGCAGAGACAGAAGGAGGAGAGGAGGGAGAGCAGAGACAGAGTTAGGAGAGGAGGGAGAGCAGAGACAGAAGGAGAGGGAGGAGTGGAGGGAGAGCAGAGACAGAGTGAGGAGTGGAGGGAGAGCAGAGACAGAGAAAGAGTGAGGAGTGGAGGGAGAGCAGAGACAGAAGGAGGAGAGGAGGGAGAGCAGAGACAGAAGGAGGAGAGGAGGGAGAGCAGAGACAGAAGGAGGAGAGGAGGGAGAGCAGAGACAGAGAAAGAGTGAGGAGTGGAGGGAGAGCAGAGACAGAAGGAGGAGAGGAGGGAGAGCAGAGACAGAGTTAGGAGAGGAGGGAGAGCAGAGACAGAAGGAGAGGGAGGAGTGGAGGGAGAGCAGAGAGAGAGGGAGGAGAGGAGGGAGAGCAGAGACAGAAGGAGGAGAGGAGGGAGAGCAGAGACAGAAGGAGGAGTGGAGGGAGAGCAGAGACAGAAGGAGAGGGAGGAGTAGAGGGGGAGCGAGTGGTGAGTCATTGAGATGACCCCTGTCATCAGTCTAAATGCTCTGCATCCTCTTCAGCCACGCGTGCTCTCTACCGCAGGGCAGACATGTGCTCACACACACACATTCTCTCTCTCACACACACACACACACACACACACACACACACACACACACAGACACACACACACACAGACATAGACACAGACACAGACACACACACACACACACACACACACACACACACAGACACACACACACACAGACACACACACACTCATGTACACACATGCTCGCATACTCACAAAAATGTGCACACAAACTGTCATACAAACACACACACACACACACACACACACACACACACACACACATGTATACAAACAAACACAGAGCCACACATGAGCATACACTGACACATACTCACAAAGACAAACATACAATCTCTCTCTCACACACACACACACACACACACACACACACACACACACACACACAACACACACACACACACACACACACACACACACTCCTAGGTAGCCTGTGCCCACACTGGTGTGTTTTCCTCCTCCCAGTGCTTCTTTGTGCTGCCCCCTTCCCCCGCCCGCGTGAGAGGATTAATGAGAGTACTTCACACACACACACACACACACACACACACACACACACACACACACACACACAGTCTGACCTGGACCCAGACCCACGGGCACAGATCAGGCCAAGGGCCCGCCAGCCGGCGCTGGAGCCAGAGACTCTCGGAGCGTCCAATCAGCGGGGTTTGGAGCGGTGTGGTCACATTTCAGACTGGGTCTGTTTTCATTAGCATGGCGGTTGTATCTGATGAAAAAATGTGCATTTCTGCAATCCCCCCACTTCATGCATGTGTGTCACACACATGTTATGGGTCCTAATTTTGCAGTCAAAACGGACCGACCTGACAGCATTCTCTTTCTGCATTCCGTAACGGTCAAGAAAAGAGGTCTTTTCGTGGAAAAAGCGCTGGTGCACAGCATGTGATATTCTATCTCCTTCTGTCTCTTTAGACTACAATATGTGAATAGAAATAACAATAAATGTCATTATTGCGTATTTACATCATGGAGGACATTTGTTTACTGCTTACTGAGGATTTAATTCGGACAAAGTCGGACAAATAAGACTACCTATTCCCAGACGCTTGAGTCTTTAAGGGGGTTTAACCTGGGGACCTGCTACCTTGCTAAAACAGGCATGTGTGTAGGCATGATGCACCACTCTTCCAATAAAGGGTGGTGAGTGGTGAAATGTTTTTTTGGCAGATAGATAAATTCGACTTGGGCAGTGATGTTTTTTGATTGATCCCAGTTGCCCAATTATAAATAACCCGAATTTCTGCCCCGCCGCTAAACTATGGCCCTATGGGAAGAATAAAGGGTTGAGGTATTGGCTGGCACACACACTCACAAATCCACATACATACACACTCACATTGCTGCTTGCACACACACACACACACACACACACACACACACACGTTCATTAAGGTGTTTGTGTGGTTTAGTGCAGTGTGCAGTCTAGTTTGTACTTCATGTCATTAGAGGGCATTTTGGAGTGTTGTTTTAGTGTGTCTGTGGGATACTCTCACCGTCCGTGTCGTGTGGAGAATAGACCCCCCCTCCTGTGTTTGCCCCGGTCATTATCAGTATTTCTTGCCTGAGTGTTGAGTGCTGCATAATAAAGGGCTCAAGGCCAAAGAAAACCAGCGTCTTGCTCCTGCTCGACGTTACAGTACGTCTGTTTGTAACTCAGTTGCTCTGAAGTATTGGATGAATCAGCATGTGTCGTTTCTGTTTCTATATTTCTATCTAGGTATGTGTGTGAGGGAGGCACATCAAAACAGGTTTAGAAACTTACTGAGGTGTGTTAACTAGATATGGGGTGGGGGGTGGGGTTCACATAAAACCTCTGTTCCAGAAACCTGTCAGAATAAGTGCAGGTTAGTTGCTATGGGAACTGGAACTCTGAGGCTAACCTAATTCTATGGCAGTTTCACATGAGGTAAAATTCCGTTCACCTCTGCAGGCACTGGCCAGTCTGAAAGCTTTTACTTTAAAGGCCCCACATTTCTCAAACATGGCATTGTCTCACTGATAAACCAGGTATCGTTAAAGCTCAAATTCACCTGTTTGTGGTTATTGTGAAAGAGTGATTGAATCCTGATAAGATCTCCTCTTTCCTGATGCATTAGTTTGTATCAACATCAGCAGTGGGAGTGGCAGAGTTGTGTGCAGAGAGGGAGGGTGGTGGTGGTGGTGGTGGTGGTGGTGGTGGGGGGGGTTAACAGAGTTTTAACAGATAGTTTATTTATAATCTGAGCATATATAGATCTATAGAGTCTATAGGGGACCATCCAAATAAAGTGTGACAATTTACGTGTTGATTTATTTAAACCATACGCATGCCTTATACCAGCAGCCTTATACTAGTAGCCTAACCCTTACAAAACGGCCCCATTGGCAGCAGTCTTCCCTTGTGCAGCTTGAGGACTGACGACCGGTATTCTGCTGCCTGATTTTTTGGGGGGTTTCAAACTCTGTCTGCCTATTTCTTCATAAGATCATTTATTTATGTTTTTTTTTTTTTTGCTTCATCAGCAGTTAAAACTCACTTTTTGGGGACAGGCAGTCCAAGGACAGAAACACAAAGGCGACTCTGTCTGTTCCTGTTCAGTGCCCCAAGCCCCCACCCCCCGTGTTGGGCTTGTTAGTAGCCCATAGAGTCAGCCCCCCCCCCCCCCCACACACACACACACACATGCCTGACTGCATCCATATTCCACGGTGGCTGACTTCACATTTTGGGTCCCTTTTCTACTAGGGAGTTTTAGTCCGGCACATGGGCGTCATGCGGCCTCCATAGTGGCCCCATCCTCTCTGACTCCCACAGTAGCCAGCTGACAGTGCTGTGCTTCATCTCCAGTCTGCAGTGGCCAGTCCGTCTGCTGCTCTCTAAGACTGGATTCAGCAAAACTGTCTAGCATGGATGGTATAGATGTGGCTATTTTTAGCATAATGCAGAAAATGCAGATCAATCCTCACATGAACAGTGTGTGTGTGTGTGTGTGTGCGCGTGCGCGCGCGCGCTCGTGTGTGTGTGTGTGTGTGTGTGTGTGTGTGTGTGTGTGTGCATGTGTTTGCATCTGCTAACTCTGCTAACTATTGCTATTGTCATGATCAGTCTGTAATACTGTGATTATGCGCAGTTGAACAATCCTAGCGTTAAGCCATTGGCACTGACCGTGGTTCGACCCCAGCCTGTCACCGAAAGCATTCTGAGCTTTACAGGAAGTCAGGTCACCCTCATCCAGCTGCTATTCCTCTGAGTGGACCAATCGTATGCCATGGATTTATAGGAAAACCCTATCGTCTTTAATTACATCATAAGTTATTCCTAAAATGGCATAACTAATCATAATATATGTATATATGGCAGAGACAGAGCCTCGGGAGTCAAGATTGTGTTTAGGTGTTGTTACATTTTAGTGATCCAGATATAATGAAACTGTCCTCTCTGCTGATCTGTTGCTCAGGTAGATCATTTGTTTTGCTTTGAGGTACTTGAGTCATCATCTGAAGACTAAAGTAAACCGCTCTATGGGTTGGTGTGGAGAGTAAAGCCATCAGCATCACTGGAGAACTTTTGAACAGTCCTGTGTCGCTGATTATAGCTGTCCGCTCCTATATCAAACCTCCTCCAGATATGACTCCTCTCTCACAACACAGAAATTACAGCCTTCATGGTTCAGTCAATATGACATTAAAAATACAGTTTGGAATTGAGTGCATTGGAACTACAACACACATACTAAAACTGCTGTTTACCTTAATGAGCAATTCTCAGAAGTGGGATCTAACAGACCAAGGCAGGAGTCAATGCAGTTCAACTGGCCTAATGAGTGTGTCAGTTCATAATTAACAAACAATTAACAAACCATCGATTGCCATTGAGGAGTTGACAGGAAGTTTATAGTTAGGCTTTGTTGATTGTCGTGTTTAAAGTTGGTTAATTGTTAAATAACCTGGAGAAACTTTGATGACCTTAACTTCATGGATCATTACCTTTAAGCGTTCCCGTCATTGCCCTATTTACTTCGACAGCCCGAGATTATTCAGCACATTTTCACCCCATGAAGTCACAGGTTAAAATTTGATGTGAGATCATCTCACAGTGGTAGGTGACAGGGGTAGGAATATCACTCGTTGCTTTTGCCAAAAAGCACATATTTTGGCTTGAGCTGGATGTCACACAATGTGAGGTAGTGCTAAAACTGCATTAAAATAACTGCAGGCCTCCCCTTCTTCCTACGCATGGAGTAGACATGTGTTCAACTCGGTCCCTGAATTATTAGTTTTTTTGTTTTATATTATCCTATTAAGGTGGCCTTACCAGTTTCGATAAAACATACTTTCTGTCTGTCTTCTTGTCCTTATCTTCTCTTCTTGTTTCAACACGCTTCTTATCATAGTTTGGTGATCAAAGTCAAACAGCCCCCCGTCCTCCCAACAAAAACACCCTCCTCAAACACCCCGTCACCCACCCACCCAATGCTGCTGAAAAGAGAGAGAGAGAGACAGCGGCCGTGACACCGCAGCAGAAAGAACAACAACAGGAGAGAGAATGGAACAGCTGAGGTGGTATCAGGCCTCAGGGGATCCTCCTGGGGCTCAGCTGCCAGGCCCTGATGCAGACAACACCAAGGTCAGAGGGTTTCATTGCAAAGCGAGGACACATATGGATGATCCAGAATTGTTGCCTGCACTGTACTGTACTGTAAGTTGCCAAAACATTATGAATAAGCCTAATTGAATAAGTGAGAGTATTCTGTCTGGAACAGGAACAGGGTACTGGGTCACGTGGGTCATGGGTTTGATGCCCAGGGAGCTCACACACACACATACTGACGATTCTGAATTCATATCTGCACTGTACTGTAAGTAGCTTCAGAGAAAGGCTTCTGCTAAATGAATAAGTGTTGATGTTGTGTCTCGCGGTCTGTCTGTTTGGAGCGGGGGGCTCAGTTCTGTTCCCTGGGGCGCCCGTGTTTTTCCTTGTTATCAGCGATGTCAGCAGGCGCACACCAGGGCTCCTCTTGATTAACCCAGCACACCTCATTTAGCTAATCAAGGACATTATAGGGTAATTAAACAGGCACTTTGTTTTAGGTGTGCCAAGAGCCAGATGACATGGACAGGATCGCATTGCAGGCATCCCCCATGGGTAGGAATAGGGAACCCTGTACTCGCACAGTGAGAGAGACAAGGTGGGAACAAGCTTTAAACATGTGATTCGGGATTCTGCCAAATAGGTTTTTGATATTTGACCTCAACAGCACAAATTGTACCGAAGCAACGTGTTGATTGGCTGAAATGATTTATGGCTCGGTCCAAGCCACCATGTTTGTTTCCCATTTACAGAACCAGGACTGTGTTCTGGAGGTTTTTTTTTAGCGCACTCACAGAACGAACAGCTAGAGGACCATGAGGTCCAATTTGCTGAATTTCACAAAAAGCATATTGGATTAGAATTACAGACTCCACCTTTAAGCATAAACATAAATAGGGGAGCCTCACAAAACAAGGCCTTTACTTGGAAATGACTTAATTGAGAGAGGAGAATCGGGCATGTCACTGATGGGCGGGAATGCAAACCAGAGGGCACATCATTGAATAGACCACTTTACCTTCATTATCAAATTATAACACACTGATCCACCTAAGCCTCAAAGGTCAGTGCTGTTATGAATCAATGAATCACAAGAAAATAATTCACCAGATCACGACAAAACAAATCTTGCAGCTTGAACTGCGACAGAAAAACAAACAAACAAGTACATCTTAACCCCTTAAGCATTCCAGAGCATAGGTAGGGCCGTGTGATCAGAGTCATGTGATCACCGATTTAAAGGGATCTGTTTCTGATATGTAACTGGATAAAAGGAAAAAGTAAGCTTTAAAGTATCATTATTATTAGGGTCATGTGATCAGGGTCATGTGACCAGGGTCATGTAGCACTTTGAGCTGCATTCTTTTGCATGAAAGGTGCTATATAAATAAAGTTCTTATTATTATTATGTGATCACCGATTTAAAGGGATCTGTTTCTGATATGTAACTGGATGAAAGGATCAAGTAAGCTTTAAGTAACACAGTGAGGCCAAGGAAAGGGAAACAGCCAACGTTCATTTACTTCCATGTCACACAATGGACATAGGCTCCTAATCTGAAATAAGGGCTCTCGATATTGGAGTGAAAATGCTGTTGAAATTCAGTGCATGCAAATTTGATTCAGCACTGGTATCATGCATCAGTGCGCTGCACCTGCAGAGAGGCCCATTTGCATACCTACCTAGCCGGCTCTCTCTTTGGCACCCTTTGACGCCCTGGCATAATGTGGTATTACCTAACAACCTTTGCCACCCAGCTCTATCTGAAACCCCCACGGGTCAATGGAGAATAATGAGCTGGAGCTCATTATGGGATGGACTCCTGCATATTGCCATTAACAACGCAGGGTAGAGAGCTGCATAGAGAGAAACTGGCGCAGTCTTTTTAGCTTGATTTTACACGTGTGACAAATGGCAAGGAGTCTCAAGGTCATGCTGGTTTTCAAAGACCGTTTCATTGTATTGATCTGTAAATGGAGGTTTTTCAGAAGATTTGATTTTAGACCCACCCCCAAATCTGCCAGTTTTACAGGGCTTGACAAATATAAACCAGTGCAATAAAGAATGGCCCGGCAGACACAAACAATATTGGATATAGGAATATTGGGAATATGATTAATATGACCTCGGCATTAAACATTATTGTAAGTCTCTGATTTCTGATGTTTTCATTGTAGTCCCTACGTATTGCACCTTTAAGTGTGTGCTGGCATCAAGGTACTTGGCTGCTGTGGATATCTCTTATAGACGACAGCTGACCCAGGTTCAGCCTCGATCTGCCTTGAAGTGGGCCTGTTTCATGCTCTCTGTATGCTCTGACTGCCATACCATTGAGTCTGGCATTGCTGTCAGGGTGTAGGTTTTTTTTTTTTACCCTGTAGATCTGGGTTTGAGGGTGGGTGGGGCAACTGCCTCTCCCTTTCCGACAGAACCACCTGTTCTGTTTGCCTTTGTCTCCAGGTCTAGGGAGGCTTGAAATCCAATCCCACTTCATCTCGACATATTTCTCTCCAAAATGTCAATGCAGAGCCCTTTGTGTTCATTGATTCATCCCATCCTGTCTCTCCATGACCAAACCCCCAGCAGCATTGTTCCCCTGACCCAGCTCCTCATCAATAACAAGCAACCGGCATGCTCTCTGTCCACTACCACAGGGCAGACAACCTGCAGTCATGGCTTGAAGGAGGAAAAAAATGAAACTCCTGAAAGAGTTTAACTCGCCCTTCAAGGGCATTTTCATTTTTTAACTACTTTCATTTAAAAAATGCGTAGCCTTGAGACGGGGGCTCACAGGTGAGAAGGGAAGGGAGAGGATGGTGGAGAGATTGACCAGTCCGAGTTCAATTTCACTTTTGATTTCAATTCCCAATCCTTGCCTCTGAAGCGGGATTTAATTTACACTGGCACTCTTTGATTACTGGGGTGCCTTTGGATTGGCCTCTGTCAAAAAAATTAACCCTTGCACTCTGCATTGTTTTATATCTTTTTTTGTGAAAGAATGAGAATGAAATCCAAGATAAATCAGTCTGAATTGTGTTTGTTTACTGAAGAGTCAAACACGGATCCTCTCCATACCTACGTCTCCTTTGAACATAGCAGAAAATATCTAAATTAATAAAATGTATTAAATAGAAAAAAGGAATATAAATAAATATGCAAGAACAAGTGTATCCCCAGGCCTGCAAAGCATCTTTTAAATGTTATGTAGGTCACTGCAAAAAGACCTGTTTTCTGAATTGGGTGGTGGTATTGAAACTCGTTCACAGCGTTAAAATACCACTGCCCTCTGGTGCATGAAGCCAAATGACCTTGTGTTCATGAGCAATTACTTAAACACAGATATAGTTGTATTCAGTGAAGATAGCCCAATAAAAAAGAGAAAATTGTCGGATAACAAAATACAGCACAAAAGTGCCCAGTCACTCTGGTTCATCTCAGACTCCAGGCAAGAAAGGAGAAAAGAGAGCAAGATTACATGAAAGTGTTGAATTTTGAAAGATAACAGTCATAAACTCAGCGAGGTTAATGTTAGAAAAACACCAAAATCGTTTGAACTAAATAGCAAGTGGATTGCCATGTCACAAGGGAGCCGCTTCAAAAATATGATCATGACTGCCAACCCAATCAAAACGGCTGGTGGTGCAATAATGCACTGCAAATTATTCCACTTTAACAGTCTAATACAATCAAAGTAGCTGCCAAAAGAACAGAAAGCCAAAATCAGAATACATTAAGTTACTGGCCATGAAGTAATTCTGTGTATGAAATAGGACAGCTGATCACTCAGAGGGCCCGGACACATTTTGAGTGTGTGGTCAGGTCAGGAGGAGGGAGACAGACATACAGGTGATTTGACAAAGAGGTCTTCTATGGTTGACCTGGCATGCTGACTCACGTTTCGCCTGCTTGAGGGGGAGCTTACGTAATACCAAGAGATGGGGACAGTGGTAAGAGAAGAAAGATGTTTGACAGGACAAACTGATGTGGCTGTGTTTGCAGACAAAGAGCATCCATGCCCAGAAACAAAATACCCCCCCCCCCCCCCACCCATACTGTTACATATCGAAGCCATTATGCTTTGCTCTTTTGCATATTTCTAGGTTACACATAATGAGTAAAGTCATGTGTCTCTGGGCAAAGGGAGCTATCAAAATATGTCAGCACTCTTACTAAACTGGATTCATCTACCTCTGCATGTGACTCAGCAGTTTGCTTATTACATGAACCTGTAACACAATAACTCCAAATGTGTTTGGGTGCTGAAGGACTCTAGGAGAAACACAACTGGAAGAGCAGGATGATTAGCCCTGAAGAGGTCAAGAGGTCATAAGTATTTACAAAGAGGGCATTCTACATTATACATGATTAGATCATAGTTCTCCCAATGAAAGGCCTTTTTAGGCTGCTAATATTGATTAGTTGGAAACATGTCAATCAGAGGACATGTCCTGTTTGTTTGTATCGCATTCTAAAGGATTGTGTGGGGGTCATGATGCATACAGCCAGGGAATGGACTGCTGGGGAGTAGTTGGGGAGAGCTTGTCCATCCTGTTTTCCTGGGCCTACCAATCAGTGTGCAGTAGCCTACCATCAAACTCCTCCCGGAAAACCAATGCATTCATTTTCTCCCGTGTACAGAAAAAATCTGGGCGTCGAGACATGAGCCTGTTTCACTGCCTTCCTCCGGCCTAACCACGTTGCTTGTGGGGACAAACAAGACACACTTCCATTTGAAGTGTCACCACAACAACATAGCTGCTGTCAAGGGAGTCAGACACCATGCTGCATTTGGGACTGTTTTATAAGAAGTTATGTCAGTTAAAAAAGTGAGGGGGAAAAGAAAAAAAGAAAAGGATAGTGTCTTGCCTTCTCTGAGGTAAAGGGTGTTATGTGTCACCATCCTACTGGGAGCTGTAAGTTTGATTTAATAACTCTGAGCTCCTGTGACCTTATAGTGTGTGTGTGTGTGTGTGTGTGTGTGTGTGTGTGTGTGTGTGTGTGTGTGTGTGTGCAAGTGTGCAAGCAGCTGACAAAGAAGACAGGCTTTCATTTGCTATGATTCGGCTCTGCTTTATCAGAGTTACGCAGCTAAAGTTGGGAAAAAATGGAGCAGGAAGCCACGCAGGCCTTCTCTGAGGTACGGGATGTTATGTGTTATTTTCTTACTGTGATATCTTTGCCAGACCACAATGCATGGGATGCTTACATAACAGGTGGAGGACATTTCACAATAGAAGGAGCATGTTCTGTAAACTTTCACAAACCTTGTTAGGGGAACTTAATTGAAACTATTGGGATTAATGCTGAACCTTTGGATCCATACTGTTCTTGCAATTAAGTTTTGCCAATATGGATGTACTTTAGAAACGGGATGGCTGAGTTACAATAGCAGTAGGTTACTATTTGAATCTTTTAAGATTTAGGAAAGGCAAGCCAACTACAAAAGCAGCATCCTGTAGCTGTGACATGTTAACTTACCATTATGGTCTAGGTATTTGAAGGCTAAAACGTGAACTAGTAGTTGTAAAATAGTCTCTCTCTTTTGGAGGTTGGCATTTAACAAGGAGTCTGTGTTCCACAGACTATAAGGTAATCCAAAGTCCTGAGCTTTGCCTAAAGACTGAAGTAGTTCAGGTAAAGTGCACCAGCACAATATGTAGCTACCCAATGGACCCTTCCACTGGCAGCTAGTCAAACAATAACAGATACAATAGACCTGAAGCTCAATCTGACATTTTTGACAAAGGTTTCAATAATATAAATATGGTATTGACATGCTACTGCATATAAGAGAGTTATTCTAGAAATATACAAACATTTATAACTGAAAAGGTTGAGGATGTTTACTGAGGGTCAAGACTCGGCAGATCAATCTATTCAAATCTTCAAATAAAGCTTTATAAATCTTTATAAATCTACGTTCTCACTCTGCTGTGAGAGCTGTGCTGTCCGTCAACAAACCATCTGGATTTGCTCATTAAAGCATTCCAACAGCTCCAGGCAACAGCTGGTTGAAGATCTGACTGGGGCAGTAAAACAACAACGCCATGTTCACTATGGTGGACAGTCCTGATTCAAACAGACCAACTTCCTCCCTGTGTGTGAGTCAAACATCTGAGTTTGCTAATTTGCAAATTGGAGAGGTGATGGCAATGAATCAAACTGTGATTGATGGTGCATAAGGCTAAACCAAGGCAGTGAGCTTTGACCTTCTGAACTTGGAATGTTCTACCCTATGTCTGCACACTGATTGTATGCTCCCTTGTTATTTGTGGGTGCATAAATGAATGACAGCCAGCATAAAATAGGTATGTGGACGACCACTGTCCTGTCAATGGTGATGGATACAATTAGCCAGCTCTTTGCACAGGCAGAGGAAAAACTTGATATATAGAGAAATCAACTTGATATATGGAGAAACCAACATGGAAAGATGCATGCTTTTCTCTCTATGTGTAATCAAATAAATACGGGCTAAAATTGGATTTGTTGTTCTTCGTTTATTCTAATTCTATTCTGAAATCATCAGGCAGCCAGTGGAGCGGAGATGTTGTCCAGTCTGTTGCTAAGATCCTTCTCAAAGGCTGACCCTCAGTATTCTCTTATTCTACAGCAAAATAACAGTCATCCCAGGAGAGGAAAGCAACCATATTGGGAAGAAAAATACATTTAAGCTAAACAGGATACACTGTACTTTAGTGAAGGACAGCAACAAACGGTAAAAGTTAAACTTCACATATCGAACTATCCCACCGATGACGTACCTACCCTCCCTTTCACTTCTCGACTTCCTCTGTCAACATCAACAGTGCCGGTGTACCACAGGGATGGAAACATCATGTTCTATTAGCTCTGAGGAAAGAACAGTGGTGCCTCTTGCATCTAGGTCTGTACGTGATTCATTCTGTGAGTCAATTTGTATTGGAATGACATTTGTATGCGTGTCCGGTTAAAAGCAGGCTTTTAATATTTGATTACGAAAAACCTCTCCCAGCAGACATTTTTATTTCTCAGTCTCTTGGTATAGCTTTCAGTTCGTGTTCAAAAAACTTATTTTTCAAGATGCAGAAGACTACAGCATGAGCCTCGTGGCAAAAACAAAAGTCATCTTAAGACTTAACGCATGTTTTTCAAATATAATGACCTCTTTCTGTCTCTTCCCATTGAATCCTCTCTTTTAAAGTTATCCTTTAAGAAAAAAAAAACACATGACGGCCTGAGTCAGGCATTGCATTGTTTATCGGTGAGCTCTTTCGACAGGGGGCTGACTCTTTAGACCTGTCGAGTGGCTTTGAGTGATGGCTCCCCCTGACTAATGCTAACGCGAAGGCTAATTTGGCTTCTCTCTTGTATGCAGGGCAGGGGAACCGCAGTGAGGATGATGGCAAATGTGTTTTTTCTGAGACCAGCGTAAAAAGTGCTTAGTCATAGAGCTGCCAGGAGTGAGACAGAGCCACATCCCTCGCTTAATATATTTAAGAACAAACATTCAAACACACACACACACACACACACACACACACACACACAAGCACTAACACATAGGCCTATGCACACATCTTTTTTTTTGCGTGGAGCTTAATGCACATATTCACCTCAGTGAAATAGATTAATGAAAAGAAAAACAACCTTCACAGTCCTTGCTTTTGTCCCTAACAGTAAACCCCAATTCTCTCCTCTTTTTTTCCCATTTTTCTCTCTGTGTCTCTTTCACGCTGTTCCTCCTTCCTCCCTCCTTTTTCTCTATTTCTGTGCACTCTAATCCGTTCCGTGGCTGTGTCATTTACCGCAGTTCCATGGCATAATCCGCAGGGACATTTGTGTTTTGGCATTAGGGTTTTATTTGGCTCAGGGTGCTGTGTGTTGGATCCCTGGGATGCCCTCGTCTCCTACTCCTTCCCTCTTTCTCTCTGATGTCATCCAGAACAATGCGTTCCCAGATAACGGAGAGCTCTGGCGCGGGCCTGGCCGTGACGCGGACCCCGAACAGGGCCGGATCTGTGCCTAGTCAACAGCTCTGAGTCAATAGCTTCTCCTCTCATCTTCAAAGTAGATAGATAGATAGATGGATACTTCATTAATCCCGAGGGAAATTTAGGAATAAGTGCACTTCTTATAAAGGCGTTTAATGCTTCTGAGTGTTGTTTGTCTGGAGAAAAAAATTGATTTGATGTTCAGAAGGTGCATGAGGTTTTTACTAAAGTGGTTTTACCTCTGGAAAGCAGGGAGACAAATATATTTGGATTACAGTCATTTTGGTGGTCCACGACCCAAATGTCATCTGGCCACCTTTTATTTATTTCATTTATAATTTTTGCCTCCAGCAGAGTGAAACTGACCAGGTCAATTTTCATCAGTTGATGATTTTTTGCCTATCTCTCTCTCTATATATCTCTGTCTCTATATCTCTCTCTCTCTTTCTGTCTGTGTCTTTCTTACAGATGGGAAATGTTTCCGAAGCAGACCTCTTTGTTTCCAGCCTCTCGAAGGAGCACGACTATTTCATGGCCGCCGTGTACACCATTTTTTGTAAGTTTACCAGCCGCTGTTAACATTTCATCTAAGACGCAATCAGTCTGCAAGTGCCCCTGTGTCAGCCTTGTCCTTCTGTCAAGTGCATAACACACAGGGCATTAACGTTTTATTAAATGAATTTGTATTGCTTCAACCATAACACTTCACATCAATGTCGAGGGTAACTGGGCGATGGGAATGGAAATCTTGTTTTGAAGAATGTGCTAACAGAGGGAGCCTAGAGGAGTCAGTCGCTACGGCGACATGGCTGACATAACTGAGCGATGATGACTGTTGACCTTATGACCTCACGCAGGTGTACTGTCCCTGTTCGGCAACTGTGTCTTGCTCCTCGTAGCCTATCGGAAAAGGTCATCGCTGAAGCCGGCTGAGTTCTTCATCGTCAATCTGTCAGTCAGCGACCTTGGGATGACCTTGAGCCTCTTTCCTCTCGCCATCCCCTCTAGCATTTCTCACAGGTCTGTGTGTGTGTGTGTGTGTGTGTGTGTGTGTGTGTGTGTGTGTGTGTGTGTGTGTGTGTGTGTGTGTGTGTTTGTGTGTGAGTGTTTGTGTGTGAGTGTGTGTGAGTGTTTGTGTGTGTGTGTGTGTGTGTGTGTGTGTGTTTGTGTGTGTGTGTTTGTGTGTGTGAGTGTGTGTGTGTGTGTTTGTGTGTTTGTGTGTGTGTGTTTGTGTGTGTGTGTTTGTTTTTTCAGTTTTTTTCTTCCGTACTTATATCACCCTTAAAAGTAGGCCATTTGCCCACAGCATTAAAACCATTATAACATTAACTCCAAAGCAATGTTTACAAATATCACCCTCTCCCCACCATACACACACCAGCAGAAACATTATGAATGTATAAACAGACAGGTATACTGAGCGTTGTATTGCCAGAAAATTGTATGCAAAATAATAGCTTTTCTGGTATATCATGGTATGTTGAATATTTCCCAGAATTACCAGACAGAACTCTAGAATAGATCTGTCCATAATGGCACCAGCTGTTGTCTAGGTTAGGTTAAAATATATTTCTGTTATTACAAATATATTGCAATAAAACATAAAGATATGATATTATGTTATATTAAAATACTTTTATTAATACTATATATTAAAATACTACTACTAGAACTATGTCTGATAATTACAAATATATAATCGTACAAATGCCATGTGTGTCAGTATTGATGATGATGTAATCTTCTGCCTGCTACTCTACTCTAGCCTGCTCTTCTCCCCTCTCCTGCCCAGGTGGCTGTTTGGGCAGGTGGTCTGCCAGGGCTACGCCGTGTGTGGGGTTCTTTTCGGCCTCTGCAGCCTGACCAACCTCACGGCCCTCTCATCCGTCTGCTGCCTCAAGGTCTGCTTCCCACACTACGGTATGTCCTGACCGCTAACCACGTACCAGCTCTTAGAAGCAGTTAAGAGTCCTTAAGGTGCTTAATTAAGACGAGTAAAGTTATGTAAGAAAGGTGGTATGAGAAAAGTAGTTACGAGTAGTTAATGTATATTATTACAATGTCCATATCATGGCATGACATCGTCAGTGTTACACCTTAGAACAAACCCACACACAAACCTAAACCCCCATACAAATTGCTGTTCCTTGGAGATCACTTCTTCTCCTTTTAACAGATCTTCACTGGCCTGTGTGCAACCATATGACCCTGTCTGCTCTAATATGAAACTCTCTCCATAATCTCCTTGTCCTGGCTGTTGTTCTGTCCTACCTGGTTGCCCTCCCGTGCTGCTGTGTATTGCTACTGTGCCTGGACTCTTTGTCTCGGGTTAGTGATGAGACCCGGGCTATTAGTGACATTGTTCTGTTTACACGTTTGGAAATATGTCAGCTTTCATTACGTTGAGGGCTACGAAAAGAAAAAAAAAGAACCTTCGGGCTCCTGAAAAATACATAAGGAATCAGTGAGGACCGGGAGACACTGCATGGAGCAGAGAGGAAGAACATGCCGGCGGGGGGCGGGGGGGAAGGAAGGGAGGCAGGATTGGAAGGAAGAGTAAATAATTACAGTGCTGCTCTCCGCGTTGTGCCCGTAGCTGGGGGAAAGTGCTGTTGGCTCACAGCGGGATCCCTGGCTGAGCGGAGAGCCTGGATAATCTGACGGTGCACTTCTTCCTCAAAATGGGGAACGGACAGTGCAAGAAAACAAATAAGGGCATACATTTGAGAGTGCTGGACAGAAAAATGAAATGAATGCACAACACAACACTGGAAGAGAGATAGAATATCGGAGCCGGGAGTATTTACTTTTCATCACATACCCTGCAAATGGGAAAGCATTCCATCGAATATTATGAGTGTAAAAAAAATGTCTCTGTTTTGCTATTGATAGGTGAGGTTTATTGGAACATTCCTTAGTCTGTGTGTGTTATTCGGAACATCTAACTTAATTTACTCAACCCTCTCTATCATAATGGGAAAGTTTCACACAGTGTTGACTTTGGCTGCACTGGCAGAAGACAATCACAGGAGTGATTGCGCTACAATAATCACGTCTCACTTACAAAAGTGCTTATTTGGGGTGCCAAGTGTAACAGACCTTATTTCGTATACAGAAAGTATTTATTAATTACGAAACCAAATAACACCTAATACCTTTTGTCCACAAAAAACACAAGTGCGTTAGTACAAAATTAATTATGTCAGTCGTCTATGTTACTGAACATATGATGTGGACAAAAGGACTTTGGTCCATACATTTCGTGACTCTAATGGCAGGTGCAACGGGGCACGGTGGCTCAGTTGCTTGCACTGCCGCCTCACAGCAAGAAGGTCATGGGTTCGATTCCCACATGGGGCGCTGTTGGCTCTGGGGGGCAGGTCCTCCCCAGAGTGCACAGTGCTCAAGTGGGCTATCTCCCGGGCCTTTCTGTGTGGAGTTTGCATGTTCTCCCCGTGTCCACAAGGGGTTTCCTCCACTAAGAACCCCAACAGAAAAAACATGCAAAACAACAGAACACATGTCCATCCCTGACCAAAGATGGACAGTTCACTTCACTTGGTCCCCGGGCGCTACAAGCTGCCCACTGCTCCTGGGGGGTCCTTGAGGAAGGACAGTCCAGGATGGGAAAAAGCAGAAAATAAATTAACCGCGACCTCAGGCTTACCTGCGTGTGTGTGTGTGTTCTGTGTCGCCTCCATATATGCACGTGTGTGTTCCAGTGTGTTGTGTGTGCCATTAAAAACCTGACAAAGGTCTTAATTATTATTATAGGTTAGAGAATGCATTCTGTCTACGAAAGCAAAGCCTGTTTGATCTTTCTATGCTTCAGGGTTTATTCAAAAGTCTGAAAAAAGTTCAAGCAGACTTTATTTACGTGGACAGAAAACATTCTGTAATATGCTGACTCACAGAATGTATCGGACCAAAGTCCTTTCCTGCATATCATATTTTCAGTGAGGCAGCCTATCGACGTAATTCCTTTTGTACTTCAGTTCACTTGATTGTCCACAAAAGTTCAAGCAGCCTTTGCTTTCATGGATGGAATTCCTTCTGTATCTTGCTGACTCACGTAGACTTTTCCTGCATATTATACTTTCCGTAATATAGCAGAACTGTTTTGTGGAAAGAATGAACATTCGATGGCTTCAGATGTTGTGGACAGAATTACTTTTGTCTATAAAAACATTGTCTACAAATTAAGAAGTGCCTTTGGTCTGGAAAATGAAAAGGACATTTCATTTCAGTGCACGACATGATCATCAGTTTTATTCTCTGTGCATGAAAGAATTTACTCTCTTAAGTATTTTGTGGACACGATGCTAGTGCATTTATGTTTTCTGTGAACAAAAGGCATTACTTGGTTGCATGGTTTCGTAATAAATGAACGTCTGTCGAAGAACAGAATGCGTTCTGTGTACAAAGTAAGGTCTGTTACACTTGGTGCCCCATATTTGCCTGGCATCATCTTCACCTTATCTTCTTCTTTGTCTTCTTCTTTTCTTTCTCTTTCAGGAAACAAATTCTCCTCCACCCATGCTCTGCTCCTTGTGGCTGGGGTGTGGGGTTACGCTTCCATCTTCGCCATCGGGCCTCTGGCCCGCTGGGGCCAGTACAGCGCCGAGCCATACGGCACAGCCTGCTGCATCGACTGGTACGCGCCCGCCCATGACGCCCTGGCCATGTCCTACATCATCTGCCTCTTCCTCTTCTGCTACGTGGTGCCCTGTACCATCATCTTCCTCTCCTACACCTTCATCCTGCTGACGGTGCGAGGCTCACGCCAGGCCGTGCAGCAACATGTCTCGCCCCAGACCAAGACCACCAACGCACAGTCTCTAATCGTCAAGGTGAGGGGTGAGAGGTTAGAACAGGGTCTCCGAGGCCCTACACTGAACATATTACAATACACATACAGTACTTTCTTATGTACATACTGCACACATAAACTGACCGTTACATTTACTACATACTCAGAAAATGCCACATTGGTATGCTTCAGTATGTAAAGTACTTAATAAACAATACCCACCCAAAAATATATTTTGGCTCCTAATATATTTTGTAGCCTAAATCCTAACCTGTGTATGTGTTTTTATGCTTCTCCCACAGCTGTCTGTGGCGGTGTGCATTGGTTTTCTGACCGCCTGGAGTCCTTACGCAGTTGTGGCCATGTGGGCGACCTTCGTGAACAGTGACGTGATCCCGCCCTTCGCCTTCGCCATGGCGGCCGTCTTTGCCAAGTCCTCCACCATCTACAACCCTGTGGTCTACCTGCTCTTCAAGCCCAACTTCCGCAAGTCGCTGAGCCGCGACACGGCGCAGATCAGGCACAAGCTCTGCTCCAGCACGGGCAAAAGCAGCCCCCACGTGGGCCTTAAGGACCCCGACAAGCCTGCCTTGCAGCGCAACAACAAGGACATGAGCAACTCCACGCGGCTGTCCAACGGTCTGCCCGAGAGCCACGTTGCGTGTCTGCACTGCGCAGGGACGGGTAACAGTGCCGGTGGGGGCGCGGGCGTGAATACACGCTGTCATCTGACCGCGCCTCAGCGGACAGCGCGTGTGCTAACAGACTTCGGCCACAGTGAGGTCATGGTCTGTCAGCTCCCTGACAAAACGCATGACCACTTCCTCTAGGGGTGCCTGCTACGCTCTTCTTGGCCAGTGGGAAACTGTGAAGTGCTACAGAGGAAGAGAGACAAAAGTTGGATGGACTAATAATGCCAGAAAATAAATAAATAAATTAAAAAGCCTTCAAATGTGACAAAGCTGGGTGTCCAAGGCAAGAGTTGCACAATCTACCTGGAGCTCCACTGTCCCGGACACCTAAGTTGCACCTGAGTTTCGATGCACCTTGTTCAGCTAATCAGGCTCTTCAGGGACATGTGAGTATTAGAGTCAGGTATGCTGAAGTCAAGCTGCAGCTCAACTCTGGGGGCTGCTAAATCCTCATGAGGAGGCCTGATCTGAGGCAATGTCTGCAGAGCCAAAGTCAAAGAGAGAGAGATTACTACGCAGAGAGGATCTTTAACATGGGACTCTGCGCAACAGAGGAGGGGACTGAGAGAGGGAGAGAGGGAAAGAGACAGAAGAGAGAGGGAGAGAGAGAGAGGGAGATGAGACAGAGGGGAAGGAAGGCAGGAGGTAAAGAAACTCTGCGTAATGGAAAGTGGAGAGAGAGAGACAGAAGAGAGAGAGAGAAGAGAGAGAGAAGAGAGAGAGGGAGAGAGAGAAACAGAAATGTGATGTTGAGAAGGAAAGAGAGGGAGGAGACAACACCAAAAAGGCAAAATAAGAGCCCGAACAGGAGAACAGAGGGACAGAGAGAAAGAGAGAGAGAGAGAAAAGAGCCAATTATCATGAAAAACAGGCAGAGTCAGCTGTCCATGAGGGGGGGGGACGACACAACTGCTCTGTCCGATTTAAAAAAAAAGAACAGAAAAGAAAGGAAAAAATGTCTAAAAATAACGCCACTGTCACCTCTGTCTATGTGCTCCAGCCAGAGAAGGAGTTAGTAAACCTCACTGTCCTCCCTGTCCTCGTCAGTGTCTGTACCCCTGTCCCTGTCCTTTGTCCCAAAGACAATGACCCCAATGACCTTGAGACTGCCCAGCAATAGCACTCAACAAAAGCAGAGCTTGAACACAATCAAAATGGGATGCAATTAGTGATACCAGATCACTTTCCCTAGTCACGTCTCGCAACGACCCGGACTTGGACAAAATAATTAGTCTATCGGATTAAATGGGATGCTGTTAATCAGAAGAATGGCTGCTATTTGTACGACTCAATATAACAAATTTGACCAAAGTACTGTATATGCAAATCACTGATACCTTTACATATCTTCAGGATGGGAAAGCACAGAGTTGAAATTTAAACCTGTCCACATAACTATACATGATTCACAGCATGTGATGACTAATCGTGGTATTTACGAATTATTGTGCAATGTCTCCCCCTGTTCGTTAGTTAGGTTTTTGACAGTGGCATCTGAAGCCCATTAGTCGTGGAGGTTCTAGAACCTTTGCAGAGTAATTCCAACCCTATATAATATGCAACACCAGCTCGCCACATTATTTTGGAAGGGACTAAACGCAGGTTGCCATGACACCAGAAGAACAGAGCAGAGGGAGTGAGCATGGGCTGTGGTGGCCAAAAGCCAAATGTTTACCTGCCACATTTAACTCATCAAAACATCCTAGAAGAGAGCACTTCATCACCAGGAAAAAAATATTTATATTTCACTTAACTAAGCGTGTGGACCTATGCCTACTCTCATGGTAGCTGTCGCTGAAACTGACTCTGCCCTGATTGGCCAGATCAGGGTCAGATGTGTTCCAGCTCACACCTCGAAAAGAAAACCACCAAGCTGACAATCATCTGGAACTCCAGGGAAGTGGGTGAAGTTCTCTACAGACTATTTTTATTTACTGACAAGACAGGACAGGACACATCAGTATAACAGACTAAGACTGGACATCTCCACCCACCACTATCTGTTTCTGTAGCTACCGTTGTTCCTTTGCCCGTCTGCTTGTGCTACTGTGAGGCATGGCCAAAAGACACAGACGATCTCTGCTCGGCTAATTCAGCCCCTTTCTTATCCCGTACTACTGTCAGGTCAATCTGCTAGTGATCTGACCACATTGTGATGAACTGTATGTCTGTATGTACACCAAGAACATATGAAGTGTAAATAATGTTCAGAGTTTTATCGGACTTTTATCATATTGTAATTATTGTTGTTGGTGAACTTATTGCGCTTTGAGAAAAATGCACTGTGAGGAAATGTTTACACATTCTACAGTAGTTTGTCCTAATTTGTAAATAAATGTTGAAAGTAAAAGATGTGATATAACAACATTTGTATTGTCAAAATTTGTGTTACGGTGTTCCTTTCGGAGACAGAATTCTCCAAAATGGCTTTCAGTACAAATGCACAGAGACTGTGCTCCCCCATGGCCCCCTAGTTTCAGTATTTCTACTCGACTTTACACTGGGTGATTCAGTACTCTTCACTGGGTGATTCAGTACTCTTCACTGGGTGATTCAGGACTCTTCACTGGGTGATTCAGTAGCTGATTGAGGTGAGGAGCATTTTGATTGTTCCATTTCCATCTCCCAAGAAAATACAGCCAAACTATTTTATCCCCTATTTTATCCCCTGTGGATCGTTACATTAATTAAATTCCTTAGTACAACATTAGACCCAGTAAAAAAGTAGCGGAACAGAGTGTCATTCGCTCAACATGGAACAAACAAGACAAAAGCTGAGGGGAAAAAAGCATCTTCAAACTGATCTATTTGTTGTTGCTGCTTTTCTTTCTTTCTCCAAACAGGAGATACTTTTTTCCTCCCCCAAATTGTAGCCTCTGAATAGAGAGGAGAGGGAAAAGAAAAAAAGTATGTGAAATTGTTGTCAGGTTTGTGTTCAGTGTATTTCTGAGCGATTAGAGATGCCCTTGGCCAAACAGCCCTCGCGGGAGGAGAACAAACAGCAGGGCGTCGACTGGAGCACATCTTTCCTCTCTGTCATCTTCCTCTGTCTCTCTCTGTCTTGCTCTCGCTCTTATTTAATACGAGAAATCCTGGCGGCCTAGACTTATCAGACATTCTCTCTGAACTGAGGCCAAGTGCCACATCCCTGTGGCAAAGACATAAAACAAATTTCACTCAGTGTTTTTTTTTAGTTCTTTGAAGCACGGGCAAGTGCAAAATATGTCATTCCCCCCTCATGTCGGCTGTGTATGATTTACTTATTTATTTAATTATTCAATTTGTTGCCCAATTTGTGTTTTTGCTTCTGGGTAATTTTAGTCAACAAACCACAGAAAATACAGGAAAAGAGAAAAACAACCACCAATTATAAACAATAATAATACATTAAATTACTATTATAACTTAGCAGAAGGTCATACATTCCATTACCTAAATGTCCCCGACCTGATACCCTCTCTCGCTCAGTTCGAGTCACATGGCATCTTGTTGGAGGCTAGTTGCTAGGCAATTGAATGCAAATTATCCAGAGACCAGGGGGTCTGGAAGGGTACTGAAAAAAGCTCCAAATCTATCAGACCAGCTCTTTCTTTCCCTGAAAAGAGACGTCCTCATCTTTCCAGGAATCTTCTTATCCTCCTCAGATCTACACTGTTTTGGGGATTCTTCGGAGTCCCACTCATCTGACAGCACTAACTTATACATGGTCCTGACTTTAGACGTTAATATTGGACAGATACGCTAGCCAGCACAACAGAGCTACACAGGCATCAAACAACACACCTCACAGACGAAATGACGACAACCGAAATGACGACACCAACATTAGACACAAAAGGGGAGACTGCACCATTTCAGAACATTAGGCACAGAATTAAACATTATCATTCAGCAAAGCATTATGGGGCAAGCTATTACACACGCGGAAGCGCTGCTAGCCTCTTGCACACTACACAGTGTTTTCTACCCCATTATGCTAACTTGCAGTATTGACTTGTTACTATGTTGTTGTGATGAAAAGTTACTCAACAGACACTGCAGTTGTTTACACCACACCACAACAAGGACACACTTAGGTGTTTTTGGTGCATAACTTACATATATTTTATAGCAACACTATGCAACAACTTACCACTTTTTGAGGTATGTTTTTATGAGCAACTACTTTTGGTATCATCGTCAAATTAATTCGGATGATATTTGGTCATGTGAAAGAGAGATAAACACACCTGTCATTCCCACTAGCCGTCCAGGCTATGCACTATGCAGTTTTATGCGGTTCAGGTTGAAACACCCCACGGAAATTTAAGAAAAACCTTCAACGAACGCAATCGCCGAGAATATCACCAAAAGACGCCAGTTAGCATGTTAGCAACCTTTAATTAGTGCCATCTGGGCTGTTGGAAGGTAGATAGCTTGCAAAGGTAGATAGCTTGCAAGGTAGATAGGTAGGTAGATAGCTTGCAAAACTCCACAATGCAGCTTTAAATACACTTTCAAGAGTAAAACAATACAGTGAAGAGGAGAGGGAAAAAAATATCTAAACACAGAATGTTAAATTCCTCCCTCTCTGAAATTGCTGTGCCCAGCTGTTCTTGTGGCCACTGCCAATGCATCAAATTACATATTCTTCAAAAAATGTCTAGATTACTAGATATCAGCTGGTGCAGACACACATCGGATCTGACCCAGTGCCTTGTCATTGTGCCCGCTCATGCATCGGATCACCCTTCACCTCAGTTTATGGCCACAGTTGTGCCCATGCGGGCACGTTCCTCAACAACAAGCGCACAGAAGCAACCAAGGGTCATGCGATCGTGGGTCATCACAGCATGCAAAAGTGCTGCATCTGTCTGTTGCGTAACCCCCTTCAGATGACAGCGCACAGAGCGATCGGCTGATTGAACCCAATCGGCCTGTCAATTACAACGAAGTCAAGCTGTTTTGCTTTTCCGCTGGTTGGTTGGTTGTTGCTCCTGTTAGGGCCTTTCAGTAAAAGCACATATTTTGAGACAGGCAAGCCAGGCAAAAACATCTGAAAGTGTCAGATTATGGGGTAGGGAGGGATGGAGCTGCATCTGTGTATCTCTTCCCCCCTGCCTTCTCTATGCCCGCCCCTAGAACCATACGGTAAAACGTTTTGAAAGTTTGTAAAACTGACTGGAAACAGTCCCCTGTTTCTTCTCACCCAGAAATCTGTGTGTTTATGTAAGGTTTTACAATGCACATTTCCATGAAGAGAAAACTGTGTTAACTTTTTGTGAAAGTTCTTCTGATTAAAGAAGACTTACATACTGTAAGAGTACCTTTTGAAGAGGACCTTCTAGAGCCGTCAGAGTTCTTCTCATCCTTTCACTGGAAAAGGTCACAGTGTTGAATGCCATCTTTTGAATGCACATCTCAGAAAATGTGCTTCTTTACAGTAAGTATGCATTGAGTGGCTGTGATGTGCATGATTTAACCTTGTGTGTCGAACGGAGTGAAGCTCTTCAAATGTGTAGTCAGTCAGAGTGTGTGGACAGTACTCCATCATAAACTAACTAAGAGGAACAGTCAGAGTGTGTGGACTCTATCTATCTATCTGTCTGTCTGTCTGTAAATGATCTATAAATCTATTAGTTTGTTTATCCATTTATTTCACCCCCTTTTGCCTTTTTGATATCTTTACTAAGTGAGTAGGTCCTTAACGATCAGACTGTGCCTGTTGCTGTCTGTAACTATGGTAACTGTGGCTATGACTGGGGTAGTAAGCGCCCTAGCAGTCTGGGGGCTAGATTCAGGCACTTTTGTAATATTTTGTATTTGATGTAAGCCACTTTTAAACAGAGGCTCCAAAGTCACATTCTGCATCTGTATCGCAACAACAATGTGTAAGTAGTATGCATTTAATTTTCTCTGAAATCCCTATCAAATAATCATACTGCGAAAAGAATATTTTGTGCAAAAACCTATTATGCACCTTTAGTTTTGGGCACTTCTGCTTCTATAAGGTCTTGGGTGTGCTGTAAGCATAAAAGCTCTTAATCATTTCACTCATATGAATAAATAAATGGCCATCTAACATGTATTACCCTGGCACTGTGGCATCAAAAGGTTGGCTGTGACCACCCCTCCAAACAGAAAGCCTTTTCACAAGGGAAATGTGTTCTGGAGAGCAAGGAACTACTATTGTACTGAAATCTCCACACTATTTGCAGTATACACTATATATCTAAATATACAAACGTACTATTCGACACAAACTACACTCCACAGCCATCCAAACAAATTTTGACACAAATGATTCTTAGACCGTCCAAAGGTGTACTGTATGACTAAGCATAGAGTAAATAGCATAAGAGCTCACACTGCCACACACAGCCAACTAAGAAGAACATACTCATGACTGGTCATGTGACACTACTTATTACTCACAGAATATGTATTGCATTGTTTATGAATATGTATTACTGTGCTATTCTATAAGAACACCACTAGCAACTATGATACGCTAAAAACATTAACCTATGCTTAAAATGGTAGCCTACACAACAGGCAAATCTGAAATCTGAAAAAAAAAATATATATACATGGATCTGATTGTGTATGTGCACATGTCTTTGTGACTGTGACTATGTCTGTATTTGTGTCTGTGTCTGTATTGGTCTGTGTCTGTAGCTGTGACTGTGGCTATAACTGTCTGTAGCTGTGATCATGCCAATAAATGTGTCTGTGGCTGTGGCTGTGTCTGTGACCATGTCTGTGTTTGTCACTGTGTCTGTGTCTGTGTTTGTGTTTGTGTCTGTGTCTGTGTCTGTGTCTGTGTCTGTGTCTGTGTCTGTGTTTGTGTTTGTGTCTGTGTTTGTGTCTGTGTCTGTGTTTGTGTCAGTGTTTGTGTCTGTGTTTGTGTTTGTGTTTGTGTCTGTGTCTGTGTCTGTGTTTGTGTCTGTGTTTGTGTTTGTGTCAGTGTTTGTGTCTGTGTTTGTGTCTGTGTTTGTCTGTGTTTGTGTCTGTGTCCAGTCTGGCTCCTGAATGACATCGGGCCTCACACACACAGCTACCTCTCTATTCCACTCACGTCCCAGCTGTTTCACATTGATTTATTGCAGGGGCTGGACAGAGTGTGTGTGGGAGCTGGTGTGTGTGTGTGTATGTGTGTGTGTGTGTGTGTGTGTGTGTGTGTGTGTGTGTGTGTGTGTGTGTGTGTGTGTGTGTGTGTGTGCATGTGTGTGTGTGTCTGAGAGAGAGAGGGAGAGAGAGAGAGAGATATTGTGGTGGAGGTAGTGAATATGTGATTGTGTGTGTAGAAGTGTGTATATGCAAGTGGGGGTGTTTCTGTCTGTGTTAGTGTGTGTGAGTGTGTGTGTGTGAGTGTGGTGTGTGTGTGTGTGAGTGACAGCTTCCATTAGAAGGTTGTTGGGTGATGGCTGAGACCGTGAGCTTAGAGATCTCTGTCTCACAGAAACTCAGTCAGCTGTGGACACCAAAGCCCCACAGCACATCAACACACACACACACACACACAAACACGCACACACACACACATTATACCGCACAACTCACATCTCCTTATCATTTACACAAACACAAACACACACACAAAAACACATACACACACACACACACACACCTCCTTATCATTTACACACACCTACACACACACACATCCCATTACACACACACACATCTCATCACACACATACACACATACACACACCGCCTCATCATTTACACACACAGACATACACACATACACTGTCTTTCTCTCTGACACACACATACACTCTCACACACACACACACCACACTCAGACCTCCTTATCATTTGCATACACACTCACACCGATGGAGTAATATTATGAATCACGCGCAAGGTCTTTGTATGCTTTTCATGTTGTGAGGAAGGGTGTGCTCAGTCTTGTTCCCCACCAGGTTCCTTTCAATGAAGAGTAAGGCTTAAGGGGTTACACAGTAACCAGTAACCTCTTACTGAATTTGGAGGTCGTATGATGTCTCTCTTATACACCAGTGCAGCTGCTCAGTTGTCTCGTTTTTTTCTTCATCCTCCGGGCCGGCAAAAGTAGGCTTCTCTTTATATGTGATATGCGGCCCACTCCAAAGCCCTCTCACAAGCTCACTCCCAAAGCAGAGCACAGACCACCCATCCTCTCCGGACACATGGCCTGCCGTCTTGTTGCCAAGTATTTCTTGTGAGTTTGGTGAACAAAAGCTACTTTCCTGTCAGCATGCTTGGCACAGCACATGATACCACTGTCTCAGTCAAGACTGAGGGGAATTTGGTCCCATATAATTCAATTCAATTGAACTTTAATTTATATAGCGCCAAAACAATACAATTGTCTCACGGGGCTTTACAGAGCCCAGGGCCTGAACCCCCTTAGAGCAAGCACAATGGCAACCTTAAGCAGGATCACAGCACATAAGGGGAGGCCCATCTGCTTGAAGTCAGTCGGGTAGAGAGGTGCTGGTGACAGTAGGGGAGGGAGGAGAAGGGGAGGGGAAACAATCAGGAATATGGCAGATTAAATCATATACATATCAAGATGAGCATGCTAGCATACATGTGGTAAATGTACACAATACATACAAACATAACATGGTTTATACATGATACATAGAACAGCTTAGTGGGTACACAGTGTGCTCATAATGTTACTATTACAAGAGTAAGTAGAGTAATGGAACAGAAAACGATGTCGATGGTGGCAATCATTAACATTGCAGGTAAATGCTTTGGGTAGGATTATTGGGTAGGATAAGTGTATGGCAGTGTGGTGGGGGTGGGTAGGTGTAGGCCGATGGTTTCTACAAGTACATCAGGTGGAGAGACTATAGCAGCATCCCACAGTGACTAACCCTAACCCTAACCAGGAGGGGAAGAAAGAGACAAAGTGAGTGGGTAGAGTTCGGCTGCCGATACCTGATATATACTTAATGGATATGATGATGAGAAACAATGTTTCCACAGCCATCAGCATTTGCAAAGCAAAGGTCACGCTATGAGAGAGAAAACGTTTGGTTAGTAAACATCAATTTGCATCAATATTAGCATAATATGAAGAGGGAGAGGGAGAGGGAGAGGCTGCCCGGCAAGGTGTATGGGAATTGTATTTATGTTTAGTTATGTTGGTTGGCTTGGTACATGGGGAATTGTTAGTTATACATGCATAGTAAGGATGGTAGGATACAATAGCAGTGCACAACTGGCTGGCAACAGCTGCAACAGGCTGTACCCTTCACAGTACAACATGCGCTGTCTGTAGCCCAGTTTTATTGATATTGGGAATTTGTATGTGTTAAGTTGTGATGACTCATGTTTAGTTGTGTTGGCTGGCTTGGTGCATGGGGATTTTTAGTTATACAAGCATAGTATGGGTGGAAGGATATAGAGCCTACACATGCGATCAGTCTTGATACTTTCTGAGCATGCATTATATAACTGTAACAGCTGTTTATCCTGACACAAACATACATGTATCTGTACAACCAGGGGCGGAGATCCCATTTCATTGTAGGGGGGGACAATACATGGTCAAATTCAGAGTGTAATTCCGGGGGGGGGACATGAAAAAATTGCTTTCACGAGAGCTAGCATAAACTGCTAAATACCGAATTCTCTTATCACATTTACAAACAGAAATTCGAAGTCATTTTAGAATTATCTAAACAGCATTAAATGTACTAACACGAAATATCTATTCACAGACAAATAAGTTCAAGAGAACTTGATGCTCAAAATAAGTTATAAAACAGCTCGACAGGGAATCGAACTAGCAACTTTTTGATAATAATACGACTTCTCTACCTCCTGCGCCACTGTCACTCCATATTACAATACCAGCATAGTTCATGGACCGCAAAAAATGACATTCATTTAACTTCAGATAATTTAACAAATCTGGAGAGGCACTGAGATGTAGACCTACGTTTATTAACTAGCATGAACCTAACCTGCCCCTGACAGGACAGTGTCCTAGACTGTCTAGCTAGCTATCTTAACTGTGTTAATTACCGGCATGCGTGTGTTATCGGCAAACCTTCACGTTGTCATGCCAATCCATTAATAAACGTATGTATACTTCTGCATATCGATTGGAACTTCGTAAATGGAGTTTAGAAAAAAACTTCTTCTTTACATGTTCTTACTGCGTTCGAGAATGAGGTAAATCTCTTTACATATCGTGTATCATAGCGGCAGCGGCAGGGGACAGAGTAGGAAACAGTCTGACAATCTTACCGTGTAGGCTACTGGGCTGATTAACTGAAACACGTCCCCCCCCGTCCCCCCCGGGATCTCCGCCTATGTGTACAACTATATGTATATATTCCACTCTGTGTGCCCCCCGTCTGTCTCTAATGAATTGATTTTTTGTGCTTTGGTTTTTATTTTTATCTGTGAGTCATACATTGGTACTTCCCCATGGATCATGCAGTTTACAATGAACACAGTGTGAGCTTGTGACTTCTGAAATGTCACTGGTCACTTGATCCCAGTCTAAACCAAACAAATACTCTGCAGAGCCACACAATGAGAACAAAAGTCCAAATGAGAGTTTAAATAGCGAATAATTATACCATAAAAAAATACATTTATCGATTTTGGTGAACATCACACTTAACATCAGTCACAAAATCAATGTATCACTATATCTGCTTACAGGCAGTATTTATGTTATTAGTTTACGCTGAGCAAAGCAGAGAGTTCTGGAATGAGTCACAGGGAGGGACAGAGGAAAAAGGAGATGAGCAGGTACTCTAATTGCCCTATGGCTCCCTCTACTGGCTAAATGTGGTACAATACAAATGCTATGAAGAAGTTTAGAGATGAGTAAACGTTCTCTCAAAATATAATAGCATGTAATAGCATGTAGGATTTTGAAATTATATAGAAAAACAATGTGAATGTTAAAGCAACACTATGCAACAATTTGACAATTTTGAGATATGGTTTTATAGGCAAACAGTTTTGGTACCATCCTGAAATTCATTTTGATAGCATATGGTCATGTGAAAGACAGATAAACACCTGTGTCTTTCCCACTAGCCATCCAGGATATGTATTATGTAGTTCTGTGTTCCGAACTGGTTCACCCTGCAAAAATTGAAGAAAAGCTTGCACAGCATGACATTGCCAGCTACACTGCCAAAAGACATAGCCTGTTGGCAAGCTTCTATTAGTGGTGTTTGCAAGGTTTTTGCATGCCTTTTAGGTAGTTAGCTTACTAGTTTTGGAACAGAACTCCTTATTGCTGCTTTAACTACCATGACATCTTAGTGAACCTGCTGTCATTTAGGCTACTTAGGATAAATACTGACTGTACAAGTTAGAAATTCCTTCCAGCTAAGCCTGCTTTGTTTGTTCCAGGGCACAGCCAATGTATGGGGAAATGTGGTAAAAAAAAAAAATCATTCGAATTCATGTACATTTATTTGGAATTACAAATTTCATTACTATTTCATTCATATTTGTACCTTTGAAGATTCTTGAATATACAGTACGTGTGAAATAATGAATAACTGAGTTATTTTTAGCATCGATAACCTCTGATGGTTTCACAGATAACAGTAGATAACCAGACAAGATTGAGGGGTTCATAAGGATAATGCCAAGAACAAATATCACATGATTTCCATGGGACATAGTTGCAGACACAAGACTGAGCAAGCCTTGAGGACGGCTGTACATCATCTGACACAAAATATACTGAGCTTTATTGTAAGGACAGAGAAGATGTAAACCTCCCTTGGGTCATGAACTCTTGAAACAAGGTCATTGTTGGAGGGCTTTCAAATCCCGACTTAAAGCGTAGTGATTTATAGCAGCAGGGGTGATAACAACAGCATATTAGAACACACAAAATATAAAAAGACATACAGAATAGACTTTATTTGTCATTGTGCATTGGATACACAACGAAATTTGTTTGTGCAACCACTAAAAAAAGTGCAGTTGTGCTGGGTGGAGGGTATGAGGGTTGTGTGATTGTTTAGTTCTGTGATGGCCCTGGGGATGAAACTGTTCTGCAGTCTGGAGGTGCGGGCTGTAGTGGCCCGGTAGCGCCTGCCAGAGGGTAGCAGGGTGAAGAGATGGTTTGCGGGGTGAGTCTCATCCTTCAAAATGCCACATGCTCGGCGGAGGCAGCGTGTCCTAAAGATGTCGTCCAGGGGAGGCAGTGGAAGTCCAATTATTCTCTCCGCAGACCTTATGACCTGACTGAGGGATTTCCTGTCCTTGTCTGTGCAGTTGACATACCATGCAGTGATACAGTATGTGAGGACACTTTCAATGCAACAGTGGTAAAAAAGACTTAAGCAGCTCGGAAGACAGGTTGTTTCTCTTCAGTATTCTCAAGAAGTAGAGCCGCTGCTGTGCTTTCTTGACTGTGGCGGTTGTGTTACTCATCCATTTCAGGTCCTCTGAGAGCATAACCCCCAGGAACTTAAAGCAGGAGGTCCTCTCCACTTCCTCACCATTGATGATGAGGGGTTGAGGGTTTGCCTTTTGCCGTCTGAAGTCAACTATGATTTCTTTTGTCTTTTTGACATTCAGGGTCAGGTTGTTTTGCTTACACCATACAGTGCTGCTTGAAAGTATGTGAACCCTTTGAGCAGTTTAGAGTTGTTTTACCTTGATTTTTCTATTTTATCATCACCAGTTTTACATGTATGAAATGTCAGGTTTATGTTTATCAATTGCATGTACTTGTTTAGAGGGAATTGTGTGAGTAGCCAAAAAACGACATGAAACATGGAATTAGTGTATGTGCAAAAGTAAGTGAACCCCCAGCTGCATTGGTAAAGTCAAGTAGGTAACAGATTTGGGGGAAACACATTAGTCAATTAAGCAAACCAATCAAATGAGACAGCCTTAGGAAAAGGTTTGGGCAACACAGATTTAAAGAGAGAGGAAACCAACCAAACTACTGTAGTGCCAAGGTGTACCCACACAGATCAACAATGCAGAGAGGAAAGGAGATATCCGAGGACATCAGGAAGAAGGTACTGACAGCCCATCAGTCTGGGGAAAGCTATAAGACCATCTCCAAAAGATTCCAGCTCCATCCATCTACTGTAAGACAAATCATTTACAAATGGAGGGCATTCAACATGACTGCAACTCTGCCTAGAAGTAGACGCCCATCAAAACTATCACCAAGAAGCACCAGAAGAATAATAAATCAGGTAAAAGCCAACCAACACATCACCTCTAAAGAGTTGTGGACCTCTCTGGCAGCAATGTGGGAAAATGTACATGCGTCTACAATCAGGTTGGTTTCCTCTCTCTTTTACATTTACATTTACATTTAGTCATTTAGCAGACGCTTTTATCCAAAGCGACTTACAAGGATGTATACACATTTTTAATCTGTAACATACTTTCAAGCAGCACTGTATGTTCATCTTAATTTCCCCTTAGATCAGGCAGCACCCCTCAATGTACAGTATATGAAAGTCATTTAATTTGGAAACAGAATCCCATTATTTCTCCTCTCTTGTGGAGACCACGTCTTCACTTTTATGTGAATCCACGTGCAAATCTACGTAATGTTTTCTTCTGATGGGTCTCTGTTTCGAGGTGGTTGCAGTACAGTGAGATTGACTTTCATATCCATTGACCCGTGTTCTTTGTGGTACACAGCAGCCATTCATTTGCTCTATGCCAGGTTTCCTGGGCCAACTGCATGCTTTACACGTTTTTCTTTTTTTTTTCAATCCAAAGCTGACATTTACTGGCCAATCAGCCGGGCAATTTGACTGCTCTCCCTGGCGTCTGGCCATGAAGACCGGATTGTGATCTGGGCTGTTTCAGCCTCTGTCAAATCCTGGAAAAATGCCCAGACGATGTAGCAAACTCACTGATTTTCAATATCCTCATAAAGCTGTCAGTGGCCATTATTAAACCGAACAGGAACAAGTGTTTTAACGCACACAGGATTCATGTTTCCATTAAATGCATAAGGGATGACTACACAACTGAATACACACTGATTGTATAAAGTAAATTATATACAAGTATCTCTATTTAGTTTCAGCAGATTGTTCTGGGAGAGTAATGGGAAGACAGATCAATTTCCTTTTTGTCATGATTGGTTGATTCAATGATTGATCTGTAAATTCAAAAGGGAATCACAAAGAAAATAAGCTCTTGTTCTTCTTATTAAAATAATGTAAGAATATATTTTTTTTCTCATGCCAAACTGTGGATGTCTGTGAATTTCCTGCAGGTTTCACCATCATCTGAGAAGTTTCTGAAAGAAATAGTTTAGTACAGTGTTGTCTTATGGCAACATATCATTCTTCTTAAAAACGTAAAAGGTCTAAAGCTGTTGACAATATTCTTTTCATATTACGGGGAGCTTGAATGGGAAAGTCACCTACTCAGAAAAGTAACATTACGTTTCTCCTACACCAGAAATATGAAATGAAACCAATTAGCGCAGTGGTAAATTACCCTTCCCAAAAGCCTCCACCACACAGCCATGACTAGAAGCTCGCAGGGAGTCCAAGAGTGATTCATAATTTGCATAATTAATCCCATCATGAGGAAATGAAACGTATTTGAGGACAAGCATGAAAAGGTGACTCAGCGTGTGCCTGTATTGTATAGTCTGTGTGCAGCTGTGCTCCACTGGGGCATGTCTTTGTTTCATTGATGCTTCGCTCTCTGCTTGGGTCATGTCTTTGTTTCATTGATGCTTCGCTCTCTGCTTGGGTCATGTCTTTGTTTCATTGATGCTTCGCTCTCTGCTTGGGTCATGTCTTTGTTTCATTGATGCTTCGCTCTCTGCTTGGGTCATGTCTTTGTTTCATTGATGCTTCGCAGACCCTCTATCCCTCCAAGGCCTCACGCAGCTCTCCAACAGATGCCCGGCCATTAGATTCCACCTCTGATTGCCAACAGAGCACAGGGGGGAAAAAAGAACTAAAACAGAAAAATACTAATTCACCACAACACTGACCATTGGACACACCTCCAAAGGTTAGAGCTCAATACAGCAATTTAACAGATTTCTGACTGAATCGCACAGCTGCATGATAATTATCACACCCAGGAGGCTGCGCTCGTCTACTGAGCGTCGTTTGGCACTGCCGTCCGTGCAAGCACGGCAATCCAAACTATTCTCATTTGTAGTCCCACGTTGGTGGAACGAACTGCCTAGTACTACCAGAGCAGGGGCGTCCCTCTCTACCTTCAAGAAGCTTTTGAAGACCCAACTCTTCAGAGAGCACCTCCCTTCCTAACTGGCACCTTGACTAGTGCTTAACTTGCACTTCAGCAGTTACATTCCTGCACTTCTTTTTCCTTTCTAGGTCGTTTTTCTAATTCTTATGTAAAGTAGTATTTATTGTTACACCATGTTCTTTATTGCTCTTAGCTTGACTGTTCTCTCCATTGTACGTGGCTTTGGACAAAAGCGTCTGCTAAATGACTAAATGTAAATGTAAATGTAAATGATGTGTGTTGTGCTGCTATTTTTCTACAACATTATTTCACAATGTGATGTGTGTGCCAGACGGGTGTGCTCTGGGGGAACAACTATGGTTGACTCCAAGAAAGGGCTTCAGCAGACTTGTGATGGAGTTGAGCTTGTTAATTAATTAGCTTGTTAATTAATTCCTCTTTGAACATTTTTAATGTCAGTTTAATGCAGGGTTGAGGAACTCCTACACCAGTGCAACTGAATTCATTAAAATCTCTACTGATGTTTCCAAAGTTTCGTTTATAATTTGTCTATGCACTTGACAGAAATACTACATCACCTAGTGAGTGTGTGTGTGTGACTACAATGACATCACCTAGTGAGAGTGTGTGTGACTACAATGACATCCATGTGATCCTGCAGTTATCAGTAAGTATGCAGTAAGTTATCTATGTCTAACATTCAAGTACACTGAAAAGCTTAACAGTACCCTTAAATGTGCAGAGCAATCTACCAGCCTTGAAATTCTTTACCTGCTCCATTTGGCAAATCATTTAAAATCCGACTCAGAATGAATTCACATAATCTATCACATTTTAGTGTTAGCCTCAGATGAATAAACTCTGAGTGGTATCACTGAACATAACATATTCATCATAATCTTATCAGGCAATCATAACACATCACCATAGCACCATAGCAAAGGGCAGAGTCAGTCATGCCACATACAGGCCATTAGTTTTGTCTTGGGTGAAACCCGACCCACAGACGAACACACACGTACTCCTGAAGCAGTGCCAAAGGGTTCAGACTGACATAAAGACTCATTTTATTTGCATTGGAGCCTTGTGACACGTAGAGGCCTGTAGGCGGTGGGCACCGTCATCTCTGCCAGCTCCCATCAATCTGCCATGATAAAAACACATGGAACTCCAATAGCTGTCACCACAACTACATTAAGGAAAACACCGATGTGAAGGTTGGCACTTTAGCTAGTAGCCTCCGCCATTGGTGTATGAATGGGCACATGGCTGAGGCATTAATGTGCAAAGCACTTTGAGTGCTCTTTGAGTAGAAAAGCGCTATATACATGCCATTCAAAACAGGCCACGGTATTACATATTGATATTTATGATGATGATGATGATGATATATCAATATATTAAATTACACCATGACATAGCTACAATGTTTGAAGGGACGTGTAACACAAAGCCAACCAATACCTCCACAGCAGCAGCAGTGATAACAGAATGCTAAAACCTGTTTGTGCTCCAGGAAGTACCTTATCTTTTTTTTACTTTCTTAAATTCTATTTTTGTTTACCAAGGGTATGGACCCATTCATCTTCCTTCTAACAATCAACATCAAGGTCAATGTCTCTGTGGCCAGCTAAATG
The DNA here is from genome assembly GCF_900700415.2 of Clupea harengus. Taxonomy (NCBI): domain Eukaryota; kingdom Metazoa; phylum Chordata; class Actinopteri; order Clupeiformes; family Clupeidae; genus Clupea; species Clupea harengus. Next base: position 29,688,410 of record NC_045155.1, read on the forward strand.
GCAAAGCAGGTTAAGCCCATTTGTGATGTTTGTTTCGAGCCAATTGATGATCCCATTTGGCCGAGCCCTAAAGACAGCAGGAGAGTCTGTGATTGAGCTCTTCCGTTTATCTGATTAGGCCGGGTCACCTAAGATTCTACACACACACAAAAAAACAAACGTTCAAAATGCCTGCTGATGGCTGTGTCATATTTAGTCCCCCTATAGCCCAGAATTACATTTACAAAAAGAGCTATTCGTAAAAGGTAGCACACTATGTTTTATTCAATTTTCAAAGCACCACAAATAGTAGTGTAGTGGAAAGTACACACATAGGAGATTTTTCTTACTTGTGAATTGAGTTTGAATTGTTATGTGGTTATTATAATGACTTTTGTGAGTTGATCGAATTATCTATGAGCTTTCAAGAATTTGAATTTCTAGAAATTTTGAGTTATTTTTTTTCAAACGTAAAGTTACAGTATGTGATCTGTTATGGTACAGCCCCATTTCTTTCACTTCAGTATTGTCTAAACATATGCCATACATACATCAGACTCTACTTCCGAGACTTTTCCGTTTAGGCTCAATCCAATGTTGTGTCAGCACAAGACACGCATAGGGGGCTGCAGGCCTTGTTCCTCGAGTCCGTGTTTCTCCACAATCAAAACACGGAGCTTTTATGCATTTATAATTTTGAAGCCCTACATGCAACACAGACAGAGCCAGTCCTGCATGTAAAACAAAAAGCAATGTTGTTTGGTGCTCAAAGAGACTCAAGGACGACTTTGCTAACGTGCATCCTTTGCCAGAAGCTGTGCGCTCGAAATATCACTACATAAACAATCCATTCAAGGACATGTGCAATCATTCAAAAGTCAAGTACCTTGAATGCTTACTAGAAAAAAAAACTTTTCCAATACATGATTGGTGATTGGCACCACAGTTAACAATCTATTTCATCATAATTCGTCAACACGCATGTCAGCCCTCATGTGCAAAGCTGCGCATTTCTTCATCGGCGGACTAGCCCTCTATCTATAAGCGCAAGGCTTTCTGCTTACGCACGACATATTAGTCACAAGACGCTCATTTTTCGTCGGATGCGTCTTCGTCTGGCTGGACTTTCGCCCTGTAATGTATGTGCGTAATGCATCACTATTTAAGGAAAATTTACGTTCCTATTTTCGTGTTTTGGCGCGGTAGCTTTTGCCTCCGGTTAACTAGTCACAAATGTTCCAAACGAGTAACGTTAGTTATCTGACAGAAGAGGACTTTTTGGATGTGAACACAGACATCTACTCAAAAGTCCTGGTAACTGTCATTTACGCGGTGCTTTTTACAGTGGGCTGTCTCGGAAACTCAGTTACCCTCTACATAATGTGCAAGAAGGACTCTTCACAGAATCTGCAGAGTACCGTGCACTACCATTTGGCGAGCTTGGCAGCATCCGATCTCCTAATCCTTATCCTGTGCATGCCTGTCGAGCTCTACAACTTCATCTGGATCCATCACCCATGGGCATTCGGGGACGTTGTCTGCAGAAGCTATTACTTCCTTCGGGACGGATGTTCGTACGCCACCGCGCTCAATATCGCCAGCCTCAGTGTGGAGCGTTACATGGCAATTTGCCATCCGTTTAAGGCGAAGAGGGTCATGTCGCGGGGGCGCACCCGAAAGCTAATATGTGGGCTATGGGTGGTGTCGCTTTTCCTCGCTTCGTCAATGCTTTTCATCATGGGGCAGCACAACGTAGGACTTGAGATGATCTGCACTCCCATTGTGTCCACGGCTACTGTCAAAACTGTGCTACAGGTAAGTGTGGTGTAGCAGACAGATCACTGATACTTTAAAGTTTTTCCAAAGAAACATCAATATTATATATTAAATGGAAGCTATAAGAAATCACGACCTGTGTATGGAAACATTATCGCTTTACGCTTTTTACATTGAAGCATTCAAATGAAACATCATGGTTATTATCATATCTTCAATGTTAAACCTACATCAGCATGATGAAATGTCGTTGCTATAGTGTAAATGTAATGGTTCTGTCTTTACCCTTGCATTTATGTATGTGTTCTTGTAGCTTTATGTTTAGATTTAAACGCTTGTATCAATTACTGAAAAGCTAAGCTTAAAAATATAGTTATACAATCAAGCATGGCATCTGTGATTGTTAACATAAAATATCAAAGCAAATTATTGCAATCTAACTCAAGGTACCTGAGATACTATATTCTGCATAAATGTGGTCTCTAAAGAATAGATGTACAAAGAGCTCCTGTTCCTATCCAGTAAAAGGATCTCATTAAATCACACAACACAAAGAGTCCAATATTGATCATATTGAAGCTGAGAAGAGAGTTAATAAAATCGTATGGATCTAATCAGAGGACTGTTGCCAGCTGTTCTGAATACTGATGACTCTGCTGAAGAAGCATATCTCCCATTGACATTCCGTCTCACCATGGTAACGCAAATGTGTTTGATGCTGACATGAAAGCCGAAAGAGTTTATTAGATGACTCATCTGTGATGCTTTAAACAACAAGGTCCCAATATGTCTGAGTTACCAACTGTTTCAGACCCGATGGAAATATTGAACTTTTAGCAGTTCCACCTCCTCAAGTATCAGTTCCTTTCACTGCAGCTTGATAAAACCATATTTAAAATGTCAGACCCTCTTCTTTCGAGTGATTCAGACGTTACTAATTTACAGTTAGACTATACCGCACACACTCATGTTACAATAACAAAGCAAAACAGTCTAACCACAGATAAAGAGAAAGTTCCCTCTTAAAGTAACACTATCCAACAATTTGACACTTTTTGAGGTATGGTTTTAAGGGCAACTAGTTTTGGTACCATCCTCAAATTCATTTTGATAGCATATGGTCATGTGAAGGACAGATAAACACCTGTATCTTTCCACCTAGCCATCCAGGATATGCCCTATGTAGTTCTGTTAATGGCTGGAACACACTGCAAAAATGGAAGAAAAGCTTTCACAGCATGACATTGCCAGCTATACTGCCAAAAGACACCAGTTAGTGTGTTGGCAAGCTTCTATCAGTGTCAACTGGGCCGTTGGTGGTGTTTGCAAGGTTTTTTTTGCATGCCTTTTAGGTCGTTAGCTTGCTAGTTTTGGAACATAACTCCTTATTGCTGCTTTAATGGGAAGAAGCCTTCAGCAGAACCAAGTTCAAAAAGGGGCTCCTTGTCTGCTTGAGGTTGACTTGGGAGTGCGGGTCCCTCGGTTTTGTAACATGTTTTTCTTAGCAGTGCTATACACTGTACATGACCCAAGCACAGGAGCTGATGCCCAGGGCAGAAGGGGCTTGCCCATTCCATTCTTGCCCATTCTATTCTGCACATCCATCTGATACACATTCTTCACTCAAGGCATGGTAACATGAAGGAGAGGCCACAGGTGGATTGCAAATAATAAGTACAATTTACTAAAGAATGAACGACCACGGTAAAGAACATCAGTACAGTGTAGGATCAAATAAATGGCTCACAAAAGCCAAATGCAGACTGAGAGAATGAAGTCAGAGAGAGGGACCACCCACACCTGAACACAATCCCACCTGCTGCAGAGAGAGGGAGCGAGAGCACAGGTACACACAGTGGACAGGTGACCAGAGAAGGCCAGACAGGTTTATAACCCATCTGTCCACCTCTCTCCCTGCCTCTTTTGTTGTGAAGGTCAACGCCCTGCTGTCGTTTGTGGTGCCTATGGCAGTGGTGTCCATCCTCAACTGGCTCATTGGCCGACAGCTGCAGCGTCTTTCCCAGCAGGCTTTGCTACATCACTCTCGCAGCCCCCTGGCGTCCAGTGATGCCACTGAACCAGCGCGTGCCCGATCGTTGCGCCACGGTGTGGCTGTCCTGCGTGAGTGATTTCCTCTTCTCAACCGTGTACTGTATATACCAGGTGGAAGTATGCCTGTAATGGGCAAGAAGGCAACCTCCCTACACCACACTGTATACTTAAAGGTGCAGTCCTTGATTAGAATCCAATTCTCATTTTGTCTAATTCAGCAAATTTCTCCACCCAGTCCTCCAGCTCTCCGATCTGAGAGTACGCTCAAAACAACTCCAGCCTTGATACACAATCCTGGCTCTGTACATTTTAAACAAACAAAGTCCATCGGACGGAGCAATACACTAGTCCAGCCAATCAACAACATTGCTTCAGGTGCAGTGAAGGGAGGGGTGTATTTGATCGTCTGTTCAACAATAATATAAACAATCGTTTGCTAGGATTGAGGACTTTATCTTTAATGGATATCTGTTCTCCTGTGGAGATTTCTGCAGGGCAGTTATAACTCATTAGATTCCCTTCAGAATCTAGTGCCACATAGCAGTTGAACAGGTTTGACTCAGATTTGTACCCCATCTGACTGCTACCAGGGAAGCCAAAGACATAATTACCTATAATAGCTATAATTACCTATTAGCTGTGTTTTTGTTAGAGTTGTGTTTGAAATGATTGTATACTAATACAGTCTCTTTGGACAGGTGTGGTGGTGATTGCTTTCGTTGTATGCTGGCTGCCATATCACATACGGCGTCTCCTGTTCTGCTACATTATCGAGTGGACCGAGTAAGTCAATGCAGGGCAGGTGTGGGAGTGGGGCAGGTTCGGGAGCGGGGCAGGGAGCGAGGAAGGGCGCGGGGTTCCGGTCCGCAGCCTGGGTGGTGGTGGTGGTGTTGGTGGTGGTGTGAGGCACAATTAGTCTCTTCACTCCACATCGGAAACCGTGATACGACAGCCAACAATTTTCATTGTTACTTTTCATTGTAGCCTTACAGCGCTAAACGTTAGCTACTGCAACAGGAGCAGGATTATAAAAGTGACCAAAGGCAAGGCTTTGTGAATGATAATTATTAATTCGAATTATTATAATTAAAATTATTAATTAGAACTATTAGAATTAGAATTATTAGAATTAGAATGATTCTCAATCCTGCTGTTGGCCGCTTTTAGCGCTCTCTTGGTAGCTCTCTTGATTAGCTTTAAAAAAAAGTTTATGCTCAGAACAGAGAGAAGCAAATAGATACAAGGTAGAAGATAGATTGAAAACTTGCAGGAGTGCAGGAGGTCTGAGGAGCTGTAAAACCCCTTGAATTACTGATAGATCCACACAATGACAAGGGCCCTTGACCTTGAGCATCTAACTGTAGCTGAACTAATCACTGACAGGAAGTTTGGTAGAGTGCAGATTGATGAGCACAGCGCCCTTTTCCACACTTTGCTCTCCCTGATTAGCCTTGGCAGGTGGTAGAGAGTGTTAAGTGGCGCTGCCCATGTAATCGTAGGCAAACACAGGAGACAAGGTCTTATTACAAATATGTGGACCTCAAGTGACTCCAAAGAACATCCAGAAGCTGCAATACATCCAAAACAGCGCTGCCAGGATCCTGATGAAGGTCCGGAAATATGATCACATAATACCAATATTACACTCACTACACTGGCTCCCTGTCTCTTTCCGGATTGACTACAAAGTTCTAATATATAAATCTTTATTTCAGACGCCAAGTTCCATAGAAAATATTCACTCATACATGCATAAATGGGCATGCACCTCCCTACCTGCAAGAATTAATTACTCCCCAAACCTCCAACTGCACCCTCAGATCTTCAAACAGCTCGCTCCTCCGCGTCCCCAAAACCAAGCTCCGCACCATGGGCAACCGGGCCTTTTGCTCGGCAGCGCCACGCTTATGGAACAGCCTCCCTGGCCACCTAAGGGCAACGCAGACGCTGGACTCCTTTAAAACTGGACTAAAAACATTTTTATTCAGGAAGGCATTTCTGGCCTTGTGATAAATCACTGTCACTAAGTTTTCTATTATGCTTATGTTAACTAGTCTTATTTAATTTAATTGTATTGTTATAGTTATTTTCTACTATGTTGGCACTCTGAGATTCATCTGAATGAAGAGTGCGTTACAAATAAAATTAATTATTATTATTATTATTACTCCTGAAAAGCAGTAATATCGAAACCCAGTGTGAACACTGAGCAATTCTCCCTTCAAACGTACAAATTAGTGGCAGTTCTTGAATGGTGTCAATGGTCAGCGAACTTTGCGTGTTGTCAATCTAGTTACCCATCAATGAATACCCATCTGAATTCTCAGACTATTACAAAAAATCTTAAAATACAGATATATTTACTTATATAAATAATCTATCTGATGTCTGTGATCTTGATCTCCTATTAATATGTTGTCTAGTGTATGTGGAGTTTAAGTATTAAGTTTAATATTGCCTGCACTCGTTTTTTTCCTGTCCCCTTTGCCTATTCACAGACGCCTGTATGACTTCTACCACTACTTTTACATGGTGACAAACGTGCTCTTCTATGTGAGCTCCGCCATCAATCCGGTGCTGTATAACCTGGTTTCGGCCGACTACAGGGAGCTGTTCTTCTCCACCCTCAGCTCCTCCTGTCTTCGAGGCTTTAAGAAGAGAGAGGGCGCCCGACAGGGCAACGGACTCCACCACCTCCAGCAACTGCCCTCATCTGTGCAACAGAACCCCCTCCCCACAGAACAAACAGCCCTTTCCTTTACAGTTACCAATGAAAACCTTTCCTGAGCACTCTCCATATGTGAACAGAGATGTATCTTCAGTATGAGATGTATCTTCAGGGTCAGTACTCTCCATATTTGTACAGCGATGTATCTTTTTATCCTGTCCTGAGTAGGGTCAGTACTCTGAATAGTAAATACTAAAAGTCTTACCCTACTTCTAAAATTGTGGAGGGGGGTCATTGGTTGAGACCCGTTCATGGACCGCAGATCCCATTCATGGACCGCAGAACCTATTCATGGACCGCTGAGCCCATTCATGGACCGCTGAACCCATTCACGGACTGCAGAACCCATTCATGGACCGCTGAACCCATTCACGGACTGCAGAACCCATTCATGGACTGCAGAACCTATTCATGGACCGCTGAACCGGTAGGCCCCGTGGCCCTTCCTACTTTTGAACATTAAACATGTAAAATAAAGTGAGTATAATATCGGCTTAGTAAGACCAGGAATGGTAAACAAATTTTGAATAATCATATTTCCTGTTTAGTTTTCTTTAAACAATAGTTCAGAATTATACATGATTACTGTTCTGAATAATAACAAGAACTTGTGATTTTGGAATAGAGATGAAAGGTTCAAACCAAGACATAACATTTTATTTCAACTTAATTTCAACAACCCTTGGTTGAGAACCACTCATGGATTGCAGAACCGGCAGGGCCTGAGGCCCTTTCCAAATCAAATCCATCGGTAACCACTTATGTCATACACTGTTTCCTTTTGTCAGAGCGGGAACAGACAGTCAAGAGAGAGAACGGATTATATTCATTCTCGTTTCAGACTGACTATAGTCTTTGACATTTTGCAATGTGTTCATGTGCTGTGAAGTGTAGCATGTGATGTTGGTCTTATCAGTGAGTGTATGTAGTGCAAGTGTTAGATACACCTTCTGATGTGAGTTTGATTACTGTAGTGCTGGCCGATCTTGACATATGAGTAATATGCTTTTGTTCCACACATTGTGGGTAAGATCTTGCTATTCAAACCGTTTGGTTGCTATGCACAAATCTGGAAGAAAAGAATGTTGCTGTTCTGATACAGAGATACAAAGAGTTAAAGATCATATTATCACATGTCTGTACCTGAAAGCTCTCATTAAACGATATATTTCACTGCAAATGCACTTGATTGATTTAGAAATGTTTTTAATGTAAAAAATGTGGTGAATATCAGTTTTGAGTTTTCTTTGCATTTAAATAGCAAATCAATTGTCTATCACACAATAAATCAATATTAATAATGTACAGTACATGTGGGCCTGTGTATGCCAAACCCACACACTGTAATCACTGAGGTTAGGAACTGTTCCATTGAGTTGGTGGTGAAGCCATTAAGCACTGATACTAATGACACTGAAAGTGATGACATCTTTCACACTATGTTCATTGTTATTGCCAGCATTGCTCTAAACTATAGTGCAGTGTTTTTTTTATGTTTACCTTCCGTCCAGCTTTTATTGCCAATCCCAGCCATGTAAGTCGTCATATACCTTTTGCCTTTGTAAACTCCTAACCTGCGGGCAGATTTTACACAGTTCCTCCCTCCAGTCTGTGAAAAAACTGAAGGTAGAATTTAGTCGCCAGTTGAAGTATGTGGCGTAGCGTTCTTTATCTTCGGCCAGTGTCTTCAGGAAGTGGCCCAGTTCCTCTACTGAGCTAAAGTCATTCACATGAATGAAGGAGTCCTTTGGCATGACAGCCTCATATTGCTCCCGGGGCGGACCCAATACCACGGGTACGGCGCCACCCGCAAAAGCGTTGCGCCACACTTTCTCCGTGATGTAGTCTCGAAAGATGCTGTTCTCAAATGAGAGGTAGAAGTAGTATCGGGAGACTGTGGGTATCAGATTCTCTGATGAAAGACGCTTATTCACGGCACCACCGTACACATCCACTGGGATGATGTTTTTCAGCCTGTTATACACAGCCGTCCTCTCATGTCCGCCATTGTAGTTGCTCACTATCCAACAGGCCAGAGAAGTTTTGCCCTTTGGTATGAAGTCATCAACAGTTGTGCCATTTGGAGCTTGGCTTGGCACAAGATGCCCATATGGTGTGTAAATGTCTGAGTCGCGGCGGTAGCTCATGGTGTAGTTGAAGCGACCAGCGAGGGGCCTCATATTCCCATTATAAGGTGGACTCTCCAAGGAGAGCCAGATCCATCTCTGTTTTTCTGGGCGGGGGAGATCCAGGGGCAGCCTCCGTTGTCCGTTGACCAGCTCACGGTTGTGGAAGACAATCAGGTCTGCTTTGGGAAACCATGAATGATCAGTCACTAAGACACAGTTGGGTATGCCATAATGGTCAATGCAAAAATTGTCGTCTAGACTAGATGACTCTTCAAAGGGCCAATACCACAGCAGAACGATAGTATTGCTGGGGGGGTTTAGTGTGGTAGTATTGCTGGGGGGGTGTGGTGTGGTAGTATTGCTGGGGGGGTGTGGTGTGGTAGTATTGCTGGGGGGGTTTAGTGTGCTAGTAATGCTTGTGGGTTTTAGTGTGGTAGCTCCTGTGATGCCCTTTGGTTCTTGTCTTTGAAAGTTGAATGAAAGTAGAGCTGAGTGTCGGAATGCAGACCACTGGAAGTAATGCCCAGCAAAAATAAAACAAAAAAGAACAAGAATGCCAAGGATCCACCGGCACCGACGTTTAGAGCGGTTGGCTTTTTCACAATTATCTTGCCTGAAAAGAAAGAAAAAAAACTGTCAGTTGTGTTGGAAAACTGAAGGACACATTTGGTCTATGTGCTGAAACCAACCCACATGCATACTCTTTTAATTGATGCAAGACACTTCTCCACCCCAATATAGTAATACTAATTCTATAACCATGATGGCCTGGATAATACACCAATACATCCTTAATCATAGTAATGGTTTAATGTTTATTAGATCCACATATCTATTTAATGCAGCAGTAAGGAGTTTTCTAAAACCTAAAAGGCATGCAAAAGCCTTGCAAACCACAGCATAGTTTTGAGATTTCCACAGGGTCTGGGCAGCCAGTGCGAACTGGCTCTTGAAAGGAACATGATAACCTACTAGATGAATTATAGTGTTCATTTAATGAATCATTGTAGAGATGAGATGCATTCAACAGGTCAGCATTGCAGGTAACATACTGTATATTCAGTTTTCTGCAAAAATTTTGAATCCGTCTACACCGCACTACAAAGCATAAAATAAAAGTATTAAAAGGTTTTCAGTGCCACTGTTGTAGAAATCACATATGAGATCCAGGCATTTATTAAAAGGTATAACTAACTCTAACTAAACGCAGGGGCGTCCCTCTCTACCTTTATGAAGCTTTTGAAGACCCAACTCTTCAGAGAGCACCTCTCGTCCTAACTGGCACTTCGACTAGTGCTTAACTTGCAATTACAGCAGTTACATTCCTGCACTTCTTTTTCTTTTCTATTTCGTTTTTTATATTTCTTATGTAAAGTAGTATTTATTGTTACACCAGGTTCTTTTGCTCGTAGCTTGACTGTTCTCTCCCTTGTACGTCGCTTTGGACAAAATCGTCTGCTTAATGTAAATGTAAATGTATGACTATTCACACATTCTAGCATGTGGAAGCACACATCATGTTTGTCCTCTGAGATTTCAGATATTCTGACATAATGAAGGCGTGTTCTAGCTCCTATAGCAGATGGAAAGCAACTGCAGTGCCTGAAGGGGGATTTAAGACACTGGTATAGGCAGAGAAAGTAAACAAGTCCCCAATTGGCGGTTGCGTTCCTGACACTGAGCCAAATGAATGGGATTCTACATAAATACGTTTTTAGAATTTTTTTATCTCGATCCACATCGTAAAGTCAGTGGAATATCTTCCATGACATAAGCTTTGAGGTAAACGTTATTGATTCTCATGATCATAGTTTTTTTTTCAACCGCAATATGAATTGTTTAGATTTTGCTAAATCGTAAGGAACCACAATGAATATGTTGCATGGATGAGTATAGAAATAATTTGTGTTAATCAGTCTTAGAATAATGCACACACTCACCAACTATAATAATGGCTTGCATTAGCTTTTTGCCCCCTAGACTTAACATGAAATCTAACCAATAAGATCTTAAGCTTTCCAACTTCAGCTTGTTAAACTTTTCCTGCCTGGTAGGCTATACATGAATTGTATGTAGGCTAATGTTCTATTATTTTAGGAATTGACACGTTCAAAATATGAGATGTATGATTGTCATCCCATAGATTTGTTCTCTTTTTCTCTTCCCGACTGTTTGCCTTTCCACCATGTCTTTCATAAAATGTTGCCGGTACCCTTCATATCTTCACAACTTTAACTTTTAATTTATTTGAGTTTATGTATGTTTGTGTATGTTGCGTATGTGAGTTGTATACGTTGTATAAGCTACTGGATGTCCTAACATTTCCCTCGGGATTAATAAAGTATCCATCTATGATCTATCTATTTATTTTCATGTATTCAGTTTTTGGTGCCCTACCATTTCATAAACTGTTGCCGGTACCCTTCATATTGTCACAATGAGGGCACTTAAAACAAACCATAGGGAGAAAGGTGTGAACTCCACATGTAAATTATTCTGATAAAATTGTATAATTTATTTTTATGTATTTAATTTTCTGTGCCATTCGCACACCACAGTACCCAACGTGCGATATCGGCCTTGCTGTTTGGCCTTTCAGAAAGTATCTCACGCCCAACTAGCAGAACTGTTACAGGTAATTCCAGGATCCACCTTGGAATGATGCTTGGCTGACACTCGAGGTTGCCAGAAGATGATAGTTATACGCTAGATATTTCACACCCATTTGCACAGAGAAAACAGAGAAAGGTCCCAGCAAGACATGCTTTTCTAATTCTGCTTTTCTAATTTATTGATGAACTTGAGTTAAAATAGAAATATATGATGCATGTGTTCGAATAACTGCAGGTAAGTAATTGTTTGTTGTTTGTTTCAAAATGCCTTTTTGAATATTATATTTTTACTTTCCCACTCGGTGTCACACCAATGCAAAGAGACATGAAACCAAACACAACCAAAATGACAACAGTCACAAAAATCTATACACTCTATACTATCTCACGTTATTTCACTTCATTCTTGCTCCCATCATTCCCTCATGTTCTGCAGCAGTCAAACTATAAACTGGTAAGTCTAGTCGTGCAACATTTTTCAGCAATGTTGCTTTAGGAGAACTGAAGGAAGGGGGTGTATTTGATTGGCTGTTGAGCTCAAACTTCAACAGTCCTTCGGCAGGATCAAGAACTGTACCTTTTTCAAGATATTAATATTTGCCTATTGTGTGTGTAGCTAATGAGAACAGAGGCTACATCAGCGTAACTCGGACACATTCGACAGCAACTATCTTTTACAAAGTCAGCTTGTGTATCAGGCACTATTAGACACGACTCAGCAAATGGTGGTAAATTAGACCCCGAAACCGCCGCCATTTGCGCCATTTAGAGTTTCAGCCAAAGCCAGCTAATAATTTTGTAAGCCAAATTGAGCCGCCATCTGATATTTTTTGGCTGAGCCAGCTGAAATTATTTGCATCACATAATAATTATATCTATCACATAGACACACACACACGAAAAATAAATGATAAACGAAATACATTTTGCACACCAGTTTCGCCACAGTCTCGTGCTCGTTGCTATGATACACATGACTCACAGTGAATTGATGACCAATTAAAATTGCGCGTTTTCCGATAGTGATGACCATAGACATAGGATAGACAGTAAAAGAAGCGATGCATTTTTCTCTCACGCTGAGCTGAAATGGCGGAAAGAAGCAGAAAAGATAATTGTGTTGTTCTCACATACTTTCCTAATTTCTACGTAGGATACTTAGACTTTTGTTAAATCTTCAGTTTTTGGAAGTAAGAATGCCGTTTTGTCGTTGTGTCAGGACTAGTGTTTTGTCGATATTTTTATATCGATATATACACGTGTAAGCCATACATTGCTTGGAAATATTGAGATCTAGTAAATCAGTATAACATAGACATCTGTAGACATTAAGTGGCAGCTTCAGCCATTTGGAGCTATGAAAATGTTGGTGGCTGCAGCAGCCATTTCGTTTTTGGCTGAGGAGGGCTAGCCAGCCATTATTCTCAAAACAAATGGCTTTGGGGTCTATGGTGAATGATGATGCCAAACCCAAGTCAAGCATACACAATTGTGTAAGTTATGTATAGTTTAATCAAAGATTTGTACTTACTTAACATTTTTTTTAAATAAATATTTTATGTTATCATAACATTTTAAAAAACAAGATGCAGTTGTGTAAAAAGGGCATACATTTCAAGACACTCTGTCCATTGTGTGGTGTTAAGAAAAAAAAATATCTAACCATTGTTTCTTTGTCCTGTGTGTGTGTGTGTGTGTGTGTGTGTGTGTGTGTGTGTGTGACACAAAACACATATCAAATAACGAGTCATATTTCAGCTAGAATGCTTGGGGGAAATAGTGTGAGCCGAAGCACCAGAATAGCGTGCTGAGCACCAGTAGATTAGGAAATAATGTTGAAGAATGTTGAAGAACAACAGTTGAAGACAGGTGTCTCTTTACCTTGGAGAAGAGTCCATCTCAGACACTGCTGCTAACCCTGCCCTGTGTCCACTCGTTGTCTCTCAGTTCTGCGTGTGGTTTTGGGTCGTGGATAGTGAACGGGCTCCTAACCAGAAGAGTGGAGAGGTCTCACTATACGTCTGACCATAGTAAGTCTGTCGGACCACTTGTGTGATAGTTGTCAAACTGGTAGGGCTGGTTTAGCCCACCCCAGAGAGCAGGAACTGGGTAGCATGAGGGGAAGGTGCAGTGTCTGGGACATGGGTTCACTTACCTTCCACTGACGTCAATTGTGGTTGTTGGAGAATTGATGAAGCTCTATGACACAGGGTTGTTTCATCATATCCCATGGTGCATTGGTAATTTTCTTGTCTTCTCCTGATCCTTCCGCTCTTAATTATATGCACCTGTCCCTTGTCTATAAAAGCCAACCCCTTTTGTTCTGTGTTGTCTTGTCTTGTCAACCCTGAAGCTGTGTGTCCTGTTCCTGCCTGTGCTGGGAGCCCTTGTGTGATTGCCGCAGACTTATGTCATGTGCTCCTTGTGTTTTGTTTTGTCATGCCATATGTTTTCTGTTTTTGTCCTGAAACTGCGCCCCCACCTGCCCTCTGCCACTTCCTGGATTTTTCTGTCTCCATCTACCACACCTGTTCTGTTAATTAGTCTGTTTGTTATCCTGATTAGTTTCTCCTGCCTCTTGTTTGCTTCTCACCAATGATCTGTTTCCCCTGTAGTATTTAAACTCAGTCTGTCCTGTGTCCCCTGCCTGATCGTAACATTGTATTTGGTTGATAATTCTGAGTCCTGCCCAAACCTGTGAGTGCCAGTATAATTTCTCTGCTTCACTTCCGTGGATACTCTGCCCGTGGGGAATAAGTCTTGAATTTTTCCCCCCTGCCTTTGTTGGATTTTGGGATCTTTTGTGTTTTGACCTTTTGGAATCCTTTGTTACCTGGATCTTTTGTGTGTTGGATTTTTGGACCTTTTTCAGTTTTACCTTTTGCAAAAATAAATACTATCATCTGATCTGCACTTGGGTCTTTTTCTACGAAACCCTAACACCTTTGTTCCACACATCGTGGATAAGATGTTGCTATTCAAACCGCTTGGTTGCTATGTAATTAATTATTATTTTTTTTTGCTGTTTTATACACAAGGAGTTAAAGATCATATCACATGTCTGTACCTGAAAGCTCTCATTAAACGACATATTTAACTGCAGATGTACCTACTGAAAAGCTACAAATAATTGAGCAAAAACATTTAGGTCTCTGAAATGTAATTATTGTTATGGAAAGCCCTCTTTCATTTCCATTTTCATATATGATTTAGACATTTTTTTTTATGTTAAAAATGAGGTGAATCAGTTTTTACATTTTATTTAGTGTGTTGCTTTGCATTTAAATATGCTTTTATGGTAATAAATCAATATTAATAATGTACAGTACATGTGTGCCTGTGTATGCCAAATCCACACACTGTAATCACTGAGGTTAGGAACTGTTCCGTTGAGTTTGGTGGTGAAGTAATTAAGCACTGATACAAATGACACAAAGTGATGACACTAGCTCAAGTAAGGTTTTTTTATTTTTTTTTTATTATAAAGCTAACACAAAGGGATATATATCTAGCACAGAGAATGCTAACTTCTTCATATATAAACCTTGTTTTTATTTTGCTTCTCTCTTGTCTGCTGCAGTCTGCGAGTGAGCCCGGCTCTCTCTCTCTCTGAGAGTGGACCTGTGCCTCTCTCTGGCCTGCCAGGACGTGGGCGAGCCCGACAAGCTTGTTGAATAAATATACTAAAATGCAACTCCGGAGTCCTGAGGTAACTTGATTGAATTTTCACCTAACAAAAGCGTTAAACAGTACATTCTTTTGACATGTAATACATCTGGCTTAAGGAGGAGTTTGGCATTGCCAGCGTTGCTCTAAAGAACTATAGTGCAGTGTTTTTTTTTTTTTATGTTTACTTTCCCTCCATCTTTTATTGCCAATCCCAGCCATGTAAGTCGTCATATACCTTTTGCCTTTGTAAACTCCTAACCTGCGGGCAGATTTTACACAGTTCCTCCCTCCAGTCTGTGAAAAAACTGAAGGTAGAATTTAGTCGCCAGTTGAAGTATGTGGCGTAGCGTTCTTTATCTTCGGCCAGTGTCTTCAGGAAGTGGCCCAGTTCCTCTACTGAGCTAAAATCATTCACATGAATGAAGGAGTCCTTTGGCATGACAGCCTCATATTGCTCCCGGGGCGGACCCAATACCACGGGTACGGCACCACCCGCAAAAGCGTTGCGCCACACTTTCTCCGTGATGTAGTCTCGAAAGATGCTGTTCTCAAATGAGAGGTAGAAGTAGTATCGGGAGACTGTGGGTATCAGAGTCTCTGATGAAAGACGCTTATTCACGGCACCCCCGTACATATCCACTGGGATGATATTTTTCAGCCTGTTATACACAGCCGTCCTCTCATGTCTGCCATTGTAGTTGCTCACTATCCAACAGGCCAGAGAAGTTTTGCCCTTTGGTATGAAGTCATCAACAGTTGTGCCATTTGGAGCTTGGCTTGGCACAAGATGCCCATATGGTGTGTAAATGTCTGAGTCGCGGCGGTAGCTCATGGTGTAGTTGAAGCGACCAGCGAGGGGCCTCATATTCCCATTATGAGGTGGACTCTCCAAGGACAGCCAGACCCATCTCTGTTTTTCTGGGCGGGGGAGATCCAGGGGCAGCCTCCGCTGTCCGTTGACCAGCTCACGGTTGTGGAAGACAATCAGGTCTGCTTTGGGAAACCAGGAATGATCAGTCACTAAGACACAGTTGGGTATGCCATAATGGTCACTGCAAAAATTGTCGTCTAGATTAGATGACTCTCCAAAGGGCCAATACCACAGCAGAACGATAGTATTGCTGGGGGGGTGTGGTATGGTAGTATTGCTGGGGGGGTGTGGTGTGGTAGTATTGCTGGGGGGGTGTGGTGTGGTAGTATTGCTGGGGGGGTGTGGTGTGGTAGTATTGCTTGTGGGTTTTAGTGTGGTAGCTTCTGTGATGCCCTTTGGTTCTTGTCTTTGAAAGTAGAATGAAAGTAGAGCTGAGTGTCGGAATGCAGACCACTGGAAATAATTCCCAGCAAAAATAAAACAAAAAAGAACAAGAATGCCAAGGATCCACCGGCACCGACGTTTAGAGAGGTTGGCTTTTTCACAATTATCTTGCCTGAAAAGAAAGAAAAAAACTGTCAGTTGTGTTGGAAAACTGAAGGACAGCAACTCTTCTTATCATGTGTAAAAAAAAAAAAAAAAAAAAAAAATGTAAACATTAGGGGTTGCACAGAGTACTCGAGCGGATACATGAATTCTTGGGTTTCTACATTAACATTGAGTACTCGTCAACCATGTGATACTTGATCTCGCACACACTCAGTTTCTTCACCATAGTGTGATGTAGGGCCAAGTGTTGTCTTCATATCATATCATTCATTTGATGCTTTGGTCTGTGTGCTGAGACCAACCCACATGCATACTCTTTTAATTGATGCAAGACACTTCTCCACCCCAATATAGTAATATTAAATCTATAATGATGGCCTGGATAATACACCAATACATCCTTTATCATAGTAATGGTTTAATGTTTATTAGATCCACATATCTATTTAATGCAGCAGTAAGGCGGAACTACTGGGTTAGCTACCTAAAAGCCTTGCAAACCAGAGCATAGTTTTGAGATTTCCACAGGGTCTGGGCAGCTAGTGGGAACAGGGTCTTGAAAGGAACATGAATTATAGTGTTAATTTAATGAATCATTGTAGAGATGAGATGCATTCAACAGGTCCGCATTGCAGGTCACATATATTCAGTATTGAGTGTTCTGCAATTTTTTTTCATCCTACACCACACTACATAGCATGAAATAAAAGTATGAAAAGGTTTTCAGTGCCACTGTTGTAGAAATCACTGATCAATGAGATCCGGGCATTTATTAAAAGGTATAACTAACTCTAACTAAACGCATGCCTATTCACACATTCTAGCATCTGGAAGCACACATCATGTTTGTCATCTGAGATTTCAGATATTCTGACGAAATGAAGTGTTCTAGCTCCTGTAGCAGATGGAAAGCAACTGCATTGCCTGAAGGGGGATTTAAGGCACTGGTATAGGCAGGGAAAGTAAACGAGTCCCCCCTTGGTGGTTTCGTTCCTAACACTGAGCCAAATGAATGGGATTCTACATAAAGACGTTTTTAGAAAAATTGTATCTCGATCCACATCGTAGTCAGTGGAATTGCTTCCATGACATAAGCTTTGAGGTAAACGTTATTGATTCTCATGATAGTTTTATTTTCAACCACAATATGAATTGTTTAGATTTTTTTTTTTTTGAACGAATTGCTGAGGAACCAATATGTTGCATGGATGATGAAGTATAGAAATTATTTGTGTTAATAAGTCTTAGAATTATGCACACACTCACAAACTATAATAATGACTAGCATTAGCTTTTTGCCCCCTAGACTTACCATGAAATCTAACCAATAAGATCTTAAGCTTTCCTACATTAGCCTGTTAAACTGTTCCTGCTTGGTATACATGCATTGTGTGTAGGCTAATGTTCTATTATTTTAAGAGTTTACACGTTCAAAATACGAGATGTAAGAGTGTCATCCCGTAGATTTGTTCTCTTTTTCTCTTCCCGACTCTGGTTGCCTTGTCTTTCATAAAATATTGCCGGTACTCTTCATATCTTCACAACTTTAATTTGTATTTATTTGTGTTTCTAAAGTTGTGTCTGAGTTGTATAAGTTGTATAAGCTACTGGATGTCCTAAAATTTCCCTCGGGATTAATAAAGTATCCATCTATCTATCTATTTTCATGTATTCAGTTTTTGGTTTCATGAACTGTTGCCGGTACGGTAGCCTACCCTTCATATTGTCACAATGAGGGCACTTAAAACAAACCACAGGGAGATAGGTGTGGACGCCACATGTAAATGATGCTGATAAAATTGTGTAATTTATTTATTCATTTGTATGTATTTAATTCCCGCTGCCATTCGCACACCACAAATACGCGACGTGCGATATCGGCAGCCCTGCTGTTTGGCCTTTCAGAAAGTATCTCACGTTATTTCACTTAATTCTTGCTCCTATCATTCCTCACGTTCTGCAGTAGTCAAATTACAAACCGGTTAGTCTTGTTGTGCAATGTTTTCACACAAACCAACACGCCCAACTAGCACAACTGTTTCAGGTAATCCTAGGATCCACCTTGGAATGATCTATCATGTGATAGCTTTGAGGGCTGACACTCGAGGTTGCCAGAAGATGTAATTATACGATAAATATTTCACACCCATTCGCACAAGGAAAACAGAGAAAGGTCCCAGCAAGAAATGCTTTTCTAATTCTGCTTTTCTAATTTATCGATGAACTTGGGTTAAAATAGAAATATATGATACATGTGTTCTAATAACTGCAGGTAAATAATAGTTTTTTGCCTTTTTGAATATTATATTTTTACTTTCTGACTCGTTGTCACACCAATGCAAAGAGACATGAAACCAAACACAACCAAAATGACAAGTCACAAAAATCTATACTCTATAATCTAAATCTATACTATAACTCACGTTATTTCACTTCATTCTTGCTCCCATCATTCCCTCATGTTCTGCAGCAGTCAAGTTATAAACTGGTAAGTCTAGTCGTGCAACATGTTTCAGCAATGTTGCTTTAGGAGAACTGAAGGAAGGGGGTGTATTTGATTGCCTGTTGAGCTCAAACTTCAACAGTCCTTCGGCAGGATAAAAAACTGTACCTTTTAAGGTTGACTCATTACAGTTTCACAGTTCACAGTACAGTTTCACAGTTCACAGTACAGTTTTTTACTTACTTACTCACATATTTTTTTTTAAAATAAATATTTTACGTCATCATAACATTTAAAAAAACAAGATGCAGATGTGTAAAAAGGGCATACATTTCAAGACACTCTGTCCTGTGTGTGTGTGTGTGTGCGTGTGAGACACAAAACACATATCAAATAACGAGTCATATTTCAGCTAGAATGCTTGGGAGAAATAGTGTGAGCTGAAGCACCAGAATAGCGTGCTGAGCACCAGTAGATTAGGAAATAATGTTGAAGAACAGCGGTACTGGT
Source organism: Clupea harengus (assembly GCF_900700415.2). Taxonomy (NCBI): domain Eukaryota; kingdom Metazoa; phylum Chordata; class Actinopteri; order Clupeiformes; family Clupeidae; genus Clupea; species Clupea harengus. The sequence continues at coordinate 29,707,728 of NC_045155.1, forward strand.
TAGACAGGTGTCTCTTTACCTTGGAGAAGAGTCCATCTCAGACACTGCTGCTAACCCTGCCCTGTGTCCACTCGTTGTCTCTCAGTTCTGCGTGTGGTTCTGGGTCGTGGATAGTGAACAGGCTCCTAACCAGAAGAGTGGAGAGGTCTCACTATACTCTTCCCATCGCCAGTGAGCCTTTCTGACCAATTGTGATAGTTGTCAAACTGGTAGGGCTGGTTTAGCCCAACCCCAGAGAGCAGGAACTGGGTAGCATGAGGGGAGAGTACAGTGTCTGGGACATGGGTTAACTTCCCTTTCACTGACGTTAATTGTGGTTGTTTGAGAATTGCTCTATGAAGCTCTATGACACAGGGTTGGTCGGTTGATTTGCTTGTTACGATTTTTGTTAAATACGTTACAATTTTTTTGTTTTATTTAGAATGCCATCTTTACAAGGGGAGAGAATCACCAAAGGACATTATTCAATTTGGTATGTTTTATATTGCAATTTTTTTTTATTTGATTTATAATGTCATGTTATCTTTTCTTTTTCTTCCCTTATGCTTTTCTCTTCTTTATTGTTTTTGGAATGGCAGAGTGGAAAGAAACAAATAAATAACATTAAAGTTTCATCATATCCCATGGCAGGCCCGGGGTGGGTAATCGGGAGAATCGGGAGAGTTCCCGGTGGGCCGCTTCACTTCTGGGCCGGTCGAGAATTTCATTTTTTGACATTTGTCACGTTAGTTCATTTTCTCTTAAAGTAGGCTACACACGTTCCGCATTCTGACACCGCAGCCTAGGCATGGGTTGTACCATGCGATGGAGTTATCCCCTCCCAAATAGAGTTGGTTGGGTCCATAGCCCGTCTTTTCCAAAAAGTTTTCTCAGATAGACTGCCGATAGCTGGGCTGGCCCTACCGCAACGATACGTGTCAGGGAGGATGGATGGGAGGAAGAGGGGCTGAAAAATCCAGGTTGAAAAAAAGAAAGGCATTGGAGGAGGATGCTGCCAAATGTGCCAAGCTTACCGATTTATTTTCAAGAGGACAAACACAAGTGGCAACTGGTAAAGAGAGACATAGGCCTAATGATTAGCAACGTAACTATTTGGCTAACGTTGTAGCGTTGGTTGGTTCCATGGCAATGTTCCGAAAGCCCATTATTCCGATAGCCCGCTGTTCCGAAATTGTCAGCACAGCAACGTGAACCACTGTAGCCCACATGCACATCCCAATGATTCACACAATCATAAACATATAAATGCATTTATTTCACAAGCATGAACTTTAATTCAGAATATTATTATACACACATGGCATTTGCATCGCGATGATACAAAAATACTTTTATGATAGCCAACGCATGCATGCTTTGTCAGTGCTTGACTAGATCTGCGTAATGTCCTGCGACAATCTGCCGGTGATTTCCTTCGCACGAGTGGTACTGTCATGGTAAAAAGTGACCGGGTGCCAAAAAGAGCCCGGGTGATGTAAAATTGGCTTTCGAACGACTCTTGAGTGACAGTTGCTATACCAACGTTAGCATTACGTCACCCGGGCTCTTTTTGGAAGTCAGACTACCTGAATAATGCGATTTACCCCAGAGCATCTCGCATTATACTTCGCTACCTGAGACCAGCTTGCCTGTATTTTACCTGCAATAAACCATGTGCTTGATGTTTGACTGTGTTAGGAAAGTTGTTGACTCACAAGTTTATTATAGTGTCAAAGTAAGTACATTTCAACCGGTTAAATCGCCGCTAGCATCTCGTTAGCGATTAGCAATTCCTCCATTAGCTGGGGCACATTATTTTGCTTAGTGTATAGCTAGCAAGCTAGTATGAACTAGTATTAGAAAGTTTTTCTAAATAGGCCTATATCAACAAATAATGGTAGATCTTAAATTATTTAAGATGTTAGCAAATGAACTGGCTGGCTTGCTAAAAAGGTAGATGAACAAGCACCGTATATTATTTAAGATGTTAGCAAATGAACTGGCTGGCTTGCTAAAAAGGTAGATGAACAAGCACCGTATATTATTTAAGATGTTAGCAAATTAACTGGCTGGCTTGCTAAAAAGGTAGATGAACAAGCACCGTATAGTATTTAGGATGTTAGCAAATTAACTTGCTGGCTTGCTTAAAAGGTAGATGAACAAGCACCATATATTATTTAAGATGTTATTAAATTAACTGGCTAGCTTGCTTAAAAGGTATATGAACAAGCACCGTAACGTATATTATTTAAGATGTGAGCAAATTAACTGGCTGGCCTGCTAAAAAGGTAGATGAACAAGCACCGTATATTATTTAAGATGTTAGCAAACTAACTGGCTGGCTTGCTAAAACGGTAGATAAACAAGCACCGTATATCAGTATATTTTCTCCTTTTTATAAAAACGAATTTCTACTCTAAACAATTTCAATTGAAATGCAAATGATGATGTAAACGGCTAAAATGGAACACTTTATTTACCGGGTAAAAATGTGTTTAGCCACAATATATAGCGATTGAAAAAGTAGTATTGACTGCAAATGTTGATGTACAGGATACCGGCAGGTGTGTAGCTAAAACGGAATACTTAATAGTTTTAGGGACAATATTAAGTGACTAACAAGTAGCTGATGGCTTTCGAACGACTCTTGAGACTGACCAAAAAGTGCCCGGGTTACGTAATGCTAAGCGTTGGTATAGCAACTGTCACTCAAGAGTCGTTCGAAAGCCAATATTACATCACCCGGGCTCTTTTTGGCACCCGGTCACTTTTTGCCATGACAGTACCCCATATTCAAAAGCAGAGTAGGCTAAGTTAACAAATATTGCCTAGGAAAAGTTATATGCGTGATAGCCCGGTGAGCGTCACCGCTTCGCTGCGCAAACTAAATGCTGTGTGTGTTTTGTGCCACTTAAAATATTTCTAAATTATGCCAGGGGGACTATTTTTCGGAATATCGGGCTTTCGGAACACTGGGCCGTCCCCGTGTTGGTTAATATCGTTGTAGCGTTGTCAAGCTATTCGCAAGCAAAATATTACCAGAGGTGGAGCTTGAAAGCAGGACCTGTTCCTCCTGCAAAAACAGTGCCATTTGTGTCGATTTAATACTCTCACAGTACAACCTCCTCACGGATGCTTATCATGTCATTGGGTGTTATATAGCACACTCTATACTTATATAACTAGTAATGATAGGACATGAGACTGTGATTGAAATAACGGGCATTCTTTTACTGTATATTTCATCAGACAACTATACCCAGCATTCTATGCGGGTTAACAGTGGGGCATTACGGATGCCCCGAGGGAACAAACACAATTGAATAACAATACACAACATTCCTCCCCCTTTACTTTTAAATCCCCATAAGTAGAAGTAATAATCACAGTATTGATTATTCTTTGTAACAGTATTAACCCTTGAAGAAACTTTGTTTTCTTTTTAATATAACAATCAATTTTACTTAAACAATGTTACGAAATAACCTTTAACAATTTAACAAAATACATTTTCTAAACTAGGGAAAGAGGGTAGACTGCCTCAATTCCCAGACTTAACCCTGGGGGTGTATTCTGCCCGACTGCTGGAGGTTAGTCTCTAGACTACAGGTTCAACCTGTCAGGGGGTCGTCGTTGTCTGGTGGGGTAATGACGACCTACGGGCAAATCTACAGTCCCACTGTCTCTGAGCCCGCCTGGTGATGGTGTATGCCCAGACTGGGGTGCATCAGTACCCTGAATAGGCACACCCACTGGTTCAGGTGAGTAGGGAACCCCTTCCATGTTTTCAGGTTGCTGCAGTGATGATGGCTCAAAACCATGGAATGGCTCCAGTAGCTGTTCTGGGTTTGCCATTTGACCTGAGTCATCACTGAGGTTGGTTCCTGGCAACAGTTGATCCACGTGTCTCCTCCAGATGATGTTCTCTGGTGTTAGAACTGTGTAGGACACAGGGCCTGTTTGTGCGACAACTGTTGCTTGTATCCACTTCGGACCTTTACAGTAGTTCCGAGCAAGAACTCTCTCTCCAGCTCTGAAGCTTCTGTCTTTTGCCTTGCTCCGTCTCTCCACCTGTGCTCTTTGTTGTGTCTGTACGACCTGCTTAGTCTTCAGTGGTCTCAGAAGATCGAGTCGTGTGCGCAGCTGTCTTTTCATCATGGCTGACGCTGGGGCCACTTTGGTTGTAGCATGGGGGGTGTTTCTGTAGGTCAACAGGAAGGTGCTTAGGCGCTTGTTGAGCGATCCGTTTCCTTGTGATGATTTTAGAGCTTGCTTCAACGTCTGCACAAATCTTTCCGCTAGGCCGTTCGTGGCGGGATGATAGGGAGCTGACTTGATGTGCTGGATTCCGTTTGCTTCCATGAATGACTGGAACTCTTCAGACACCAGTTGCGGGCCGTTATCGCTAACGAGTTGCATGGGCAATCCAAAGCGACTGAAGATGGACCGTAGCTCTTCGATGGTTCTCTCTGATGAAGTGCTCTTCATTATGGCGACCTCTGGCCATTTGCTGTGTGCATCAACTACGACTAAGAACATACGATCCTCCAGTGGACCTGCAAAGTCTATGTGGACTCTCTGCCAAGGCTCCTCTGGGAAGTCCCATGGGTGTAGTGGCGCTAGCTGAGGCATGTTTCTCATCTTTTGACATGCAGAACATGACTTGGCCTTGTCTTCGATAGCTGCGTCTAAGCCTGGCCACCAAAAGTAGCTGCGCGCAATCTCTTTCATTCGCACCATGCCACAGTGCCCTGAATGGAGTTCCTCAAGCACCTGCTTTCTCAGTGGCGGCGGAATGATGACTCGAAAACCCCATAACAAGCATCCAGCCTGAACTGTGAGCTCGTTCCTCCTCACCAGGTAAGGCTTTAGGCTGTCTGACAGCTCTCTTTCTCTCCCATGAGTGACAATGTCCATGACCTCCGACATCACTGGGTCAGTGCGGGTGAACTTCTTCACATGGGCTGAGGTAACTGGGGCGTTGCTCACTTCCTTGAAGTAGAAGATTTTAGCCTCAGAGTGCTTTGTGTGTGTGACAGGTAAGGGAAGCCTTGAGAGGCCGTTTGCATTACAGTGCTGCTCAGCTCTTCTGTACTTGATGTCATACTGGTGAGCAGACAACAGTAATGCCCATCGCTGCATGCGCCTGGCTGCGAGCGATGGAATTCCAGTGTGGGGTCCAAAGATGGAGGTGAGTGGTCTATGGTCTGTTAGCAGCGTGAATCGTTTTCCAAACAGAAACTGATGGAATTTCGTTACTCCGAAGATTATAGAGAGTGCTTCACGCTCTATCTGTGCATAATTGCTCTCTGCTTTGCTCAAAGTCCGTGATGCGAAAGCAATTGCCCTTTCTTCACCTGATGGCATTATGTGTGAGATCACAGCACCAACACCATAAGGCGATGCGTCACACGCTAACTGTAATGGCAAGTCGGGGTTGAAGTGGGTGAGGGCTTCTGAATGGACTAAGGCTCTTTTAGCTGCCTTAAAAGCTTCCTCACATCTGTCTGACCACTTCCACTGTGTGGCTTTGTTCAACAGTTCATGCAGTGGTTTTAGCATGTTTGATAGGTTCGGCACAAACTTTGCGTAGTACGTCAGTAGTCCCAAGAATGATCGCAGCTGACTCACATTTTGTGGGGATGGAGCTTCCTCAACAGCTTTTACCTTAGATGGTGCCTTGTGCAGGCCAGCACCGTCGATAATGTGGCCCAGATACTCAACTGAAGACTGGAAAAACTCACATTTGTCCGTCCGGACCCGCAGTCCGTACTCCTCCAGTCTCTGTAGTGCAGCGTCAAGGTTTCTCAGGTGCTCCTGTTCGTCTTTACCTGTGATGAGAAGGTCACCGAGGTAACACTGGACACCGGTGAGCCCACTCAGTATCTGGTCCATAGCTCTCTGGAACAAGGCCGGGGCTGAGGTGATCCCAAAAGGAAGCCTCCGGTACCTGAACAGTCCTTTGTGAGTCACTATGGTCAACAGTTCTTGTGACTCTTCGTCAACATGCATCTGAAGATAAGCCTGACATAAGTCTATCTTACTGAATTTTTGTCCTCCGGCTAAACCAGCAAACAGATCGTCAATGAGGGGTAATGGATATTGTTCAGCTGTCAAGACGGGGTTCACATTGACTTTGAAGTCGCCACAAAGTCTGATGGATCCGTCTTTCTTCATGACTGGAACAACTGGTGTAGCCCATTCACTAACACTTACTGGGTGCAGTACTTTACTCTTGACTAGTTTGTCCAGTTCAGCTTCAACTTTTGGCTTTATGGCGTATGGGACAGGCCTGGCTTTGAAGCATTTGGGCTTGCTGTTTGGTTTCACTGTCAATTTAACTGTAATGTCCTTCATACTACCAAGTTCTCCCTTGAACACTTCAGCATGTTTCCTCAATATTCCTGGTAGGTTTATGTCCTCAACTTTTACCACCATATGAATTTCCTGCCAGTTTAATTTGATCTTTTCCAGCCACGTGCGTCCTAGCAAAGCTGGCTGACTGCCCTTCACAATGTAGAGTGGTAGCTTTACCTCCTGTTTGTTGAGCTTCACTGTTACCGTCACGATTCCTCTCACTGGTACAGTCTCACCAGTGTACGTTTTCAGCGTGATCTTCGTTGGCTGTGGTGTGAGGTGATTTAGTTTCTCCTTGTATACAACCTCAGACACCAAGGATACAGCTGCTCCTGTGTCCACTTGCATCCGTACTGCTTTTCCGTCCAGTAGCGGTGTAACCCAGTATCCATTCCCATCATCTGAAAAAGACAAAACATGCACAGACTCTTCCCCTTCAGATGGGGTGTCACTTTGGTCTTCCTCTGTGTATTCCAGTTTGTGCACTTTCTTTTTGTACTGCCTGAAGTCACTTTTCATTTGTTCAGTGTTTTTGGTTGACTGTCCCTTTTTGCTTTTACATACACGCTCAATGTGACCCTTTTTGCCACAACTTCTGCAGTCTAAGTCTTTGCACCAACACTCCTCTGCTTGGTGCCCTGGTTTCCCACAGCGATAGCATGGCTTGCCACCTACAGTTTTGTATCTGAAATCTGTAGACACCTTATGCACTTGGGTTGATGTACTTAGCTGCTGTGCATCTTTGTTTGCCATTTCCATTGAAGTACTCACTTCCATTGCTTTCTGCAATGTTAAGTTACTCTCTGTCAAAAGGCGTTTCTGAATTGCCCTACTGGGCATGCCACACACTAACCTATCACGTATAGTGTCATTTAGAGAACGTCCAAATTCACAGTGTTCTGATAACTGTTTCAGCACAGCCACAAACTGTGAGATTGACTCCCCCTCCTCCTGATTTCTCTTGTGGAATCTGAATCTCTCAGCAATGATCAGTGGTTTGGGAGAATAATGTGCTTTTAAAGTAGCCACTATTTCATCATAACATCTGTCACCAGGCTTTTCAGGTGTTACTAGGCTGTGCAGTAGATTGAACGTTTTTCCTCCCATGACAGTCAAAAAGGTTGGCACAATCACATCTGCTTTGATGCCATTAGCTAACACAAAGTACTCAAAACGTTCTGTGTAAGAACTCCATTGCTCCACAGATTCATCAAATGGTCCTATATTTCCAATCAGTGCAGCCATTGTCTCACTTTTACTCACTGCCCTTTTTCTCTCAACACTCGCGAAGATTTCTTTATCTCCCGCGGCGAACTTTCCCTCAGTCCCTGACGTGCCGTTGGAAGCTAGCTAGCTTCACTCAGCTACCTCCTTGTTTTCTTCGCGTCTTTTTTTCACACGAAAAAAAAAAAAGTATTAAACTCGGACTTTTCACCGAAAATAATAACACAAACGTGAGAACGTTTCTTCCTCGTCGCCAGTTTTGTTATATAGCACACTCTATACTTATATAACTAGTAATGATAGGACATGAGACTGTGATTGAAATAACGGGCATTCTTTTACTGTATATTTCATCAGACAACTATACCCAGCATTCTATGCGGGTTAACAGTGGGGCATTACGGATGCCCCGAGGGAACAAACACAATTGAATAACAATACACAACATTGGGGGTTAGCATATACGTTTCTGTTGACTTTGTCCATCACACAGGTTGCATGTGAGAGAAGCTTCTCAACCTTAACATTTGTGAAGAATAGGTTATGAAGCTCATTGAGTCAGGACAACTTGGAGGCTTTCATGTTAATGTACACAGAGAAGGAAATCCTCATGTCTATAAGCAACGACACAGTTATAGATAAAGTGGCTGAAACCAGTGCACTGCTTAGGCGGTTACTGATGCTGTAGATGCTGTTGGTGCTATTCGCAATGTAACTGTATACTGTACTGTGAACTGTAAACATTAGTTCAATATGCCTCTTTGTTGAAGAGTGGGATACGTTTCAAATGCTTTCTTTTTTTTCTGCTTTTGTTAATTTATCAACCTATCCTTGTGGAATAGTGGAATATTTTTTGTTAACTTCTCAGCCTAAGTGGATTATTATTTAACCTTTACATTATTTGTTGAACCATGGTATTAATAAAAAAAACTACAGGATAGTAAGAGCTGAACTGTTGCTTCATTTATCCAATTTCCACTACCGTGAAAAAAGTGGGCCGGTCTTGGGCCTGAAATTCCCGGGCTGAAAAGTGGCCCCACTCCGGCCCTGTCCCATGGTGTATTGGTCATTTTCTTGTCTTCTCCTGATCCGGGTGTGTGCTTTCGCTCTTAATTATATGCACCTGTCCCTTGTCTATAAAAGCCAACCCCTTTTGTTCTGTGTTGTCTTGTCTCGTCAACCCTGAAGCTGTGTGTCCTGTTCCTGCCTGTGCTGGGAGCCCTTGTATGATTGCTGCAGACTTATGTCATGTGCTCCTTGTGTTTTGTTTTGTCATGCCATGTGTTTTCTGTTTTTGTCCTGAAACTCCGCCCCCACCTGCCCTCTGCCACTTCCTGGATTCTCGTGTCTCCATCTACCACACCAGGGGGGTATTCGTCGTAGCTCGCTAAACGGTTTAGCGAGCTAATTTTCAGGCTAAGATAAAAAACGCCCCTCTTTTTGGTTCGTGGAAGCAACTTTTGATAAATGACCATAGTTACATATCGATTAGCACTAACCTGCTCCAGGGCAGGCTAACTTAAGTGTAGCTGGATAAGCTTGCCACACCCACGGAAAAAGGAGGGATCCCATTGACCAAGGACTGATATTAGAGTTAGATTAGCGGAGGGAGAGAGTTCTTTGCGATCGCCAAGATCCATTATTCTTGTATGAGCGCTACCGATTCAGCCGACAAGGAATCATTAATTTACAAGACCTTCTCGAGTCATTTATTGCAAACACCACATTGACTGTCTTGCGCTTTTTTGCGAGTGGTACATTTTTGTAGTGTCGGTGATGCGGAGAACAAAGCACTCATAATTATATGAGTGTTATTAGTACACCATAGCATATCATTATTGTAGAAAATGATTACGGTGGACTCATGATAAGAATAGAGAGAAATACAGACAATTTATTTTCACTGCTTCAATTTATTGCATTTGTTATTAATACATTTAGTCATTTAACAGACGCTTTTATTCAAAGCGACTTCCAAGGAAATGTAAAACTACATCGAGGAAGGAGGTGAGGGGATTTGAACTAGCAACCATGCAGATTCAACCAGTAGAGGAAACCTCTGTACCAGCTGACTCTTGCCGTCAGGTACATATCACCTTACATACATATCACCTTATAAACATCCCAACACACCTTGCTCTCACAGCGGTGGTGGTGTTGAATTTTGCCATGATTATGGTCTTGTATTCTTCATAAGCGTTCATGTTCATCTCCTACTCGCCAGCGGAGAAAAAAAGCCCTTTTCTTTGAGTTTAGAACCATTATACCGTTAGAAAATCATGGTTTTGGTGATCGACCTTTCCTGCCTTTTGAAGTAGGACGTGCAGGCGCAAATGCCATGATAACTTTAGCCTGGTTGAAATGAACCACATGATTAGGATGCGGATCAGCCGTTAACGAACCGATATTTGCTGTTCTCAATCAGCTCGCTAATCTTAACGGGCTAAAAGGCCAATTGATTAATTTAGCTTCAATCCTACGACGAACGTACCCCTGTCCTGATTAGTTTCTCCTGCCTCTTGTTTGCTTCTCACCAATGATCTGTTTCCCCTGTAGTATTTAAACTCAGTCTGTCCTGTGTCCCCTGCCTGATCGTAACATTGTATTTGGTTGATAATTCTGAGTCCTGTCCAAACCTGTGAGTGCCAGTATCGTTTCTCTGCTTCACTTCCGTGGATACTCTGCCCGTGGGGAATAAGTCTTGATTTTTCCCTCCTTTACTCTGCCTTTGTTGGATTTTTGGATCTTTTGTGTTTTGCCCTTTTGGAATCCTTTGTTACCTGGATCTTTTGTGTGTTGGATTTTTGGACCTTTTTCAGTTTTACCTTTTGCAAAAATAAATACTATCATCTGATCTGCACTTGGGTCTTTTTCTACGAAACCCTAACACCTTTGTTCCACACATCGTGGATAAGATGTTGCTATTCAAACCACTTGGTTGCTATGTAAAAATCTGAAAACATTTGTTTTTTGCTGTTTTATACACAAGAGGTTAAAGATCATATCACATGTCTGTACCTGCAAGCTCTCATTAAACGACATATTTAACTGCAGATGTACCTACTGAAAAGCTACAAATAATTGAGCAAAAACATTTAGGTCTCTGAAATGTAATTATTGTTATGGAAAGTCCTCTTTCATTTCCATTTTCATATATGATTTAGAAATGTTTTTAATGTTAAAAATGAGGTGAATATCAGTTTTTATATTTTATTTAGTGTGTTTTCTTTGCATTTATGATGACAAATCAATTATCTCACACAATAAATCAATATTAATAATGTATCCTGCAGCTTTTATTGCCAATCCCAGCCATGTAAGTCGTCATATACCTTTTGCCTTTGTAAACTGCTAACCTGCGGGCAGATTTTACACAGTTCCTCTTTCCAATCTGTTATAAATCTAAAGGAAGAATTTAGTCGCCAGTTGAAGTATGTGGCGTAGCGTTTTTTATCCTCGGCCAGTGTCTTCAGGAAGTGGCCCAGTTCCTCTACTGAGCTAAAATCATTCACATGAATGAAGGAGTCCTTTGGCATGACAGCCTCATATTGCTCCCGGGGCGGACCTAATACCACGGGTACGGCACCACCCGCAAAAGCGTTGCGCCACACTTTCTTCGTGATGTAGTCTCTAAAGATGCTGTTCTCAAAGGAGAGGTAGAAGTAGTATCGGGAGACTGTGGGTATCAGATTCTCTGATGAAAGACGCTTATTCACGGCACCCCCGTACACATCCACTGGGATGATGTTTTTCAGCTTTTTATACACAGCCGTCCTCTCATGTCCGTCATTGTAGTTGCTCACTATCCAACAGGCCAGAGAAGTTTTGCCCTTTGGTATGAAGTCATCAACAGTTGTGCCATTTGGAGCTTGGCTTGGCACAAGATGCCCAGATGGTGTGTAAATGTCTGAGTCGCGGCGGTAGCTCATGGTGTAGTTGAAGCGACCAGCGAGGGGCCTCATATTCCCATTATAAGGTGGACTCTCCAAGGAGAGCCAGACCCATCTCTGTTTTTCTGGGCGGGGGAGATCCAGGGGCAGCCTCTGCTTTCCTTCGATCAGCTCACGGTTGTGGAAGACAATCAGGTCTGCTTTGGGAAACCAGGAATGATCAGTCACTAAGACACAGTTGGGTATGCCATAAAGGGCACTGCAAGGATTGCCGTCTAGACTAGATGACTCTCCAAAGGGCCAATACCACAGCAGAAGTGTAGTATTGCTGGGGGGGTGTGGTATGGTAGTATTGCTGGGGGGGTGTGGTGTGGTAGTATTGCTGGGGGGGTGTGGTGTGGTAGTATTGCTGGGGGGGTGTGGTGTGCTAGTAATGCTTGTGGGTTTTAGTGTGGTAGCTTCTGTGATGCCCTTTGGTTCCTGTCTTTGAAAGTAGAATGGAAGAAGAGCTGAGTGTCGGAATGCAGACCACTGGAAATAATTCCCGGCAAAAATAAAACAAAAAAGAACAAGAATGCCAAGGATCCACCGGCACCGACGTTTAGAGAGGTTGGCTTTTTCACAATTATCTTGCCTGAAAAGAAAGAAAAAAACTGTCAGTTGTGTTAGACCAAATGTGTCCTTCAGTTTTCCATGTGCTGAGACCAACCCACATGCATACTCTTTTAATTGATGCAAGACACTTCTCCACCCCAATATAGTAATACTAATTCTATAACTATGATGGCCTGGATAATACACCAATACATCCTTAATCATAGTAATGGTTTCATGTTTATTAGTTCCACATATCTATTTAATGCAGCAGTAAGGAGGAACTACTGGGCAAGCTACCTAAAAGGCATGCAAAAGCCTTGCAAACCACAGCATAGTTTTGAGATTTCCACAGGGTCTGGGCAGCCAGTGGGAACAGGGTCTGGGCAGCCAGTGGGAACAGGGTCTGGGCAGCCAGTGGGAACAGGGTCTGGGCAGCCAGTGGGAACATCACGTGTGTTTATCGGTTGACCATAGACCTTAAAATGGTCATCTTCATGAATTTGAAGCTGGTACCAAACCTAGTTAACTATAAAAACATGCCTCCATAGGCGCATGATGACGTCACAGACCCCTGGGCCTGGACACATAAAAGCAGGCCCAGCCCCTCATACACACACACACACACACACACACACACACACACAGCGCATACACGCACAAGTTGGGCCAGAATACTATAAATAAATAGCATATATCAACACTGGATTTACAGTGCAGGTCACTCAATCAAAGCCAACAGCACAATACACAGATGTATCTGTTTAACCTGTTATGGGCACTGGTATTTGTTAGCTTTGTGTATTCACTGTTTACCTCTGTTTCAGATACCACCTGTGATCACCTGCAGGTGCCAGATGCTTTTAAGAACCGGCCACACCCCTCACTCGCTCTCTCTCACACACACTCTGCAACTGCTTAACGGCTTGGTGCGCATGTGACTCGCTGTAGTCTTCTCCTTAATACCATCTAAAACGCTGGGAAGTAATATGCCGAATTAGAACACAGTGGAATTGCACTGAAGGGTCATAGAGATGCCTCTTCAGATGGACATGTGAGTTGTGTGTCCAACTCGTTCATTTTGCATACCAACGCCAGCCGCGTTGTGATGCGCGACCAGCTGAAACAAGACCAAAGCGCACCACACGCCAGCGGAAATGTATGTGTGCAAGGACGGGAACGGCATGACATCATGTTTGTCATCTGAGATTCCAGATGTTCTGACGTAATGAAGTCGTGTTCTATCTCCAGCAGCGGATGGAGAGCAACTGCAGCGCCGGAAGGCACGTATAGGCAGGGAAAACCCTGTGAACTAATCCTTGTAATTTGTAGTCAACTTTTTTACTTTGCAATCCAAATTTTTCCTCCACAAACAAAAATGGCTACAAGGACGGCGATCCTTCCATGTCTTTAAGCTAGAAATTGACTCGCTTCTCAATTCTCTTCGTTTGGTCAAAAATGACCAAAAAAATTATGTATGTCTCCTCCACACAGTTGTGAAAGGAAAATTAATTCTACCCACTTTGTTTTATATTTATATATTTTTTTGTTTTGTTTTGTATATTTTTTCTTTGCTGTTGTCATTGTTGTTTCTCTCTGTTTGTTTTAATGTACTGCTGTACTGCTGTACCGATATAATGTTGGCTGTTCTCTTTGCTGCTGTATTGTCATTATGCATCAATAGAAAAATAAATTAAAAAAAAGTATAGGCAGGGAAAGTAAACTATAATAATGTCTAGCATTTTCTTTTTGCACCATAGACTTAACATGAAATCTAGCCAATAAGATCTTTAGCTTTCTAACATCAGCTTGTTAAACTTTTCCTGCCTGGTTTACATGCATTGTGTGTAGGTTAATGTTCTATTATTTTAAGAGTTTACACGTTCAAAATACGAGATGTAAGAGTGTCATCCCGTAGATTTGTTCTATTTTTCTCTTTCCGTCTGGTTGCCTTTCCACCGTGTCGTTCATAAAATGTTGCCGGTACCCTTCATATCTTCACAACTTTAACTTTTAATTTATTTCTATGTATTTCCTTTTTGGTGCCTTAGCTACAGCAAAACCCTGCTGTTTGACCTTTCAGAGAATATCTCACGTTATTTAATTTCCTTCTTGCTCCCTGTGAAGTAGGATGTTGAGCGGCAGAGGCAGTAACCAGGAGAATGTTTTAAGTAGTCCAAAAGGTGCAGATTTATTAAGCTGCCGGCAGGTGACAGACAATACGAACTTTAACATGTAACACTAATAACTTTTTCCAAACAAACAGATACTTAATTACACTGACTAGCAGTTATAGCTTCATTTAGCAAAAGCACTAGGCATCCTCTTAAGTCAGAGGTCCGAATTCAACTCCCCTGCCATTCCCTGGATGCAGGTTATATTTCCTTAACTCCTCCTCCCAGGAGTTAACCATCAATCACTAATCAATTATCTAAACAGACAATACTTTAACATATTACACATGTATGAAACATACAACCATTTACATCTCGCATCACCACATGCACAAACATATCAATTTAGCTTCTGGCAGCCAGCTATAAGGATATTATCCTATATAAACAAAAACACCCCTGTCTAAAACAGTCCATTCTTTGGCGCTACGGCCGGATTACGGAAGTCCTGTTCACAAGCACGCGCCTTTGGCCACGGCTGGTTATGCTGCAGGTACGTTTCCATTGTTTGCGTGATATTGTTTGTATCCAGGAGTGAGTGATTCGGATCATTGGCTCACAGCACGGCGCCATGCCGCTCCACCCGCGATTCCGTCTCACCCTGGTCAAACCGTTCATCAAGCACTCACATAAAACCCAAACAATTTCCCCAACGTCTTTCTGCGCTATTTAAAGTGACGGTGAATATTTCACTCCGTCACAATCCCATCATTCCCCCATGTTCTGCAGCAGTCAAATTATAAACCAGTAAGTCTAGTGCAACATTTTTCAGTAATGTTGCTTTAGGAGAACTGAAGAAAGGGATGTACTTGATTGGCTGTTGAGTTCAAATGTCAACCAGATCAAGAACTGCACTTTTTAAGGTTGACTCATAAGACATTATATTCTATGTATGTCTCTCATTACAGTTTCAATAGATTAATATTGGCCCATTATGTGTGTAGCTAATGAGAACGGAGGCTACATGAGCATAACTCGGACACATTCGACAGCAACTACATTTTACAAAGTTTGCAAGTATATCAGGCACTATTAGACAAGACTCAGCAAAAGGTGGTGAATGATAGCCAAACTCAAGTCAAGCATACACAGTTGTGTAAGTTATGTATAGTTTACTAGCTTACTTACTTAACATATTTATTTGAATAAATATTGAATGTAATCATAACATTTTAAGAAACAAGATGCAGATGTGTAAAAATGACACACATATACAGACTCGGTTCATTGTGTGATGTTAGGAAATTATATCTAACCATTGTGCAAAGCATAAACAACCTCCAGCTTAAGCATACTAAGTCAACCGTAGAACACACACACACACACCCTTTTCCATTCAGAAGCAAGTGACTCACAGGCAGATCACTGTCCTTATTATAT
Organism: Clupea harengus; assembly: GCF_900700415.2. Lineage (NCBI taxonomy): Eukaryota > Metazoa > Chordata > Actinopteri > Clupeiformes > Clupeidae > Clupea > Clupea harengus. Next base: position 29,723,326 of record NC_045155.1, read on the forward strand.
TACTTCTTCCTTTCTTCCTTTTTTCTTCTTTTTGCTGTGAGGCAATCCTCAACCCTCCCTATGCTCTGATCCAGTGCTATTTCAACCAATGGCATTTCTTGTGAAATAAAGGACTTTTTGAAGATTGCTTGTGATTTGCATCATCACATTCTATATTAATATATACATGTGTGTGTGTGTGTGTGTGTGACACAAAACACATATCAAATAACGAGTCATATTTCAGCTAGAATGCTTGGGGGAAGCACCAGCACCAAAGCACCAGAATAGCGTGCTGAGCACCAGTAGATTAGTAAATAATGTTGAAGAACAGCGGTACTGGTTAGACAGGTGTCTCTTTACCTTGGAGAAGAGTCCATCTCAGACACTGCTGCTAACCCTGCCCTGTGTCCACTCGTTGTCTCTCAGTTCTGCGTGTGGTTCTGGGTCGTGGATAGTGAACAGGCTCCTAACCAGAAGAGTGGAGAGGTCTCACTATACTCTTCCCATCGCCAGTGAGCCTTTCTGACCAATTGTGATAGTTGTCAAACTGGTAGGGCTGGTTTAGCCCAACCCCAGAGAGCAGGAACTGGGTAGCATGAGGGGAGAGTACAGTGTCTGGGACATGGGTTAACTTCCCTTTCACTGACGTTAATTGTGGTTGTTTGAGAATTGCTCTATGAAGCTCAGCGACAGGGTTGGTCGGTTGATTTGCTTGTTATGATTTTTGTTAAATACGTTACAATTTTTTTGTTTTATTTAGAATGCCATCTTTACAAGGGGAGAGAATCACCAAAGGACATTATTCAATTTGGTATGTTTTATATTGCAATTTTTTTTTTATTTGATTTAAAATTTCATGTTCCTTATCGCAGTTCACTGCGATATAACAGTGTGGTACATGACACTAGTCATGAGCCTAAATCGAAGCATTTATCCATTCACGCCTGAAAGGCCGCGAGATCTGTCAGTGCGCACTCCTGAGCCCGCCCCCTCAGGAGTCTATATCTTGGATCGTGCACCAGATCTCTGTCTCTTTGAAAACTTTGCAAGAAACGAAGTGCCAGATCTGAGTGTATCCTCTACGCTACGAAAAGTCAAAGAGTTTTGTGTGCTTTTGCTCTCTACGGGTTGGTGAGTTATCCGGGTTCTTTAACCCTCACTAGCTCAGGGCGCTGCAAAATTCGTTGGCTCAACTTCATTTTGGAAGTAGTAGCTGCTATCCTAGCTGCCTAGCTGGCTAAGTTTCTGACTAGCCTGCTAGCTTGCTAACAACGTGTTCGTTGCTGATAGTGTGCTTGTGTTTAAATACTTTCTTCTACTTTCAGATTAAAAAAGATGTACAGACACTACCCCGACTGCGGGCACACCCGTGTCAAGGGTGACCGCCACCGTCGGTGCGTGACCTGCCTCGGCAGGGACCATGCAGTGGTCGCGCTCTCGGGCGCTGACCCTGTCTGTGCCATCTGTGCTAGCCTCACGCTGGCTAAGGCTACCAGGCGCCTTGCGCTATGGGAGCGCAAGGGCGCCGAGGGGGCTGCACCAGCTCCATCCGGGGCTAACGCCCCTGTAGGACCGAGTGCGCCTCCAGCCGTGGGCTCTGTGAGTGAGAGCAGCCGCCTTGCAGCTGCAGCTCCACTCTTTGGCCTCTCCCCGTCACCGCCACCTGCTAGCCCTGGGGCTGCGGGCAGCGAGGCGGAGGAGCTACCACTGGGCGGTGTCCTGCCCGAACTCGAGCTGGACATCTGCCTAGATGATGATAGTCTGCTGGACTACTCCGATGAGCACAGCTCAATCGCAGAGGCAATGCAGACAAGCCAGGACGTTTAGCCGTGGGTGGATACACCCCCTACTTCGTCACGGATTCTGGGCCAGCAACTCCACAAGGTTGCGCTGAGAGCAGCCAGCGGTCTCGGGCTCCCTCTCCCTCCCCCTCCCAGTGTGCGGTCCTCGCTGCTGGACGGGGAGTTTTATGCTGGCCCCGCCGCGCCAGTTCCCAGCTGCATCCCCTTCTTTGAGGAGGTGCACGAGGAACTGCAGGCGACATGGGCGACCCCCTACTCGGGCCGGGCCCCGGTGCCGGGGTTCGCGCCCTACATGCAGCTCCACAGGGCTAGTGAGAGTGGCTACCTCTCCTTCCTTCAGGTGGAGGATGCAGTAGCGGGCTACCTCTCGCCCGCCTCCCCCACGATGCGCCTCGGCCAGAAGCCTCTCCTGCCTACGCGGGTGGCCAGGCACCAGGCTCAGCTGGCAGAGAAAGCATAATTGGCTGCAGGGCAGGCTGCCTGCACAACCAACACGGCTGCGCTGCTACAGCGCTATCAGGCAAAGCTCCTGACTGAGCTTGCCTTGTCGCTGGGGGAGGATCACCCGTCTGTGGCAGAGCTCCGTCGCGCGACGGGTCTGTCACTCAGACTGACTCGGTGCACCTCAAAGGCACTGGGGAGGGTGATGGGTATCGCGGTGGCTACCCAGAGGTCTCTGTGGCTATCACTGGCTAAGCTCTCAGACAGAGAGAAAGCACCACTCCTCGACGCCCCGGTCTCTGTCTAGGGCGTCTTTGGTGAAGCAGTGGTCACAATGGCTGCCAGGTTCGAGGAGCAGCAAAAGAGCAGAGAGGTATTCCAGGCTTGGATGCCTCGCTCTAGCGGCCCGGGTGAGACGTCCTCCTCAGGACACACCACACCCACACTGGGCCTGAAGCGAAGCGGGTTCCGCTCGCCAGCTCCTCCAGCGAAGGTGCCCACCAGGCGAGGCTGGCAGAGACACCCCTTCCGCCCTCCAGCTCAGCCTGCAGCACAGCAGCAGCCAGCTGCGAACCTTGCCCAGGGCGCAGCCCAGGGCGCAGCCCAGGCCCCGCGACAGCACTCCGCTCGCCGCGGGCGGGGCAGAGGTAAGCCTTAGGCTTCCTGATGGTGACAGTCAGCCAATGGTCACACAGGGGGGAGCGGTGGAGCCCACACCGCCTCCACAGAAATCAGCCCGTCGCTCACATATGAAAATCATGTCCAGCACGGTAAGCAGGTTCTCACAAGCACCACACTCATATGTCCTAACTCCTGTCCCAGATGGCGCAGTGCCCAGACATGCTTGTGCGACTCCCCCCGTGATGCACACAGTGCAATCGCACCCCCCAAATGTTTTCAAAACCATGAGTGGGCAACCCCAGATCTCGTCCCCCTCCCTAGGCGGAGTGGGTGTAGATCTAGGTTTAGACTCATTGACCATGAGCGGGTTAGTTCCCGACAAATTCAACTCAAAGCACAACCTGGCTGGTTGTGCAGCGAGTTGGCGCGCATGCGCAGTCTCACCATGGGTGCTAAGAACGATCACAAAGGGTTACGTGCTGCAATTCGCCCATCCCCCTCCGCCATTCAGCGGAGTGATCCAATCTGTGGTGCAGCGAGAGCAGTCTCACTTCCTACGGGAAGAGATATTCTCCCTGCTCAGAAAAGAAGCGATAAGCATAGTTCCTCCCGAGGAGGAAGCTTCAGGCTTCTACAGCCGTTACTTCCTGGTCCCAAAAAAGGACGGGAATTATCGGCCAATATTAGATCTACGTGTGTTAAACAATCAATCCTCAGCTCTCGTCCTGATTGATTTATCCGCTGCGTTTGATACAGTCAACCACCGCATCCTTCTGTCCATACTGTCAAGTATGGGCATTTCTGGCAAGGCGCACTCCTGGTTTGAATCGTACCTCACTGGGCGCTCGTTCAATGTGTCATGGCAAGGTCAGCTGTCTGTACCTCACCACCTTACCACAGGGGTGCCCCAAGGCTCGGTGATGGGACCACTTCTGTTTGCCATTTACACCACTTCGCTGGGCCCTATCATCCGCTATCATCATTAGCTATGCCGATGATACTCAACTGTTTCTGTCTTTCCCTCCTGAGGACACCACTGTCTCGGCGCGGATCTCGGACTGTCATGCTGATATATCCACATGGATGAAAAACCACCACCTTCAGCTGAACCTGGCCAAAACGGAACTGATGGTCTTTCCAGCCAAACAGGCCATCCACCACAACATCAGCATCAATATTGACTCCTTGTCTCTTGTTTCATCCAAAACAGCAAGAAACCTCGGGGTCATTATTGATGACCAACTGACTTTCAAGGACCACATTGCCTCTGTCTCTAGGTCCTGCCGCTTTGCGCTATTCAACATCCGCAAAATCAGGCCGTACCTAACCCAGTATGCCACCCAGCTGCTGGTGCAAACCTTGGTGAATTCCCGCCTTGATTACTGCAACGCCCTCCTAACGGGCCTGCCGGCTTGCGTGGTGAAACCACTACAAATGATCCAGAACGCGGCGGCGCGTCTGGTGTTCAACCAACCGAAGAGGGCACACGTCACCCCGCTACTCATTGACCTCCACTGGCTGCCTGTAGCTGCTCGCATTAAGTTCAAGTCACTTATGCTTGCCTGTTTTTTGGACTCTGATTATTGCCTTGTGTTTTGGAAACTTTTGCCCATCTGCCAATCTGTTGCCAACCTCTTTCTGTGTTACCACGTGAGTCAAGCCAAGTCCCTTTTGTACAGCTTCCTGTATTTTTGCCTACCTGTGTACCAACCTTTCTGCCTGTTTTTGACTACTGGATTTTGCCTGAACCTTACCTGTACCTCTGCTGTGACTTTTGGATTTTTGAGTTCCTTTTTTGACTTTTCTGTTGCCAACTGGGTGTCTTGCCTGACTGCTTCTCATTATTAAAGAACACCTTAAGCGTTCCTGCTGTTCCTGTCTGCTTTTGAGTTCACTACTTTTACCTGGCCTCACCGGCCCTGACATTGTGAAGACATATACATAGTTAAAATGAGTGCTAAAATGGCTTATAGCTACTTTTTAAAGGCATTATTAATGCCCATACAGGGCCTTATAAAGTCGGGCTTCATAGAAAGTGTTACCGACACACAGATACATGCTCACACACACACACACAAACATACACACACTGGGAGGGGGTTCCTTGCCGTGATGACACCCACTGGAAGTGATACCTTACCACAGTGTGTTTGCAGTCACAAAGCTTTCTGTGTTTGTAATGTTTATTTGTGTTGAACATTTATTTCATTAACCTTATAGTTTAACTTAGCTATTTTGTTATCGAGTTTTATGTAATACTTATTATGATGTCTAGGCTCATTGGTGAGGACGCGCCTAGGAAACGCGGCATCACAGTCTCTTTAGGGCACAAATGAAATAAATGATAATATAAATTGAGAAATTAGTAAAAGGGTGGCATATGGTATCAGATATAGCATGTATTTAGACAGATTTCCTGTGGTCAGGTTATCCCAATGGAATCACCTTGAGTGGGTAGCACTATGGCATGGAACCACACTTGAGAGTGTGTGTGTGTGTGTGTGTGTGTGGAGAGGCTGTGTAGGTGCCAGAGTGACAGGTCCCAGTCACTGACTATTCAATGTGTTGAAGGGGTTGGGAAGAGAAACAATGTCTGTCCTTTATCTGTATCTCTGTTTGTTTACTTATGCAAAGTTCACTCTGGAGCCTACACAGCCAGGGAACACACACAGAAAACACATGCTCACACCACACACACCTACACACACACCACAAACACCTACACACATGCCCACACCACACACACCTACACACATGTCCACACCACACACACACACACACGCACACACTCAAGGGTGGTTCCATTGGGATGACCTGATCAGAGGAAACCCTGTCTTTGTCTAAATATGGATCATACCTATGGGAAAATGGTGGCCTACGTCACAGGGAATACCGCTTCATGTCCTGCAGAGAGCATAAAAAAGAGACTCCAGGATGAGAATGAACCAGACCACTTCTCGCCACCTGTATCAGTTCTGAATAACTGCTACATTTACAATAGAAGAAGCAACACAAGAAGAGACTCTGCAATGAATGTATTTGGTCTTCTGGTAAGGACTGCACTTTATTAAATGCCTGTCTAGTATTTGCAGTGTGCTTTTTATATCACTCAGAGGTGAATGGAAGAAGCAAGAGATTCTAGGACCTTTGATATTAAATGTCCTGGCTGAATCTCTTTCATATTGAATGTCTAAACTAAATGACTTTGATACTAAATGTCTTGGACAAATGTCTTTAGTCTTAGCCAGATCCTTAGCCAGGGTGTATACTTTTGTGTATACAGAGTTTATACTAAGTTCTCTTTGGTATCAACATTTCAGTCAGAAAAAAGTGAACATCTGATAAGGATTTGTGTGACATGGGTAGGGTTGGGTACCGAGAACCGGTACCAATATGGAACCGGTTCCAATACAACCGGTACTTACCCGGACCGAAATGCAACGCAGATTTCGGTGCTTCATTTCGGTGCCTGAGCCAATTGAACACGGTCGCTAGGCAGATTCCGTGGGGCACATGTAAAACTGCCCCAGCTTCCAATGTAAACTTTGTCCTGTGTCGCTCACGCTCATTGGTGTTTTCATAGCAGCAGTCTTATGACAGTGAAGAGCAGGCAAGCACAAACAGAACTAGCCATCAACCTTTTAACAGAGAAAATACCGAAAGGTAAACGGCCAAAAGTGTGGCTGTATTTCGCACAAAAAGATTCAAACATCGCGACGTGCAGCAAATGCAACAAAATAATTGCGTGAAAAGAGGGGAGAGAAGGCAAGAGTCAACGGCAGATCAGCAACTGAAGACTGAAAAATAAACGGAGATGACAGATAAACTACCAACGGTAGTCTCTTAAAGGGGCAGTACACATTTTCTCGTTCTCAGTGTGTTCAAGTAACAAGATTAACTATGAACAAGATAGAAAAGATAGGTATAAACAAATCATAAAATGGTGAAATTTCATGAAATAAATGCAAACAAAATAATACATTTTTGACTCCAAAGGCAAATATGCTCATATTTTTGCAAAAGAAGTTTGAAGCTGTTTTTTGTATTTATTTATATTTATTTAAGTATACTATAAACTGTTGTTTACAGTTAATATAATGTTCATAGTTTGAAGTTAAAAAGTTTGAAGCTGTAGTTGGAAGCCAAGTGTTTTGTATGTATTTATATTTATAATATACTTTAAACAGTTCATATATTGAAGAATTTTGAATCAATTTGAAGAATAAAAATTGCCTTGGCAATAAAAAAAGCTTCTTTAATGTTGTCAATCGTCGCTTTGCGCTTAAAAAAAAAAAGTATCGGTTCCGGCACCATTTAGGCACCGGTATCGTTTTAAAAGTATCGGTTATGTACCGGTATTGGATAAAAACCAAACGATACCCATCCCTAGACATGACACTTATTTAGACAATGACAGGGCTTCCCTGCAGTCAGGTTATCCCTTTGGAATCGTCTCCAGTGGGTATCACCATGGCATTGAACCACCTCTCTGAGTGTGTGTGTGTGTGTGTGTGTGTGTGTGTGTGTGTGTGTGTGTGTTTATATGCCATTGCGAGGACCGGTTATTGAGATTTCACCTTTGCTGTGAGGACATTTGGGTCGGTCCTCACAACCAATAGTTTTTATATGGCATCTACTCATGATAATTAACATCCTATGTGATTTTCATGGATATTCATTTTGGCTCTCGCAACTATGGTTATTTCAGAACCTTGAAAATGTCTGTGTGTGACTTTCATCTCTTGGCCAACTGTTCAGGCTCTGGCAGTTGGGCTCTTTAAATTTGGGAGGGAAAGTCATTTTGGAGGGAAAATCGCTTAGAGGGAAGGCCAGGGAAAATGGGTGTGACTAAGCTGCCTGTTTGCTAGTTTTTGATATATCTATGTGTTGTCATAGAGATGGAGCCAAAAGGAGGGGGGTGGAGCCTAGTTTGCTTGTTTGACCTATGAAGTTAGGTGATAGGAGTTGGAGGGTATGACAAATAATGCATTATGAGCTTAATGCAATGAACAGTTTTTAAACCTCAAAGCTCAAAACATCCCCAAGAGGTTATGGTTGTGCTTGTTCTTTTTAAGATGTATATTTTACATTTTTTATATATTTTTATCAATATGTATTATTTGTATGCATGACAGAGAATTAATTATTTTGCAGGTTCATGTAACCTCTTAAAATATGAATTCTCACAATTAGCTACTATTTAAATATATAGAAAGCACAAATCTCATGCAAAAGTCTTCAGACTTTCAGGTGTCATTTTCAAGTGCATTTCACTTGCTCTCTGCTGGTTTTTTGATACATTGTATGCGTTGTCATGGAGATGGAGCCAAAAAAGGGGGTGGGGTTTGTGGTAGCTCAGAATGCTTTTCTGACCTGAGAACTTGGGTGGTAGAAGTTAAGAGTAAGGCACCATGCAAGCTTGTACTGTATCAGAATTCAGTTTTCTTTAACACTAAATGCTCAAGCACCCCAGGTAATCTCCTGTCAGTAATTATCATGCTCAAAGATGCCATTAACAGTACTTTGAAGGTTTTTGGTTTATTTAATGTAAAATATTTTTGATAACTGCATTATCATTACAGGTGACAGGGAATTGCATTGATGTTTAATCAAGTTTTTCATAAGAGCTGAATGTTTAAACTGCTCACAAGTACAAATAACCTAACATGCAAAAGTCTTCAGACCTTCAGTTTCAGGTGTCATATTAAGGTCCATTTCACTCCCTGTCTGCTGGTTTTTGATACATTGTACGTGTTGTCATGGAGACGGAGCCAAAAAGAGAGAGGAGGGAGGGGGGGTGTTAGCTCAGAGTGCTTTTCTGACCTGAGAACTTTGCTGAGAAGCCTTGGAGGCCTATGGCACATAATGAATCAGAATTGGAATCAGAATGCATTATGAGCTTTTGCAATGAGCTGCTTTTAACATCAACATCCAAACATCTCATATAAGCAATATTGGCTGTTATACTCAAAGATGTCACTTATATTAGTTTGAATAGTTTAGGGTTTAGGCTATTACCAACTTATATGATCACTACAATTAATGTATTTTCAAGTATTTGTAAACTTGTCATAATCACCCTTAGTGTTTTAATAGATACCTCCCTGCAAAAGTTCATATTAAGCTGCATTTCACCTCCTCCCTGTCTGCTGATTTGATACATTGTATGTGTCTTAATAGAGATGGAGTAAAAAAGGAGGAGGATGGTAGCTCAGTGTGCTTCTTTGACCCAAGAACTTCGGTGAGAAGAGAGTAGGCCTATGGCACTTCATGCAATATTAGCTATTGCAATTAGCATTTTTTTTTTACATCAAGTATCCAAACACCTCACATAAGCACAGTGGTCTTCATCATGCTCAAACATGTCACTAATATTATTTTGAATAGTTCAGTACCATCTTCTATGATATTTTCAAGTGAGAGATTTAAGTACAGCATATTCAAGTTTATGTAACTGCTGTTTACAAGCCATACAATTTCCGTATAGCGTAGCCCATACTATGTTTGGGTAGCAAGAAAATTAAGCAAAAGGAAACCTGAACAATTATACGTTTGCAATTGTTATTTAGGTTGGCCAGACTTAAGACAAGGTGGCCAGGCCTAGGTCCCACTGTAGTGTCTAGCCTGTTAGGTGATAAGATGAGAGATGATACTTTTGACAGAAAAGCAGTTTTATTTCAATTCTTCCAAGCTCCCAAAATTACATTTATTAGGGTAACTGCCATTTGTACTAGTAGCAATCATTAAGTTGCCTTTGTAAAAGTAAAAAAATTACCCACATCACACTAAAACAAACATTCGGGCTTTCTCTGAAACATTTGTAAACAAAACAGGTGGAATACAGTCTTCATCATTTCTTCTGCCTGACCACTTTCTTCTTGTGGGTCTGGATGGAGTTATAGACAAAGTTTTTAACATCCTTCCATGACCTCTGGTTAAGAGCTTTTCCCCTTGCAAGACAGTCATCACATTCTTTCTTTCATCACATTCTTTCTCTCTCCTGCACTCCAAGGTTTTCTCTTCTTTTGGACTGGGAGACCTAAACGAGTATGACAATCAGTTTCAACTTCACATGGTATTCAGTGAAATGACATAATCAAGAGCCCATATAAAAGCAAAATAAAACCAACATTGTAAATGTGAAGTATTTTTTTTGTGTTCATATTTATTTAATATACATTGTGTTAAGATGTTAAGACTACTGTCTTAACTTCAGATTTTGAAAAGAGCATTATGCAACAGCTGATTCAGTAGAAGTCCTTGAAGAGTTTACATTATGACGGGTAATAAGCAGAAGCTTTTACCCAAGATTTCATGAACTGAAATTGACAGGATTAGGATTCTATCCTGGGCCCACAGACTGCCAGGCCGCTGCTGAGTTTTTTACAGAATGTGTTTGTGTATGGCTGAGAAAAAATATCAGTCATACCTAATGGCAGTGTTGTTCTCTACATGCATTTGATATAATGTTCATACTTGTCATACATTTCGTTCATTGTTCATACGTTTGAAGAATGGTACACGTATCGTACTTTAGATCTGACAACTATTAAGAAAAGCATACTGTTGTCTGGCTCCGATTTTGGTTCAGGAGGAGCACGCTGACGAGATGGAGGTCGCTGCTGTTTGCGCTTCTTTTTCCCCTGATCTTCATCTACAAAAAGCAAAGTCAACACCAGCATCATAAATTCACTTCAATCATTTGGGGATTTTCGGAAACCAAATACAAGCTGTGACACTGGTGTAGCACTACAAAAGCTTGGTTCCAGTTCAGCCCCAGAGTGAGACACTAGATGGGCAATGGGTAGATATTTTGACATATGAAACATCAAACTGTTACAAACCTTTCTCTTTATCAACAGCACGCTCCTGAGGGGAATGGCGATGGGATCTCTGTTTCTGTTTACCAGATGACGTTGGGTGATCATCTGAAAAACACATAAGACAAATTCAGCTTAACTGATATACTACATTGAAAGGTCATGGATTCATGAATATGATGGTCACCGTGGCTGGGCTGTGGTAGCGAACATACCACTGTCTACATCAGCATGCAGTGAATCTACTTTAAGACATTGCAGTGTTGAACTCTACATGCATTTAATAGCATGTTCAATCCTTTTCATTAATTTCATACATTGCGCATACGTTTGAAGAATGGCATACATATCATACTGTAGATCTTACAACTATTAAGAAAATCATACCGTCATCTGACTCCGATTGTGGTTCAGGAGGAGCATGCTGACGAGATGGAGGGCGCTGCTGTTTGCGCTTCTTTTTCCCCTGATCTTCATCTATGAAAATCATGAATTCACTTCAATTATTTGGGGATTTTTAGGAAACCAAATACAAGCTGTGACACTGGTGTACCACTACACAAGCTTGGTTCCAGTTCACCCCCAGAATGAGACACTAGATGGATAGATATTTTGACATATGAAACATCAAACCGTTACAAACCTTTTTCTTTATCAACAGCACGTTCCTGAGGAGAATGGTGATGGGATCTCTGCTTTTCAAATGACGTTGGGTCATCATCTGGAACACAAAGTGAAAATTAAGCTTTAACTAATATACTTCAAGATCACAGGGTCACAAATAAGTTATGTCACCATGGCTGGACTACAGTATTAGCATACCACTCTCTATGTCAGTTTCACTGCCGGAGTCAGCTTCACTTCCTTGTCCAGTCATCCAAATGGTGTCTAATTGTTGGATAAAAACATGAGCAGCACAATATTAGGCTTATAGTAAATTGCAGTATTCTCATTCATCATGCTAAAATTGTTTCAATAGATGATAATTGTTGCGGGTACTTACCATCCAGCTCCAAATCTATTTCATCAAGAGACTTGCCCTTGTAGGAAGAGGTGCCCTGCTCGACTGCCAGAAGCAGTTTGCTCATTTTGGTGAGTTGAAGTGTGTTTTCAGAGAGTCTGTAATACTCCCGATGGACACGGATATCGTGACCAAGAAACTTGGCCACTTGGTCCATTTCATTGTTCTTAATGTAATCTGGATGGTCAGTAAGCTGTGCTCTAGATTTCTCCTCCAAATTTCTGAGATACTTCTGCATTATGCATTTGTCTTACTCCATTTCCTCTCCTCAAGATTTGTTCTTGCACACCTTGAGACATATGTGCCCCACTCAGCGCCTCATTTCAGGCGTAAAATAGCGGGTAAAGACATAAAACCCTATTTCCAAAAGAGGCGCACCTGAGTAAAAGCGCAGATTACCGCTGCTAGGAAGTGGGTGTGGGAAAGTGGGTGTTCGTCGCAAAAAGATGGGAGGAGATGCGTAAAGTGCGCCTAATTATGTATTAGTAACGAAACAAGAGGTGTTTTAGCATGACATATCAGCTGGTAAATGAAAACTATGTGCCTGCGAGAAATTTGAATTTTTTTTATATTTGATATATCATTTAATATAGGCATACAAACAAATATAATTACAAACTGTCCCACATTTAGTCATTTAGCAGACGCTTTTGTCCCACCAGCTAGCTGTTCGGGAAAAGTTCGGCCACGTCTTACCCAGAATCGCCGTTCATTGTATGGTTTAAACAGTATTTCATAGTTCAAGCACACCGAGTACAGTGCACACCTTCTGCGTCGGAGAAACGCGTATCTATTCAGGAAAAGTACTTGTCCTCGAAGTACACTAACTAAACTACCGGTAAGTAAATTGTAGAGACAGAACAGCATATTCATTTCACCTTCCATGTTTATTTTGACGTTATAGCCTCTCAAGCGCAAGCTACCCCCAGTGCCATGGCAACCTACAACTACAGTTTTCAAATGTATCTGCCTAGGGCAGCGTTATTGAAAAGCATGGTTTTCAGTGTTGGAATACGCCGTTTTAAAGTAAGGGGTGTCGTGTATTCCTACCAGACTATTTAACGGGATGCTATGGAGCAGTTAACCTGGATATTAACTATCCTAGCTATCTCCAGCTTAGAGACCCATCTTAACAGTTTGCAGTTGCCTGTGTGTGATTAACTCATGTTAATATGTGTGAATATGAACTTTCTTGTGAATATAAACTCGTTAATATGAAGCTGCACAGGCACCCTGAGGGGTAACCATAGCAAGCCAGAAACTCAATGTTCGCTGAAAAGTTTAATTTCCCCAAATCAGCTCACCAATAAAAGACAGTCTTGAATTCAAAGTGATCACAACTTTTATTGTGGACAGAAGGGCTAAACGGAGAAATATTTATGAGTTTCTATATTTACCTGGGTTAGTTTGCTGTAACCTTGTGAACCAAAAGCTCTAATTCTAATTTTAGCTCATCATCCACGGTGGCAGGAACACGCAGGCTCTTTCTTTTTTCATTTTCGCGGAGCGCTAAATAACACTAATGGGCGGTGTTAGGCGCAGATGACGCGACGAGGGTTCTTGTTTGATAAATAGGATGCAAAATACCGTGCGTTATTTGCAGTTTGGCAAAGGCGCAGATTAAGTTGCGGTCGCAATGTTAGTAAATGAGGCCCTCAGTGTCAAATAACTTCCTAAAGTTCTGTGCACTTTCACCTGCATCCTCATTCATGAGACTTTCACCAACAGCTATCTCACAAACTGTCTTCAGGCTATATCCAAGTTTGCAAGCAAGAGATGGAGCATTGTATTTTCTTTCAGACTGATCAAATCCATTGGCTTCCTTTGCTGTCGCCATAGCTAACTTGAACTAAGTTGGCACACACACATCCGCTAGATATTTTACAATAGAATCTGGAGCCTTAACAGCTAGCATAAACCTTTCCTCAGATGGTACATATTCTGATTCCCCTCCACTGTCCACCCCATCTTCATCCAAACCTTCACATTGATGACACATACAAGATGACACATATATCAGTCAACAAAATGGGGTGTCTGTTAATTAAAATTAGAGCTGAGGGCATGCTGCATAAGAATGCTAAATATCTAAGAAGCTGAATTTTTGTAATTTATTTTAATTTAATATGCAACTGAGACAGAATAATTAAACCATATCCGTACATATACAGTTTATTGGAAAAAGCCTAATTTCAATATAATCAGCCAAACATTATCATTAATGCCCTGGCTTAATATTGAATAAGTCATTCACATAATTTACATTAATGTTAGCCAACCAGCTCTCTGCAAGTTAGGTTGTGCTAGCACTCAACATGCATTATGGTTAGTTGAATTAGCTAATCGTGGCTAACGGGATTTCGCTAACGCTTGCTAGTCTAGTGGTGTCAAAAGGACTAACTAAATGGTCTAACTAGCTAGCTATCGACCTGTTAATTATTAAGATTATACTAGCACTCTGCATGCTGTTACATTCTGTAAATTGTGGCTGGCGGGATTTCGCTAACACTTTAGCCTAGTGTCAGATGAATGAACATGTTCATACCCTGTGGTCAAATCAGCTAGCTAACGCTAGCTAGCTAACAATTCTGTTGGTGCTCAACATTAGTTGGTTGCCTTAATAGGCATTTTGGTTAAGTTACACTTGACTGAAAACACATGTTTACCTTGTCCACTCGAGCATCCTTCAATAGTTATCTCGATAATGTAATCGACTACTCTGTATAAGATGTATTAAATTTCCCTCGGGATAAATAAAGTATTTATCTATCTATCTATCTATCTATCTATCTATACTCTGCTAACTACTACCTTCACCAGTTGGATAAGTTGATGCAGTCAGTGGTCTCCTTCCACGAGCCTGCGTGGCCGTCTAGCTTGGTTAAACTATGCTAGCTAAATAAGGTGTCATATAGTTTGTATGAACTAATATTGCGTATAACTCAGACAAATCACCAAATAGCTAGATATACTCCTAAGAAAATGAACTGTGGTTGCTAAATCATTGTTTACCATGCATTTGATATCATTTCTTACCTTTATCTCGCTTGGTGTAGCCATTAGGTGATCAATTTTCTGTCTGCCTGTTGGTAGTGGAATTCCGAAAAATTCTCTGAGGTGTCAAGACCGCCCACTCTCTTCATCTCCAGGTTCCCTCCAAAATTAAAAAAATCAAATTTGGGTCCTCACAGCATCGGTAGAATGTCAGGGGGTTAATTTCCTTTGTTTAAGATAAGTGTTTCAACAATCTAAAGTGTCAGGTTCTATCACACTGTCACCTACTGGCAAATTGCAGTAGTTTTATGTTTAAACACTCAAGGATAAGGGGGGTCCTCACACAGCTGTCCCATGTCATGGTCCTCGCATCTGACTAAAAACACGTATGTGTGTGTGTGTGTGTGTGTGTGTGTGTGTGTGTGTGTGTTTGAGTGTGTGTGTCTGTAGGTTTGTGTGGGCATGTGCAGACCTATGTCTTTGTTTTAGTGCACCAGAGAAGACTAATGTGTCACCAGTTAGGACATTGATTGTCCTCTAGAGGCCGCCAAAGATTATCTCCCTGTTGTGTTTACATGTGCTTTGTGTTTTGGTGTCCATGTGCTTTTGCCCGACCTTTCACCTGGTATGTTTACTCATAGATATATATAAAGGCTAGATGTCTCGTCCAACGGAGTCGAACGTCCGTACATGGCGGCCATCTTGCCCCAGGCAGCTCGCTCACCCATAACATTGTGTTGGTAGTGGTATGTACTTTTTAAATAACCATAACTTGCTCAATTTTAAACGGATTTACAAATGGTTTGGTTTCCTACAAACTTTATTTATGTGGTTATAATTCGGGATGCTTTTTGGATATTTTTAAGAAAATAACATAATTATTCATAAGTATGCAGTGTCATAACTACATCTCTGACGTTTATAACAAACCAACCCGTTTAAAAATCGGTTGAAAATTGAGCAAGTTATGGTTATTTAAAAAGTACATACCACTACCAACACAATGTTATGGGTGAGCGAGCTGCCTGGGGCAAGATGGCCGCCATGTGCGGACGTTCGACTCCGTTGGCTGGCAACGCGGACGAGACATCTAGCCTTTATATATATCTATGTGTTTACTTCCTGCCTTTGTCTGTTTTCTCGCCATTTTCGGTAGTCACATGTTCACCAGACAGTCAAATGACCAACTACTCAGGTATTTATACTTGGCTGTTTGTCATTCTCGTCACTGAGTCTTTGTCTTGAGTTTCTGGTCTTTTGTTTCAGTCGTTCCAGCACGCAGGAAATCACCCTCTTGGTCTACCTGTAAGTCTCTGGATATTCTTGGTCTCCTGTTTAGTTTGTTTTTGCTGTTAGCTGACTTAGCTCTTTTTATCCTGCCTTGTTTATTGTTCTGGATGCCAGGATTTTTCTGCCCTGTTTTTTTCCCCGAGATGCTCTCTTTTTTTGAGTTTTGACGTTTATACTGATTGGATTTTTTTTTGGGGGGGGGAATAAAAGACAAAACAACTAGTAATCCAGCAGCCCGCATTTAATTCCTGACTCCAGCCTGACATAGTGTAGGCAGGGAACTAGTTAAAACTAATTTTGACAGCGTGTGAACTATAGTATGAAGTCTCTGGATGAAGAAGAATTTGGGTAAATAGTTACATTCATGTGAGGGCAGATGAGGGTTTCCCTCTCGTCCTCACAGTGGTCATGTGATCACTATGGAATCTTCTCCACCGGGAATCCTTGTGACATCATCTCTCCAGCGCTTGTGTGTGTATGTGTGTGTGTGTGTGTGTGTGTGTGTGGGTGGGTGGGTGTGTGTCCTCCTCTCTACCATCTGTAATTTGCTTACTGGACAATCCACTGTGTTTTTGACTTTGCATAAACCAACACAGACAACACCAAACAAGGAGTGATAAGGAACCAACAGTTGTTATGGTCAAATGCTTTCATTATTTAGTTTGTGTTGAAATACAGAGTCATAATAGTAATACATGAAATCATCCACTAGACTCTATGTGTGTGTGTGTGTGTGTGAACCCAGACTGCATCATTTAATAATGATAATAATCTTTCTGTCTATCTGTCTCTCTCTCTCTCAAACACACAAACACACACACACACTCAGTCACAGACTATTCAGTGTTTTGAAGGGGTTCGGGGAGAGAAACAATGACTGTCCTTTATCTCCACCTCTGTTTGTTTACTCATGCAAAGTTCACTCTGAAACCTACACAGTCACAGCACACACAGAGAAAACACATGCCCACATACACCCACACACACCCACACACACATACATACACACACACATACATACACACACAGTCAAGGGTGGTTCCTTGCCAAGGTGACACCCACTCAAGGGTGGTTCCTTTGGAATAACCTGACCACAGGAAACCCTGTCTTTGTCTAAATATGTGGCATACCTGATACCATATTTCACCTTTACATCAATTTCTCAACTCATCCACAATTATAACACAGAATTTGTCTATGAGGTTAAATAGAAACCAAAGAAAGGAGCATCTACAGAACATTGTTTTGTTGTGAATGTAGATATTTACTTTTAAATGTTTTCAAATTGTTTTGATAGATTGGGCTGATGGAATGACACATCAAGTGTCAAAGCAAAGGTCCTCTACAGGTTGATCATGGAGATGAGATAAATCAGCAGGATCCGTGCCTCGCTCCCACTCAATGCAAATTTGTTGGGAGGACAATGGTGGCCTACGTCACAGGGAATACCGCTTCATGTCCTGCAGAGAGCATAAAAAAGAGACTCCAGGATGACAATGAACCAGACCACTTCTCGCCACCTGTATCAGTTCTGAATTACTGCTACATTTACAATAGAAGAAGCAACACAAGAAGAGACTCTACAATGAATGTATTTGGTCTTCTGGTAAGGACTGCACTTTATTCAATGCCTGTCTAGTATTTGCAGTGTGCTTTTTATATCACTCAGAGGTGAATGGAAGAAGCAAGAGATTCTTGGACCTTTGATGTTAAATGTCCTGGCTGAATCTCTTTCATATTGAATGTCTAAACTAAATGACTTTGATACTAAATGTCTTGGACAAATGTCTTTAGTCTTAGCCAGATCCTTAGCCAGGGTGTATACTTCTGTGTATACAGAGTTTATACTAAGTTATCTTTGGTATCAACATTTCAGTCAGAACAAATTGAAAGTCTGATAAGGATTTGTGTGACATGGGACTGAGAATGTTTTATGTAGGATTTCAGTGAATTCAGAGATGCATGAATGTGCTTTAATCTTTTTAAATTCATATGATTGATATGATTGTCACTTACACATTTCCGTTTGTCCAGATGTCCATACTATTGTTGGGAGGATGTGTCTCTTTTCCGGTGGTTAAACATGACAAATGGCCCTGCTCAAGCTGTGAAGACAACTGTTCAAAGGAGGATGTTTACAAATACATTGAAAAGCCAATGATAAAAGAATACGACTTCATGTTTAACATGAGACACAATCAAAAACACATGAGAAAGTCCGTAGCCACTTGGAATTACACGTGAGTTTACATTTATATAGAACTATGTATCTATCTACGGCATATATATTGTTGATATACTAATCATTTATTAGTCCTGATTAACTGATTGCTGATTAAATGCATTTAACATGACTGTCATTTCATTACTTTCTCGCAGGTCAGATGAAAGTATACAAGAAAGGGTTCCAAAAGTAATAACACATGCTAACTGTTTGCATTGCAAACATATACATTCTCCAGCTCGTCCTGTGCCGATTCAAGTTAAAGTTTATGTTTACTACAAAGAGCGATGTAAAAACACAGAAAATGTCCTTAAACTTAAACAAGACACAACAATGATCAACCTGGGTTGCACTTGTGTTGTGGGATGAGGCCATGAACTGGAATATAAAATACATGATTCATAAATAGATTTGCTGATCTGTTTTTACTTTGTCATGAAGATTATGATCAGGGTCATGTTGGTCGGGGTAACATCTATAGTGTTCTTGTAAAGTGTTGTGGGTGTATGAAATGTATTTATTGTACGCACTGATGAAGAGAAAATGAAAATAAAATCTATGAAAACATATAGTCTCTTCTGTATGTCTATTTATTTATATGTTTATTTAATATTATTCTGTCATACTATGCTCTGCACAGCTAAAATCTTGAACATCCTTAAACTATTTTCTACAAACCCTAACATCACTGAGATCTCCAGAGGTCTCCATGCAAACTCTTCCTATGTACAGATCAGACTTGATTTCAGCTATTTCTGCTGAGTCTACAAGTCTACGTAGAGACTAAGAGAAGACTACTTGTTGAACACCATGTGGATTCTGTGTTGTCTTGGAGAACAACAGTGTGTTATAAAACTACTTTTGCTGATTTACATTCAAACCATGGTACTTCACCATGTTGTCTTAAACATGAATGTTGTAACTTTTAAGCACTTGTTTAGGGCACAAATGGAATAGACAACACTGCAAGTTAATACATTAACAAAAAGATGGCATATGGCATCAGACATGACACTTATTTAGACAATGACGGGGCTTCCCTGCGGTCAGGTTATCCCTTTGGAATCGTCTCCAGTGGGTATCACCATGGCATTGAACCACCTCTCTGAGTGTGTGTGTTTGTGTGTGTGTGTGTGTGTTTGTAGTCCAGCTCAGTGGTGCTGAACTAGTCAGCTGGGCAAGGAATCAAATGAAGATGATGTCACCTAATGTACGGTCGTCAAATGAAACATACCTCTATCTGTGTAGTTTGAGGTATTTTGATGCCAAACTAAATGTAGTTGGCTGAATCACTTGTCAGTACAATAATATTTGCATAGTAAGGGATTCCCTCTCATACACGGTCACTCTGTGGTGAGGTCACCCCAGTGGAATCCCCTCCAGTGAATTTGCACATGAAACCAGAGTCATCTTTCGGTTTGTGCGTGTGTGAGTGTGAGTGTGAGTGTGTGTGTGTGTTTGAGTGTGTGTGTCTGTAGGTTTGTGTGGGCATGTGCAGACCTATGTCTTTGTTTTAGTGCACCAGAGAAGACTAATGTGTCACCAGTTAGGACATTGATTGTCCTCTAGAGGCCGCCAAAGATTATCTCCCTGTTGTGTTTTGAAGGGACCGACATTTGAGATTTCATAGTTAATAAGAATATGCCATAGTCAGTAATTCAATGTTTATTATACCTAGTTATAATTGTTACTTTTATTTGGATTCCAAGAGCATGTAAGCATTTCCTGGGTGAATATACTTGATTTTGACCAGGGGAGTGAGGTGCGGCATTGCTCTGGCCGGTATTATCTTTTTCTGAGATCTCGTTACAGACAGTTTTTAGGAATATGGAGAATAGCGATGACAATAGGAAGCAGCATCTCGCCAAGATGACAAAAGGGGGCGGAGCACGACCATTGGAAACTCCACGGGATCCTCAACCATTAAAGACGACGCAACACCTCTGGAATCCGCAGAACCACAGCAACATCTGAAACGATTGACCACTGAGACACCTTGAGAAGGAACGGCAATCTCCTGATATGCTAAGAGACACATAGGCTAAATGACCCCATATGGAGCAAAGACCACAGGAGGGAAACAACTGAGACAATTCAAGCGTCACAGACACTCACACAGACACACACACACACACACACACTAACACGCACAAACACACACACGCACACTTCCTACCCCCTCCCAAGGACTCTTAAACTGAAAGTCAACCCTTGCTTTTAAACAAAGGCAAGACACAATACACAGAGAAGACCACATGAGGTGAAGAACTGAAACATCAACACAAACACACACACACACACACACGGACACACTCGCTCACAGACACACACTTAACTGTATCAACCGTCAACCCACATTCAGTGGTGGAATGTAACAAAGTATTTTTACTTCGTTACTGTACTTAAGTACATTTTTACGTATCTGTACTTTACTTAAGTAAAAATAATAGTGCATACTTTTTACTTTTACTCCATTAATTTTTTTAGCTATTACCTATACTTTTACTCCGCTACATTTCTACAATATGTGCTGTTACTCGTTACATTTTATGAACACAGTTTCGCCAAAATGTTGCCTACACAAAACTATGGATTGCGTTGCTGTTTTGGAAGCTTAAACCAATCAGGTGGCTCTACCAACTCCAATGATATCAGAGTGCGTGTTTGGCAGCAGCACTAGCGGTAGCTTTGCCTGTTATACTGAACATTCAACAGACAGCCTGATTACTGCCTATTCAACATGGATCCAGAGTCGGCCTGAACTGAGCCCTCTGATATGAGCCACCCTTGGCCCTATTTAAAAGATATGTTCGAGTTCAAAGGCCCCAAGAATGACTCCTGGAGGTTTCAATGCGTTTCCTGTCTCCCTCAAAAAAAGGAGTTGCTAGCCTTCAATAATTCGCCCTCAAATTTAAAGTAGCATATCGAGGTAAGCAGAGTGATTGCTATGCTAAGTTAATGTCCCTGACTTTTGAATATTGATATATGTATTTAATTCGTTTACTGACATGATATTATAATGTTATCTAGCGAAATGCATGTTGACATCAGAGGTGTAAAAAGTACTGAAATGTTGTACTCAAGTAAAAGTACAATTACTTTGATGAAATTTTACTTAAGTACAAGTAAAATTACCCATCTAAAAATCTACTCAAGTAAAAGTTCAAGTAAAAGTTACAGAAGAGGGAGTAGTTAATTCTGATTGGTTTTGGCAAACAGCCAGATAGGACACATCCCACAGGTTACAGGCCTTAAATTGGTATACGGAGCGTTCACACAATGAGATGATCCATGGGCATCCCCTTATTGCTGCTTATTGATTGCAATAAATACTCCAGATTTCTACATCCAGTCTCCGGTCTTCTGATTGAAAGAAAAGGTGCGGGACTCAGTCTCGCCACAACACATTATTTTCTATTTCTACATGCATCACAATTCATAATCCTCAATTCTTGCTAAACGAGACCCTTGAGCATGAACATGAAAGACCTGCACGTTGCAAAGCCACCACTTATCTGACTAAACATCGTGATGAATTCCAGATAACGGCATACACATTGACTTGTCCAACTGTCTGACAACGATGGTGTGCGCATTCACGTTGCTCTGTTTCAAGGCATGGGAGCCAGCCAAATGATTAGCCTAATATCAGTTTATGAGGTGTATTTCATTGCTGATGACTGATCTGCAGTCTTTAACACAATATGAGAGACTGAACATAATAATGCTATGACCTGAAACGAATGGAAGACAGGAATGGAATTATTATTAGTCTATTGGATGACGGCTGTCTACGTTAGCATACTCAGGGCGGTTGCAAGTGCTAGCCAAAATGAGGCTACTAGTGCCATGAAACGCATATTTTGCTTAATGGAGCAAAGCTAACTAGACGACAAAAATGCTGTCTGAACTACTAATGGAAAGGGACAAATACTGTACTTACCAACACATGCTTGCGCAGATTTGAAGATGAATTTTTATAAGCAGAAAGTTCTGACTGGCGGGTTAGGCACAGTTTACACAGCAATATATAGCTGTTGCCTCTTTTACGTTGGAAGGCAAACTGCTTGCTGAGATGTGGCCACGGGTTTTCTTCATCTTCTTTAATTTCAACTGGCGAAAAGTTCGGTGCTTCAGCTTGTTGGTTGACTGCACCTTGTTGGCAGTCCGCACTATCATCTTCCTCCATCTCTATCTCTCGTGACTCGGCACCGGTGCCTTGCATCGACTCCATCATCCACTCTATGCAGCATCCACCATTGCAGCGAGAATTGTCGTGCGCGATTCCCACCTTGAACTATGTTTTTTTTTTTTTTTACTCAGTAACGGATGTAATTTCCAATGTAGCGAAGTACAATACTTCAGTCAAAATCTACTTAAGTAAAAGTAAAATTACCGATTTCAAAAACGACTTAAAAATTACAAAGTACACAAAAAAACTACTCAATTACAGTAACGTGAGTAAATGTAATTCGTTACTTTACACCTCTGGTTGTCAACCTCTTCTATTCAGAATTCTAATGACCTTCAACCATACTATTAGTAAGGTAACTTTGGTTGTAGTTATTAATTTAATTATTAATCAGAGTTCCAAATTGATAGTGTAATATATTTTATGAGACTGATATATTTAACGAGACTGATTTGTGGATTATCATTATTTTGACCACATGGAGGACACTACACTTTGTGTGACGCCACCTAGGTGTTCAACTTAATTGATCTGCTTTTGTGTTGAATGGTTGATGCCTGTCCAATCGGGTGAGATTACCAACATATTGTTGCCGTTGCAAGGACAGCACCAGTGTGTCTTGGTGGCCCTCGCAAAGACAGTATCACAATTTACACACAATTGCACCCACATTCACCCGGCTCCTGCTCACAGGGTAAGGTACCTACATAGTCTGGTACTCCCATGTGAGGCTGGTACCAATTTCACCTACATGTGTGTGTGTGTGTGTGTGTGTGTGTGTGTGTGTGTGTGTGTGTGTGTGTGTGTGTGTGTGTGTGTGTGTGTGTGTGTCTGTAGGTTTGTGTGGGCATGTGCAGACCTATGTCTTTGTTTTAGTGCACCAGAGAAGACTAATGTGTCACCAGTTAGGACATTGATTGTCCTCTAGAGGCCGCCAAAGATTATCTCCCTGTTGTGTTTACATGTTCTTTGTGTTTTGGTGTCCATGTGCTTTTGCCCGAACTTTCACCTGGTATGTTTACTTCCTGCCTTTGTCTGTTTTCTCGCCATTTTCGGTAGTCACATGTTCACCAGACAGTCAAGTGAACAGTTGCTGTCCAGCTCAGTGGTGCTGAACTAGTCAGCAAGGCAAGGAATCAAATGAAGATGATGTCAGCTTATGTACGATCGTCAAATGGAACATACCTCTATCTGTGTATATGTGTGTGAGGGGGAAGGTACTGACTTTTGACTGGATAGTCTGAAGAATGCTGAAAAGTAGTTTCAGGTATTTTGATGCCAAACTAAATGTAGTTGGCTGAAGCACTTGTCTTTACAATAATATTTGCATAGTAAGGGATTCCCTCTCATACACAGTCACTCTGTGATCAGGTCACCCCAGTGGAATCCCCTCCAGTGAATTTGCACATGAAACCAGTGTCATCTTTAGGTTGGTGTGTGTGTGTGTGTGTGTGTGTGTGTGTGTGTGTGTGTGTGTGTGTGTGTGTGTGTGTGTGTGTGTGTGTGTGTGTGTGCTGTACAGTAGACTCATTATGCCCGAGTTTGTGGTTGTCTGTGATTTTCATATTCAAACAAACAGAGAAGGAAACTATAATTAGACATTATTTCCTAATACCACACAATGAAAAGACAGTATGTATGCAGGGGACTGGTTAAAACTAATTTTGACAGCGTGTGAACTATAGTATGAAGTCTCTGGATGAAAAAGAATTTGGGTAAATAGTTACATTCATGTGAGGGCAGATGAGGGTTTCCCTCTCGTCCTCACAGTGGTCATGTGATCACTATGGAATCTCCTCCACCGGGAATCCTTGTGACATCATCTCTCCAGCGCTTGTGTGTGTGTGTGTGTGTGTGTGTGTGTGTGTGTGTGTGTGTGTGTGTGTGTGTGTGTGTGTGTGTGTGTGTGTGTGTCCTCTCTACCATCTGTAATTTGCTTACTGGACAATCCACTGTGTTTTTGACTTTGCATAAACCAACACAGACAACACCAAACAAGGAGTGATAAGGAACCAACAGTTGTTATGGTCAAATGCTTTCATTATTTAGTTTGTGTTGAAATACAGAGTCATAATAGTAATACATGAAATCATCCACTAGACTCTGTGTGTGTGTGTGTGTGTGTGAACCCAGACTGCATCATTTTAATAATGATAATAATCTTTCTTTCTATCTCTTTCTCTCTCTCTCTCTCTCTCTCTCAAACACACAAACACACACACACACTCAGTCACAGACTATTCAGTGTTTCGAAGGGGTTCGGGAAGAGAAACAATGACTGTCCTTTATCTCCACCTCTGAAACCTACTCAGTCACAGCACACACAGAGAAAACACATGCCCACACACACTCACACACACATACACACACACACACACACACACACACACACACACAGTCAAGGGTGGTTCCTTGCCAAGGTGACACCCACTCAAGGGTGGTTCCTTTGGAATAACCTGACCACAGGAAACCCTGTCTCTGTCTAAATATGTGGCATACCTGATACCATATTTCACCTTTACATCAATTTCCCAACTCATCCACAATTATAACACAGAATTTGTCTATGAGGTTACAGTTTTTCTCGATTGATTACATTCAAAAACTGGAACTTATGGCACAATGACCACAACCTGTAACTCATGTGCCAACTCCCTAAACCTATTCTGCTAAACTATAAGCACAATTATGTGCTTTAGACACAGATTTCAATTGTTAACCGCACTTTCTTCAACTCACAACACACAATTATCTGCTTTAGACACAAATTTCAATTGTTAACCACACTTTCTTCAAAACACTAAACACCATCCTCTCTACTTTGCACACTTCATCAATGCCAAAACCTCCTTGTGTTCAGACAGAACACACTGCTATTCAATTGGCAAAACTTCCATTTCAAAGGCTGTTGTGCAATTTGAAATCAAAGCTTTAGCAATATGATGGCCACAGGTTAGCTCCTGGTTTGGAGAACAATTGATGGCAACATTGAAGTGAGAGGTGATCAGAAAGGCAGAGGAGTGAGAGTAAGAAGAGGAGGAGGAGGAGGAGGAAGAGGATGAAGAGAAAGAGCAAGAAGGAGAGCCATTATCTCTGATGAGATTCGGGCCACTGTGGACAAACATATGGTCAACCATGGTTTGACCATGCAGGAGGCTGGCCAGAGGGTTCAACCAAATATAAGCCGCTTCTCAGTTGCATCCATTCTCTGGACATTCAGAAGAGGGAATAGGTAAGAAACACTACTATGACAGGAAAACACTAGTTTGAATGCCTTATCAGGAGCATAGTATTCTTGTATTTTCCATTGTACTGTATCTGTAAAATTACGTAAACAAATACAAAGTGCAACCATTGATGACCAAGACATATTCCTAAACATCAATACAGTGAGCCTAGCCACAGTGGACTGTGTTCTAAGGCGGAACACCTTGAGAATAAAGCAGGTGTACAGGGTGCCTTTTGTCAGAAACTCCGACAGTCAAACAGTTATGCTATGACTATGTGCAAGTAAGTCATATACATTTTCACAACTGATTGCGTCCTATCAGCACTGACACATTACTGTACTGTATTGTAATCCAATCCAATGTTACAGTTTTTCTCGATTGCTTACACACATGAAGCATGCCTCGTTTTCTCAAAACTCTAAACACAAATCCCTAAACCACTCACACAAAATGCAACAACATTCACAACACTGTGTAGGTCTATTTCTGATAGCACATTGTCAATATTGTCTTGAGCTAGAACAGGATGCAGTAGTTTTTTGTCCTTTTTTATTTTACATTTTTCTTTCTTTTTTTTGTTGACTGTACTGGCCTATATCCTATTGTTTGTTCTGTGCAAATCATTTACACATTCATTTGTGTTTGCTGTGATGTATAGGCTACAGCACTTTTGGAAAAAATAAAGAAATATTTTAGTTGTTACTGTATATTTGTGTGTTGTTTTATATTTGCGTAAAAACATTATACAGTTATATTTTACTACAGGAGTAAGCGTATAGTAACATAATGTTCCTGATAAGGCCTTCATACTGGTGTTTTCCCATTTCATAGTAGTGTTTTCCATTGAGCACATCAGTGTTCAATCGATGCTTAGAATGTCTACTCATATAATGGGCTGTGTTTGTCATTAGAAAACAAAGTACCCTTTTGAGGTGACATAACACTGTTTTGAAAGCAAAGTTGCCTTTTGCAGGATGTATAAAGGGTTTTGCATTTTGTGTGAGTGGTTTTGGGATTTGTGTTTAGAGTTTTGAGGAAACGAGGCATGCTTTCAAAAAATGTGTGTTAGCAATTGAGAAAAACTGTAAATAGAAACCAAAGAAAGGAGCATCTACAGAACATTGTTTTGTTGTGAATGTAGATATTTACTTTTAAATGTTTTCAAATTGTTTTGATAGATCGGGCTGATGGAATGACACATCAAGTGTCAAAGCAAAGGTCCTCTACAGGTTGATCATGGAGATGAGATAAATCAGCAGGATCCGTGCCTCGCTCCCACTCAATGCAAATTTGTTGGGAGGACAATGGTGGCCTACGTCACAGGGAATACCGCTTCATGTCCTGCAGAGAGCATAAAAAAGAGACTCCAGGATGACAATGAACCAGACCACTTCTCGCCACCTGTATCAGTTCTGAATTACTGCTACATTTACAATAGAAGAAGCAACACAAGAAGAGACTCTACAATGAATGTATTTGGTCTTCTGGTAAGGACTGCACTTTATTCAATCCCTGTCTAGTATTTGCAGTGTGCTTTTTATATCACTCAGAGGTGAATGGAAGAAACAAGAGTTTCTTGGACCTTTGATGTTAAATGTCCTGGCTGAATCTCTTTCATATTGAATGTCTAAACTAAATGACTTTGATACTAAATGTCTTGGACAACTGTCTTTAGTCTTAGCCAGATCCTTAGCCAGGGTGTATACTTCTGTGTATACAGAGTTTATACTAAGTTCTCTTTGGTATCAACATTTAAGTCAGAAAAAAGTGAACATCTGATAAGGATTTGTGTGACATGGGACTGAGAATGTTTTATGTAGGATTTCAGTGAATTCAGAGATGCATAAATGTGCTTTAATCTTCTTAAATTCATATGATTGATATGATTGATATGATTGTCACTTACACATTTCCGTTTGTTCAGATGTCCATACTATTTTTGGGAGGATGTGTCTCTTTTCCACTGGTTAAACATGACAAATGGCCCTGCTCAAGCTGTGAATACAACTGTTCAATGGCGGATGTTCGCAAATATATTGAAAAACCAATGAAGGAAAAATTCGACTTCTTGGTTAACATGGTTCACAATCAAGAACACCGTAGAAAGTCCGTAGCCACTTGGGATTACAAGTGAGTATACATTTATATAGAACTATGTATGGTGTTTTTAAATTATCTATCTATCTACTGCATATATATTGTAGATATACTTATCATATATCAGTCCTGATTAACTGATTGCTGATTAAATGCATTTAACAAGACTGTCATTTCATTACTTTCTCGCAGGTCAGATGAAAGTGAAAAAGAAAGGATTCCAAAAGTAATAACACATGCTAACTGTTTGCCTTGCAAACATATACATTCTCCAGCTCGTCCTGTGCCGATTCAACTTAAAGTTTATGTTTACTACAAAGAGCTTTGTGAAAACAAAAAATCCTTTAAAGTTAAACAAGACACAACAATGATCAACCTGGGTTGCACTTGTGTTGTGGGATGAGGCCATGAACTGGAATATAAAAGACATGATTCATAAATAGATTTGCTGATCTGTTTTTACTTTGTCATGTAGATTATGATCAGGGTCATGTTGGTCGGGGTCAAATCTATAGTGTTCTTGTAAAGTGTTGTGGGTGTATGAAATGTATTTATTGTACGCACTGATGAAGAGAAAATGAAAATAAAATCTATGAAAACATATAGTCTCTTCTGTATGTCTATTTATTTATATGTTTATTTAATATTATTCTGTCATACTATGCTCTGCACAGCTAAAATCTTGAACATCCTTAAACTATTTTCTACAAACCCTAACATCACTGAGATCTCCAGAGGTCTCCATGCAAACTCTTCCTATGTACAGATCAGACTTGATTTCAGCTATTTCTGCTGAGTCTACAAGTCTACGTAGAGACTAAGAGAAGACTACTTGTTGAACACCATGTGGATTCTGTGTTGTCTTGGAGAACAACAGTGTGTTATAAAACTACTTTTGCTGATTTACATTCAAACCATGGTACTTCACCATGTTGTCTTAAACATGAATGTTGTAACTTTTAAACACTTGTTTAGGGCACAAATGGAATAGACAACACTGCAAGTTAATACATTAACAAAAAGATGGCATATGGCATCAGACATGACACTTATTTAGACAATGACGGGGCTTCCCTGCGGTCAGGTTATCCCTTTGGAATCGTCTCCAGTGGGTATCACCATGGCATTGAACCACCTCTCTGAGTGTGTGTGTGTGTGTGTGTGTGTGTGTGTGTGTGTGTGTGTGTGTGTGTGTGTGTGTGTGTGTGTGTGTGTGTGTGTGTGTGTGTTTGAGTGTGTGTGTGTCTGTAGGTTTGTGTGGGCATGTGCAGACCTATGTCTTTGTTTTAGTGCACCAGAGAAGACTAATGTGTCACCAGTTAGGACATTGATTGTCCACTAGAGGCCGCCAAAGATTATCTCCCTGTTGTGTTTACATGTTCTTTGTGTTTTGGTGTCCATGTGCTTTTGCCCGAACTTTCACCTGGTATGTTTACTTCCTGCCTTTGTCTGTTTTCTCGCCATTTTCGGTAGTCACATATTCACCAGACAGTCAAGTGACCAATACTCAGGTATTTATACCTGGCTGTTTGTCATTCTCGTCACTGAGTCTTTGTCTTGGGTTTCTGGTCTTTTGTTTCAGTCGTTCCAGCACGCAGGAAATCACCCTCTTGGTCTACCTGTAAGTGTCTGGATATTCTTGGTCTCCTGTTTAGTTTGTTTTTGCTGTTAGCTGACTTAGCCCTTTTTATCCTGCCTTGTTTATTGTTCTGGATGCCAGGATTTTTCTGCCCTGTTTTTTTCCCCGAGATGCTCTCTTTTTTGAGTTTTGACTTTTATACTGATTGGATTTTTTTGGGGGGAAAATAAAAGACAAAAAAACTAGTAATCCAGCAGCCCCCATTTAAATCCTGACTCCAGCCTGACATAGTGTAGGCAGGGGACTGGTTAAAACTAATTTTGACAGCGTGTGAACTATAGTATGAAGTCTCTGGATGAAGAAGAATTTGGGTAAATAGTTACATTCATGTGAGGGCAGATGAGGGTTTCCCTCTCGTCCTCACAGTGGTCATGTGATCACTATGGAATCTCCTCCACCGGGAATCCTTGTGACATCATCTCTCCAGCATTTGTGTGTGGGTGTATGTGGGTGTGTGTGGGTGTGTGTCCTCCTTTCTACCACCTGTAATTTGCTTACTGGAGAATCCACTGTGTTTTTGATTTTGCATAACATAGACAGATAAGAAACCAACAGTTGTTGTGGTCAAATGCTTTCAGTATTTTGTTTGTGATGAAATACAGAGTAATAATAGCAATACTTTGACTCATCAACCAGACTTGGTTTGTGTCTGTGTCTGTGTGTGTGTGTGTGTCCTTTGTGTGTCTGTGCGTGTGTGTGTGTGTGTGTGTGTGTGTGTGTGTGTGTGTGTGTGTGTGTGTGTGTGTGTGTGTGTGTGTGTGTGTGTGTGTCTGTAGGTTTGTGTGGGCATGTGCAGACCTATGTCTTTGTTTTAGTGCACCAGAGAAGACTAATGTGTCACCAGTTAGGACATTGATTGTCCTCTAGAGGCCGCCAAAGATTATCTCCCTGTTGTGTTTACATGTTCTTTGTGTTTTGGTGTCCATGTGCTTTTGCCCGAACTTTCACCTGGTATGTTTACTTCCTGCCTTTGTCTGTTTTCTCGCCATTTTCGGTAGTCACATGTTCACCAGACAGTCAAGTGAACAGTTGCTGTCCAGCTCAGTGGTGCTGAACTAGTCAGCAAGGCAAGGAATCAAATGAAGATGATGTCAGCTTATGTACGATCGTCAAATGGAACATACCTCTATCTGTGTATATGTGTGTGAGGGGGAAGGTACTGACTTTTGACTGGATAGTCTGAAGAATGCTGAAAAGTAGTTTCAGGTATTTTGATGCCAAACTAAATGTAGTTGGCTGAAGCACTTGTCTTTACAATAATATTTGCATAGTAAGGGATTCCCTCTCATACACAGTCACTCTGTGATCAGGTCACCCCAGTGGAATCCCCTCCAGTGAATTTGCACATGAAACCAGTGTCATCTTTAGGTTGGTGTGTGTGTGTGTGTGTGTGTGTGTGTGTGTGTGTGTGTGTGTGTGTGTGTGTGTGTGTGTGTGTGTGTGTGTGTGTGTGTGTTTGTGTGTGTGTGTGTGTGTGTGTGTGTGTGCTGTACAGTAGACTCATTATGCCCGAGTTTGTGGTTGTCTGTGATTTTCATATTCAAACAAACAGAGAAGGAAACTATAATTAGACATTATTTCCTAATACCACACAATGAAAAGACAGTATGTATGCAGGGGACTGGTTAAAACTAATTTTGACAGCGTGTGAACTATAGTATGAAGTCTCTGGATGAAAAAGAATTTGGGTAAATAGTTACATTCATGTGAGGGCAGATGAGGGTTTCCCTCTCGTCCTCACAGTGGTCATGTGATCACTATGGAATCTCCTCCACCGGGAATCCTTGTGACATCATCTCTCCAGCGCTTGTGTGTGTGTGTGTGTGTGTGTGTGTGTGTGTGTGTGTGTGTGTGTGTGTGTGTGTGTGTGTGTGTGTGTGTGTGTGTGTCCTCTCTACCATCTGTAATTTGCTTACTGGACAATCCACTGTGTTTTTGACTTTGCATAAACCAACACAGACAACACCAAACAAGGAGTGATAAGGAACCAACAGTTGTTATGGTCAAATGCTTTCATTATTTAGTTTGTGTTGAAATACAGAGTCATAATAGTAATACATGAAATCATCCACTAGACTCTGTGTGTGTGTGTGTGTGTGTGAACCCAGACTGCATCATTTTAATAATGATAATAATCTTTCTTTCTATCTCTTTCTCTCTCTCTCTCTCTCTCTCTCAAACACACAAACACACACACACACTCAGTCACAGACTATTCAGTGTTTCGAAGGGGTTCGGGAAGAGAAACAATGACTGTCCTTTATCTCCACCTCTGAAACCTACTCAGTCACAGCACACACAGAGAAAACACATGCCCACACACACTCACACACACATACACACCCACACACACATACACACACACACACACAGTCAAGGGTGGTTCCTTGCCAAGGTGACACCCACTCAAGGGTGGTTCCTTTGGAATAACCTGACCACAGGAAACCCTGTCTCTGTCTAAATATGTGGCATACCTGATACCATATTTCACCTTTACATCAATTTCCCAACTCATCCACAATTATAACACAGAATTTGTCCATGATGTTAAATAGAAACCAAAGAAAGGAGCATCTACAGAACATTGTTTTGTTGTGAATGTAGATATTTACTTTTAAATGTTTTCAAATTGTTTTGATAGATTGGGCTGATGGAATGACACATCAAGTGTCAAAGCAAAGGTCCTCTACAGGTTGATCATGGAGATGAGATAAATCAGCAGGATCCGTGCCTCGCTCCCACTCAATGCAAATTTGTTGGGAGGACAATGGTGACCTACGTCACAGGGAATACCGCTTCATGTCCTGCAGAGAGCATAAAAAAGAGACTCCAGGATGAGAATGAACCAGACCACTTCTCGCCACCTGTATCAGTTCTGAATTACTGCTACATTTACAATAGAAGAAGCAACACAAGAAGAGACTCTACAATGAATGTATTTGGTCTTCTGGTAAGGACTGCACTTTATTCAATCCCTGTCTAGTATTTGCAGTGTGCTTTTTATATCACTCAGAGGTGAATGGAAGAAGCAAGAGTTTCTTGGACCTTTGATGTTAAATGTCCTGGCTGAATCTCTTTCATATTGAATGTCTAAACTAAATGACTTTGATACTAAATGTCTTGGACAACTGTCTTTAGTCTTAGCCAGATCCTCAGCCAGGGTGTATACTTCTGTGTATACAGAGTTTATACTAAGTTCTCTTTGGTATCAACATTTCAGTCAGAAAAAAGTGAACATCTGATAAGGATTTGTGTGACATGGGACTGAGAATGTTTTATGTAGGATTTCAGTGAATTCAGAGATGCATAAATGTGCTTTAATCTTCTTAAATTCATATGATTGATATGATTGATATGATTGTCACTTACACATTTCCGTTTGTTCAGATGTCCATACTATTTTTGGGAGGATGTGTCTCTTTTCCACTGGTTAAACATGACAAATGGCCCTGCTCAAGCTGTGAATACAACTGTTCAATGGCGGATGTTCGCAAATATATTGAAAAGCCAATGAAGGAAAAATTCGACTTCTTGGTTAACATGGTTCAAAATCAAGAACACCGTAGAAAGTCCGTAGCCACTTGGGATTACAAGTGAGTATACATTTATATAGAACTATGTATGGTGTTTTTAAATTATCTATCTATCTACGGCATATATATTGTAGATATACTTATCATATATCAGTCCTGATTAACTGATTGCTGATTAAATGCATTTAACAAGACTGTCATTTCATTACTTTCTCGCAGGTCAGATGAAAGTGAAAAAGAAAGGATTCCAAAAGTAATAACACATGCTAACTGTTTGCCTTGCAAACATATACATTCTCCAGCTCGTCCTGTGCCGATTCAAGTTAAAGTTTATGTTTACTACAAAGAGCTTTGTGAAAACAAAAAATCCTTTAAAGTTAAACAAGACACAACAATGATCAACCTGGGTTGCACTTGTGTTGTGGGATGAGGCCATGAACTGGAATATAAAAGACATGATTCATAAATAGATTTGCTGATCTGTTTTTACTTTGTCATGTAGATTATGATCAGGGTCATGTTGGTCGGGGTAACATCTATAGTGTTCTTGTAAAGTGTTGTGGATATATGAAATGTATTTATTGTACGCACTGATGAAGAGAAAATGAAAATAAAATCTATGAAAACATATAGTCTCTTCTGTATGTCTATTTATTTATATGTTTATTTAATATTACTCTGTCATACTATGCTCTGCACAGCTAAAACCTTGAACATCCTTAAACTATTTTCTACAAACCCTAACATCACTGAGATCTCCAGAGGTCTCCATGCAAACTCTTCCTATGTACAGATCAGACTTGATTTCAGCTATTTCTGCTGAGTCTACAAGTCTACGTAGAGACTAAGAGAAGACTACTTGTTGAACACCATGTGGATTCTGTGTTGTCTTGGAGAACAACAGTGTGTTATAAAACTACTTTTGCTGATTTACCTTCAAACCATGGTACTTCACCATGTTGTCTTAAACATGAATGTTGTAACTTTTAAACACTTGTTTAGGGCACAAATGGAATAGACAACACTGCAAGTTAATACATTAACAAAAAGATGGCATATGGCATCAGACATGACACTTATTTAGACAATGACGGGGCTTCCCTGCGGTCAGGTTATCCCTTTGGAATCGTCTCCAATGGGTATCACCATGGCATTGAACCACCTCTCTGAGTGTGTGTGTGTGTGTGTGTGTGTGTGTGTGTGTGTGTGTGTGTGTGTGTTTGTGTGTGTGTGTGTGTTGTAGTGTGTGTGTGTGTGTGTTTGAGTGTGTGTGTGTGTGAGTGTGAGTGTGTGTTTGAGTGTGTGTGTTTGAGTGTGTGTGTCTGTAGGTTTGTGTGGGCATGTGCAGACCTATGTCTTTGTTTTAGTGCACCAGAGAAGACTAATGTGTTACCAGTTAGGACATTGAGTGTCCTCTAGAGGCCGCCAAAGATTATCTCCCTGTTGTGTTTACATGTGCTTTGTGTTTTGGTGTCCATGTGCTTTTGCCCGACCTTTCACCTGGTATGTTTACTTCCTGCCTTTGTCTGTTTTCTCGCTATTTTCGGTAGTCACATATTCACCAGACAGTCAAGTGACCAATACTCAGGTATTTATACCTGGCTGTTTGTCATTCTCGTCACTGAGTCTTTGTCTTGAGTTTCTGGTCTTTTGTTTCAGTCATTCCAGCACGCAGGAAATCCCCCTCTTGGTCTACCTGTAAGTCTCTGGATATTCTTGGTCTCCTGTTTAGTTTGTTTTTGCTGTGTTAAGAATTGCATAAGTGTGTCCACCTATAGAAATTATTGTGTGCTTTTCGACGCCTGAGCTTTTCACACGCTCTCACAAGTAATTAATACGGTTATCGGCCACGCAAATCAGAATACTACTTAGTTCGGAGAAATCATGTCACATTATAACCAAGCCTTTAAGTGTATGTTTCAACCTAGATACTAAAAGGGATCAATCAGTGTGCCTACTGAGATCACCTTCAAGTACTCTCTTCTATAGTGAAAGAGAGGGACAACTCACCTTTTTCACGCAGTCGACAGGTTTTTCTGTGCCGGAGGCCCCCACCTCTCTTAGGTATCGAACGTTCCGGACCACAGGATGCTGATCTGACAGGTGCAACAAGGCGAGGTGTGTTTCGAACGCGGAGCTTAACTCACTTCATTAAATGACGCAGAAGCGAGTTTTGTAGTATTGAAAAAGTACCCCAAGATTTAATGTCAAAGAGGTCAAAAAGAATTTAAAAGAAAAGAAAAGCAACAAGACTTGGTCCCCAAGTCGTCAAGCTCTCAAAAAACAGTGTACAACCCACACAGCAAAAAGAAGAGGAGAGCCTCTCTACATGCATTGAGCTCAGCTTTTTAACTGCACCTGCTTCTGTCTTTTCATCACGGACTTCTCCTTATAAGGTCACAAAATCTTCATTCCATCACACAATGCCCTTTTGCCATGTCATGGTTTAACAGAGGTGTGATTCATCTATAGGCCGGCTTCTTACAGCCGGCCTCCTCCTCGCGGGCCCTCCAGAGGGTACACTTCCTGCGTTTAACCCACTTCACAGTTTCAACTGGACATTCACAGCTTACATCAGCATTGTTTCCTCACAAGCATTTGCACTAAAACTTTTCTTATACAACAAGCACATTTCACTCTTGATCATAGCAATCAGCAGCAGATATAGATTTGTTAAACATCACTCAAGCAATTTCACACACTATCATATGGTTATAAGGCATGATTCAAACATTCTACAATCATTTAAAAAGGCATATATTGGTTTAGATGATTATAAAGCATAGCTCCAGCAATTTCATAAAAGCATACGTTTTTCATATGATTAATACATATTTCAAACAATCTCAGCAAAGCGTACATTTGTTAAGTGGTTATCAGTATGAGGTATGAGTGTGAATGTGAGTATGAGAATGGATATAAATATGAGGTCTAACACGCGTACGGATCCATGTCGTGGCTGTCAGGTTCATTCTTTCGTGAGTCGTTCATCAGCTGTTAGCTGACTTAGCCCTTTTTATCCTGCCTTGTTTATTGTTCTGGATGCCAGGATTTTTCTGCCCTGTTTTTTCCCCGAGATGCTCTCTATTTTCTGAGTTTTGACTTTATTCTGATTGTCTTCATTTTCTAAATGTTTTTTTGTTTTTTGGGGAAAATAAAAGACAAAAATACTAGTAATCCAGCAGCCCGCATTTAATTCCTGACTCCAGCCTGACATAGTGTAGGCAGGGGACTGGTTAAAACTCATTTTGACAGCGTGTGAACTATAGTATGAAGTCTCTGGATGAAGAAGAATTCGGGTAAATTGTTATATTCATGTGAGGGCAGATGAGGGTTTCCCTCTCGTCCTCACAGTGGTCATGTGATCACTATGGAATCT
Source organism: Clupea harengus (assembly GCF_900700415.2). Classification (NCBI taxonomy): domain Eukaryota; kingdom Metazoa; phylum Chordata; class Actinopteri; order Clupeiformes; family Clupeidae; genus Clupea; species Clupea harengus. The sequence continues at coordinate 29,759,591 of NC_045155.1, forward strand.
CCTCCACCGGGAATCCTTGTGACATCATCTCTCCAGCATTTGTGTTTGTGTGTGTGTGTGTGTGTGTGTGTGTGTGTGTGTGTGTGTGTGTGTGTGTGTCCTCCTCTCTACCACCTGTAATTTGCTTACTGGAGAATCCCCTGTGTTTTTGACTTTGCATAACATAGACTGATAAGAAACCAACAGTTGTTATGGTCAAATGCTTTCAGTATTTTGTTTGTGATGAAATACAGAGTAATAATAGTAATGCATTAACTCATCAACCAGACTTGGTTTTGTGTGTGTGTGTGTGTGTGTGTGTGTGTGTGTGTGTGTGTGTGTGTGTGTGTGTCCTTTGTGTGTCTGTGCGTGTGTCCTACTTTTGACTCAGTATGCTCAAGCTGGTGGTTATCCGTGATTTACCTATACAAACAAACACACAAGGAAACAATGGTTAGACATTATTTCCTAACACCAAACAATCAGGAGCCATCATCTGTTCAGGAAATGTATGTTTTTACTTGTTTATTAAAGTGCTATTAAACAAGTATTCTTAATATCAATATATTTTAGATGTAAAAGTATTTTTGTATTGAATGTAAAGAACGTACTTGCAAAGAAAGATCGTGGTATGAATTCCTTGGCTGCTAATTCTTGTGCATTTGTTTTTGAATAAGTCCCCTGCTTGATTTGATTGTGTTCTCCTGCTTGGGAAAAGTTGCTGTCCAGCTCAGTGGTGCTGAACTAGTAAGCAGGGCAAGGAATCAAATGAAGATGATGTCACCTAATGTACGATCGTCAAATGGAACATACCTCTATCTGTGTATATGTGTGTGAGGGGGAAGGTACTGACTTTTGACTGGATAGTCTGAAGAATGCTGAAAAGTAGTTTCAGGTATTTTGATGCCAAACTAAATGTAGTTGGCTGAAGCACTTGTCTTTACAATAATATTTGCATAGTAAGGGATTCCCTCTCATACACAGTCACTCTGTGATCAGGTCACCCCAGTGGAATCCCCTCCAGTGAATTTGCACATGAAACCAGTGTCATCTTTAGGTTGGTGTGTGTGTGTGTGTGTGTGTGTGTGTGTGTGTGTGTGTGTGTGTGTGTGTGTGTGTGTGTGTGTGTGTGTGTGTGTGTGTGTGTGTGTGTGTGTGTGTGTGTGTGTGTGTGTGTGCTGTACAGTAGACTCATTATGCCCGAGTTTGTGGTTGTCTGTGATTTTCATATTCAAACAAACAGAGAAGGAAACTATAATTAGACATTATTTCCTAATACCACACAATGAAAAGACAGTATGTATGCAGGGGATTGATTAAAACTAATTTTGACAGCGTGTGAACTATAGTATGAAGTCTCTGGATGAAGAAGAATTTGGGTAAATAGTTACATTCATGTGAGGGCAGATTAGGGTTTCCCTCTCGTCCTCACAGTGGTCATGTGATCACTATGGAATCTCCTCCACCGGGAATCCTTGTGACATCATCTCTCCAGCGCTTGTGTGTGTGTGTGTGTGTGTGTGTGTGTGTGTGTGTGTGTGTGTGTGGGTGTGTGTGTGTGTGTGTGTGTGTGTGTGTGTGTGTGTGTGTGGGTGGGTGTGTGTCCTCCTCTCTACCATCTGTAATTTGCTTACTGGACAATCCACTGTGTTTTTGACTTTGCATAAACCAACACAGACAACACCAAACAAGGACTGATAAGGAACCAACAGTTGTTATGGTGAAATGCTTTCATTATTTAGTTTGTGTTGAAATACAGAGTCATAATAGTAATACATGAAATCATCCACTAGACTCTGTGTGTGTGTGTGTGTGTGTGTGTGTGTGTGTGTGTGTGTGTGTGTGTGTGTGTGTGTGTGTGTGTGTGTGTGTGTGTGTGTGTGTGTGTGAACCCAGACTACATCATTTTAATAATGATAATAATCTTTCTGTCTATCTGTCTCTCTCTCTCTCAAACACACAAACACACACACACACACTCAGTCACAGACTATTCAGTGTTTTGAAGGGGTTCGGGGAGAGAAACAATGACTGTCCTTTATCTCCACCTCTGTTTGTTTACTCATGCAAAGTTCACTCTGAAACCTACACAGTCACAGCACACACAGAGAAAACACATGCCCACATACACCCACACACACCCACACACACATACATACACACACACACACACACACACAGTCAAGGGTGGTTCCTTGCCAAGGTGACACCCACTCAAGGGTGGTTCCTTTGGAATAACCTGACCACAGGAAACCCTGTCTCTGTCTAAATATGTGTCATACCTGATACCATATTTCACCTTTACATCAATTTCTCAACTCAACCACAATTATAACACAGAATTTGTCTATGAGGTTAAATATAAACCAAAGAAAGGAGCATCTACAGAACATTGTTTTGTTGTGAATGTAGATATTTACTTTTAAATGTTTTCAAATTGTTTTGATAGATTGGGCTGATGGAATGACACATCAAGTGTCAAAGCAAAGGTCCTCTACAGGTTGATCATAGAGATGAGATAAATTAGCAGGATCCGTGCCTCGCTCCCACTCAATGCAAATTTGTTGGGAGGACAATGGTGACCTACGTCACAGGGAATACCGCTTCATGTCCTGCAGAGAGCATACAAAAGAGACTCCAGGATGAGAATGAACCAGACCACTTCTCGCCACCTGTATCAGTTCTGAATTACTGCTACATTTACAATAGAAGAAGCAACACAAGAAGAGACTCTACAATGAATGTATTTGGTCTTCTGGTAAGGACTGCACTCTATTCAATGCCTGTCTAGTATTTGCAATGTGCTTTTTATAACACTCAGAGGTGAATGGAAGAAGCAAGAGATTCTTGGACCTTTGATGTTAAATATCCTGGCTGAATCTCTTTCATATTGAATGTCTAAACTAAATGACTTTGATACTAAATGTCTTGGGCAAATGACTTTAGTCTTTGCCAGATCCTTAGCCAGGGTGTATACTTCTGTGTATACAGAGTTTATACTAAGTTATCTTTGGTATCAACATTTCAGTCAGAACAAATTGAAAGTCTGATAAGAATTTGTGTGACATGGGACTGACAATGTTTTATGTAGGATTTCAGTGAATTCAGAGATGCATGAATGTGCTTTAATCTTCTTAAATTCATATGATTGATATGATTGTCACTTACACATTTCCGTTTGTTCAGATGTCCATACTATTGTTGGGAGGATGTGTCTCTTTTCCACTGGTTAAACATGACAAATGGCCCTGCTCAAGCTGTGAAGACAACTGTTCAAAGGAGGATGTTTACAAATACATTGAAAAGCCAATGATAAAAGAATACGACTTCATGTTTAACATGAGTCACAATCAAAAACACAAGAGAAAGTCCGTAGCCACTTGGAATTACACGTGAGTTTACATTTATATAGAACTATGTATGGTGTTTTTAAATTATCTATCTATCTACTGCATATATATTGTTGATATACTAATCATTTATTAGTCCTGATTAACTGATTGCTAATTAAATGCATTTAACATGACTGTCATTTCATTACTTTCTCGCAGGTCAGATGAAAGTATTCAAGAAAGGGTTCCAAAAGTAATAACACATGCTAACTGTTTGCATTGCAAACATATACATTCTCCAGCTCGTCCTGTGCCGATTCAAGTTAAAGTTTATGTTTACTACAAAGAGCGATGTAAAAACACAGAAAATGTCCTTAAACTTAAACAAGACACAACAATGATCAACCTGGGTTGCACTTGTGTTGTGGGATGAGGCCATGAACTGGAATATAAAATACATGATTCATAAATAGATTTGCTGATCTGTTTTTACTTTGTCATGAAGATTATGATCAGGGTCATGTTGGTCGGGGTAACATCTATAGTGTTCTTGTAGTTGTGGATGTATGAAATGTATTTATTGTACGCACTGATGAAGAGAAAATGAAAATAAAATCTATGAAAACATATAGTCTCTTCTGTATGTCTATTTATTTATATGTTTATTTAATATTATTCTGTCATACTATGCTCTGCACAGCTAAAATCTTGAACATCCTTAAACTATTTTCTACAAACCCTAACATCACTGAGATCTCCAGAGGTCTCCATGCAAACTCTTCCTAAGTACAGATCAGACTTG